>NW_024744241.1:172500-445000 GCF_018991925.1 Homarus americanus | reverse complement strand
ACAGGACACACACACACACACACACACACACCGTCGCGTCGAAATATCATAAGGAAGTGAATTTCTTTACCCTAATAAGGAAAAGTTTAAAACACTTTAATAATTTAATAAAACTCTATAAAACTGATTCAATAGAGGACTAATTTAAGTCGACTATCCTTGAATAACCAACCACACGGGAAACAAACTACAGGGAGATGGGTTTCTACAGTGGTTAAACAATGGTAATGTTTTAGTTTGTATATCATTGTGTTTGTTGTTGTATATTTAGTGTATTTGAAGTCAGTCAGTCAGTCAGTCAGTTGGCATGTGTGAACGGGTTTCAAATTCTTACGTAAATTGGCAAGTTAAAAAACAATTCTTTAACCATATATTCGTATGTAGCAACTAGGAGACTCAGGTCCTGGTTACCTGGTGTGGTTGCTTAATGATAAATAGGAAAGGTAAGGCGGCGGGCAGTGTAAACATGTTCCCCTCCACACGCCTTATTCACCGTCTCTGTTTGTATACTGCCACTTGAATCATATGCCAGCTAGGAGATATTTTTCTTTTGTCCACACACACATTCCCTGATGAACACTTGCACCGCCTGAACGTAGTAAGGAAGTGTGTGTGTGTGTGTGTGTGTGTGTGTGTGTGTGTGTGTGTGTGTGTGTGTGTGTGTGTGTGTGTGTGTGTGTGTGTGTGTGTGTGTGTGTGTGTGTGTATAATTAACAGGGGTAAGGAGAGGGGGTGCTAGATGACACAAAATTTGGGGAGAAATACCCAGGGGTTATAGGAGAAGAGGGAGGGGAGAGCAGGTTGTGGAGAGGGGAGATGAGGATAGAGAGGGCTATTGTCGGGGCGAGGAGAGGAGGGGGAAAGAAGAGGGCAGAAAGGGGCAAAGTGTAATAGGAAGACATAAAAAGAAATAGGAACATTGGAGAGGGAAAAGTTTAGAGTGAAGAGAGGTTATCTGTTGAGTGGTGAGAGGGATATTGGGAAATAGAGAGGGAAAAGAAGATAATTGAAAGGGTGAAGGGAAAAATAGGGAGTGTGGGGGCAGGAAAGGGGGAATGATGTATGTATGGAGAGAGAGAGAGAGAGAGAGAGAGAGAGAGAGAGAGAGAGAGAGAGAGAGAGAGTAGGTGCTTAGAAGGGTGTGTCAAGAGTGATAATTACAATGGTATAATTTTATATATCCCAATACCTAGGACTCACTCACCCCCTCTGTACCAAAAGTTAAACCAAGTAATCCACAACACAAACGGTCTCAGTAGTATATTGAAACATACACTTTGGTATACCTGTCTTAATATATTCATACACGTATATTCATTTCATAAGTACCTATATCATATACATACTCTTTCATGTGGGCTATATGATGAAATGAAAAAAAAAAAACTCAAAAGAAATAGTTAATAAAAAAAAAGGAATTCGCTGAAATCATTGCTGGTCGTTTTCACCCATCGCGTGTTTTGAACGAGTAAATAGCTCTCTGATGAATTAATTACCGGTGTTAACACAGGTGAACTCAAGGACTTCGAAGTGTTGTCGAGCATAAAAAAGGGGATTTTGTAAAGCAGCAAACGTGTGTGTGTAATAATAATAATAATAATAATAATAATAATAATAATAATAATAATAATAATAATAATAATAATAATAATTAACGGTTTATTAAGATAACATGGCAGCCCGAAAGGTGAAAATATACAATGAGCAGTGATGATATAGTGAAATCGAGGAGTGGGTCACTTGATTGACAAAAGCTTTTAATACGAAAACATAAGAAACATAGTGTGTGTGTGTGTGTACAGGTGTAAATTGTAGAAATCAGAATATTAGATTAGATCAAGTGTGAGTGAAGTGTAGTTGACAATATAAGTAGCATTTAAAGAAACATATTGAGTCTTGGAAAATAGCAAGGATTAAATTTTTAAAAGTTAACACATTTAAAGATGCAAAAACAAAAAGGTAAATATTTAAAGAAGGACCGACATACAGAGAAACAAAGAAAATAAAAGATTCGAAAAAATTAAACCTGATCTCCCAAAAGCAAACCATAAGTACAATCCTTTAAATGTTCTGGAAAGAGACGATCAGAGGACAATGGCAGGCGTTAAAGGTGATGTGTCAGAGATGAACTGCATGAAGAGTGTTAGAGAGGAGGAGGAAAACTGTGAACGAAATGATCTGGGAAATAACATAGTGAGAAATATGGTTCAGGAAGACTTACCGACAACAACAACCACCACAACAACACATAATAATAATAATAATAATAATAATAATAATAATAATAATAATAATAATAATAATAATAATAATAATAATAATAATAACAATAACAAATACAACAGTACAACAACAATAATAATAATAATACCAGCAACAACTGAAGGTCATAACACTCAGACAACACTACAAAAGGTCGTAATTCACTGACAGCGGTATCGAGAATTGCAGGTAATTGTGTGATCTAAAATTCTGTGGGTGACCCAACAAACTATGGCGTGAGAGACTGTATTCACCTTAGTATGTAAACTGATACACAACTATGAAATGGAATCACGTCTTGTAGAACATAATCCTAAGTTTTAATATGGCCGATTACTTATTGTATTGACAAGATAGTTATACCAAAAAGACCAATAATAAAAACTAGGGGGGCATTTATACATTAATAGACTGGGTACTAGAAACACATTCACTTGGCCGAATTTATTTCATCATTTATGTCTTAAAATATGGCGATGATATGTCTTCCTTCTAGTTAAAAAATAAAAAAATAAATACAGAAAATCACTTCGGTATATACTTCTTCGCTGAGTGTACGAGAAGATCATTTCCCGGTAGTCTTCCTCGGTGTGCCTAGACCTTTTCAATCTGTCCACAGACTACTGGAATCACTTGCCATGAGTTTCTCAGAGAAAGCATCTACCTCAATAGAGACATTCTCAGCACGACATCTCCTGAATGCTCTTCTCACTTTAGTTTCTCTGTCTCATGATATATCTGCCAACGGGGTACTTTATAGGCCGTCCTGCTGATTGTTCTAAAAGAATTCTATTTAGAAGTTGTATTTAGATATATTGAGAGACAGTACAGGATGAGGTGAACTGTGAGATGAATTAAAGGTAAACACGAACAAATACGAATACAAATAATATGACATTTTACATTGGACACTATACCGTGTTTCCTGATGAACAGCTGTTGTTTATAGTCAATGTTTCTCCATGTATGCAGGTGCGTTGTTGATTATTTACCTGAAAAGTAAAAGAAAATACATATAAGGAACTTGGAATACACCAGAATACAGTCTTCTGAGTAAATCAAAACACACACTTAACAGATAATTTGGGATACTCTGTGATCTCTGCTCCAAGTGACAAAGATTAATTCTCTTTAGTTCTGTTATTTATGAGAGAGAATAGTTGTATCTGTTTTTAACACTTGGAGAGGATGTGGAAATACTGTATACTGTATTTTGTCACTTTTGGGAGTGAAAAATTGACTCTTGAAACCTTAGAGTTTATGAGGTGGAAACAGTGTTTATATGAGAGCATGAGAGATTGGTTTTGAAATGTGTCTGAATATTAAACCGGGATTTTATGAGTAAAGGTGATACTTGCATGTTGTTTATGGATGAAGTAGCAAGAAGTGAAAGACTGGATGCATTTTAAGCGTAGTTTAACAATGAAAGACTGTGAATTAAGTTGGTTTATTGACTTTTATACGAAGTGCGCTATATAAAGAATGATAAAAGCGAAGAAGTAGAGAGTGTGACGCTAGACAAGATGTTATACATGTTTATGGAGGATTATTTGAATTCATATATATTGATGATGAACAAAAGAAGATGTTTAACGCTAAGAATATTCTCTAAGGGAAATTAGAAGCAATAAGGAGTATGTAAAAAATAAATACAAATACAAAACATCAACTTGAAGTATTACCACATCCAACTAGTTTACAGTATGATCTAAAAACTTAAATATAATAAGAATTAGTAGTGAAGAGACGACAAGAACGCTATACGAAGGAAAATACATGAGAAAGGTGGGGCACTTATACAACATGTGACAGACAATAGGTGGTTGAAGAAGATTAATGTTATCGTGGCTAGTAGTACGGGAAGGTGGGAGGCTCGCCCCTTCCCACCTCTCCCACCCCACTGGTGATGGATTGATCCACTGATGGAGCCGTTAATGTGCAGCAGCAATTCAGTAGTTGCTATAGTGGAGGAATGACTCTTAAAGGCTGTATATCAAAGGTGTTATGTGAGGTTAGAGAAACTTGTTCCATTACGCTGATAAATATGTTGTGAATCTTTATATAAATATTCTGTCTGTCCGTCTATTTGTCTCCGTCTTTTCTTTTCTCATTCTGCCTCTTTCTTTATATTTCTCCCCACTCCTCTCTTTCTCAATCTCTCTTCTTCTCCCCCATTAGTCTGGCCCTTCGCTTTTCAATTTACTAAAAAAATAAGTTCAGGTAGAAAAAAAATACAACAATTTATTTATTTTCCCCCCTTGGTATATTATTAACTTGATTTTCCTGACGGCCGCCCCAACTAAAGGTGGCCACCCCGAGGGAAGGGAGCCAATAGCCTGTGTAGAATCCCTCCTTTGTTCTTAAGTCTTGAACTGGTAGACTGTTCCATAAGTCTACCAGCCTTTGTGTGTAAAGTACTTCCTTATATTCGCTTTTTTTTGACTCATTGGTAAGCTTGAAGTTGTGTCCTCTTGTGTTGGTGGTTGTTATATCTCAAAAAAAAGATTGGGATTTGTCTTCCATCAAGATTTCGAATGTCTCATCGTGTCTTGTCTAATAGGGTAGGTCCTCAGATAGCTCCTTGAGGTAGTCCATTGAGAGCCTTAATCCTTTCTAAATTTATTTTGTTTATGATCACTCTTTGTTGCCTGTCTTCCAGTCAGTGTTTAATCCACCTTAATATTTCGCCTGTGATGCCATGTACCTGAATCTTAGAGGTTAACTAGGCATATGTGAAACTATGGCAAACGCCTCAGAAAAATCCATGTTTAGTACAACACATCCATTAGTAAACCTTGATTACTGTTACATAGATAAATTTAAGCATTCTTTGTGAAAGTCTTTCCTAGCACGTTGACCGGTTATGAACTGGCCAAGGTTCATATAATTGGATTACATGAACCACAGTTATTGTACCTCGTGGAAGTGTCATATTTCTGACGAATTAATTGCTTCAGTAAGAGATGAAGGTCACTGTAGCACTACACATGATGACTGGCGTGCTGTGTAATCTTAGAGTGGCTCAGTCATTAACATTCCAAAGCTGCAGGATAATTGCAAGGACTGAGAGAAGATTACTGCTGCTAACTTGTCCATCATGCAAGAGAAGGTCGTTTATTATATTTGATCCTTATAATCAAATGGCGATAGTGGCTCGCACGCACGCAGACACACACACACACACACACACACACACACACACACACACACACACACACACACACCTTGTCTTCCTCCCGTTGACGTTTCCATATGTATATATTTAATGTGTAATCTTTCGGTCAAACACAGAAAGTTTACCACAGTGTCACTGGAGTCTTCTGAACAAACGTCTTGCTCCCACAGTGGAGATCATATTTTCTTATGATGATTTGGTTGTAAAGAGAGAAAGATGAAATACCTACAGTGGATCTTACGGGAGGACAAAATCATCATTATATGAGTATGTCTTGCAATACTTCCAACGTCACCAGACACATTTTTGAGCATGAATTCTGCTCTTTGTCAGGATATTTTATAATTGTCATTTTCTAGGAGTTTTACGTACGGCTTCCCTGCTTAAATGAATCAGTGAGGAATTGTCTATATGTGTTACTTCTGCCACTCACTCAGGCATTGATCAGCTCCGTGTGTTGTAATTGCTCCGAATACCGCAGTCGATGATTTTATTCACTGAACCATCACTACAGGATTTAAACGACCAGAGAGTTTACTGAATGTATTCGAAGTGAATTTAATTCCAACGATATTATTTGTGTCTCTTATTTGTAGGAGGATCATAAGGTCTCAATTCATTTGTAGAATAAAAAATGGAAAGACAAATGATTTTTTTAACGCCTCATAAATGATAATTGCATGATAAAAACCTCCTCTTATATCATTAAGGGATAATTACCATTCTAACAATTTAGTTGTTAGTGTTCCAGGGACTGACCATGAAAGATAATGTAAACTTATAATAAACCTGAGATTAAAAACATTACTTCATTTACATATGTTTAAATACTCGGGTCTGCAACACCACTGCATGTGAATGTGAAATTTTAGGCTTAATTGTATGTTTATATGCGCATAAATTAGTAGGATTGTTCCTGTATACCCATTGTGTATGCGATCATGTATTTCGTGTGCGTGCGTGCGTGTGCGAGCGTGCATGCGTGCGTGCCTCGTCAAATAAACTATCCATCATGTGGATGAAGAGGCTGTAAGGTGAAACATGTGACGGGACTCTTAAGGAAACACAACTTGTATTACTCTCTATGAAAATGAACCTGGATATACAGACACTTTGTTGTGCTTGAAAGGAAGGCATTGTTAGCTTTGGTTTAATTCACACAGGTATTTTATATTATATATGGGTTGATGGTTGATGTTAGATGTAGTTTAGTACAGACCCTTTTATTGTTGGGGGCGGTGAGTGGGGAATATATTTGTACTTGTTTCAAAGATGTTTTCGTCAGCTACTGCAAGTTATAGAATAGTTGCTCACTCACTCTGTTACACGTAAATGAAGATGTCAGCGGTCATCATCGATACTATATTTTTCTTGATATTTTTTTTATTACTAATGTGTTAGATTTCCTTATACTAACATTCGAGTTTCGCATCACGTAAAGTAAACCCATAAATATGTGGAGAGATAAAATGTATTTTCATTAAATTTTAACTAACAATAATGACACCATAAATACTTACACTAAGAACGCTCGAAGGATATTACAGAAATAATTACTTACAGAAGGTTTCACAGGGTGTGTTTAAGGAACCAGTCCGTAGCGATAATAAAACCTTACAGTCGACCTTTATCAGCTAATGAATTTCCCCGAGAAAAAAAAAAATTTGCTTGATTTGCATTTGTTTAAGTGCTCGTGGACATTAACTTCCGTGCCTGCAATTGTGACTTCCCTTAATTAATTGTATGGTTGTGTTGGTGGAAGTTATGTTTCTTTGGAGAGAGAGAGAGAGAGACCCGCTAAGCACCAAAAAACAAATAATACCAGAAAACGTATATATATTTGGGTGATGTTAGAATTGCCTTAAATCTTGGCCTAAGATCGACATTAAAGTTTTCCTACAGGAATTTGGGGAATAAAGTGTTTGTTAAAGGGTTAAACTTAAAAAAAAGGATGTAAATATTCTTAAAATCTGATGCTATTCAATAATAATAATCATAATTAAGGTTCATAATGAAATTGGATTATCGACGGTGTAAATTATAGTCATGATTATCTGGTATATACCCATTTCTCTTCCACTTGGCTTCGTTCCCCTGTCGCTTCCTGCCACGCAATAGCACAGCCTCCTAACCATCACTATTGTTACTCATGTGTACTTTGTTGCTCATCATAAACCGCGGAAATAGCACAAAAATAGCTGCAAAATTAAAACTAGCATGTTGAAGAGAATGTAGACACTGGGTGCTAGGGAGCGTACCGCGACTGTGTGAGGGAGGAACTTTATGCTGATTGGCTCGTGAGGGGAAGCTGTACACTGATTGGCTCAGAAACAACATGTCGCACACGATGATTAGCGGTTTCATTAGGTGGTATGCAAGGCTAAAGCTGATAGGCGGGTACTCAGCAACCAATGGCATTTGCTACATTCCTTCTGTCAGCTCTTACTAGGCAATTTTCAGCGGTCGATATGTTTCAGGGAATTTGTGTAACCAGTGATTTCACGGAGTCCCTAAAACTTTTAATACGTGAGGTCACTGGTTACACAAATTTCCTGTAACAGATACATGAGCAGTTACTAGACTTTCGAACATAATTCCAGTGGGTAATCGTTGTTATATCTCTTTTTCAGCTGACTGGAGCAGGTGTTTGATTATACAGGGTTAATGAATATCAGGTTTTTGGCTGAGGTGGTGCTTAGGCTAGCAGGTTCTTCTTCCTCGCTGCTCCTCTCTTGTTTTTAATGTGTGATCTATTTATGTATATATGGATGTGTTTACAGGTATATGTGTGACCTTCTGAACTCCACCTCCTTCACCATCAGTCACACAATAGAATAATGTTTTTTTTTTTACATCTATATCCCGTCAGTCATCAAGGACAAACTCTTCCTCTGCTAGACGGTATTAAGCTTGTATGACTTTGAGGATGATGAAAAACCGAGACTAATGAAACACCTGAAGAACGTCTTGAGGGAGTACAGTCTTTTTGAACCCCCAACCTGTAGTTACCTTTTACAACATCAAAGGAGCAACAAGGAGGAAAATATTGAGTGTAAGAATAAAAGTAAGTGGGCTTTTCATTCCTGTGTTTGTTGTCTCCTGAGAACTCTTGAGATGAATGTGAAAATAAAAGTAAAAATTCTAAACCTATTGCTAAATTTTAATTCTGGGTTTTCTCTTATATCACACGACAACACCTGGTGAAATATTTGTTCTTAAGTTATTTTGTTTTCGAAAACATATTAAACATATTGTTTAATGTAATAATAAGTTTTAAACCAGCCCAGGCATTTTTTTTTTCACTAACTCTACATAATTTTCTCCTTTTATTTATTTTTTATTTTATTTTACCTGTATTTATTTTTTTTTTTTTTTTTGGGGGGGGGGGGGGGTCATTCAAGCTCATTCATATGGTAATCTAAAAGTTAATTTTCTTCACAATGATAATATCAACTCTTTAACATAACATCGTCCTGACATCAAAGACAAAATATACAAATAATGTGAAAAAATGCACCTACGTTTTCTTTCACAAACTGGAAATCCATCTTCAAAACTTGTACTGATAACTTCTACCCGATAACAGATGCGTTAAAAATTTTCATTAACTCTTGATATTTTAGTTACATGAGCTTGAGATAACAGCAGCTACATATGTGTGTGTGTGTGTGTGTGTGTGTGTGTGTGTGTGTGTGTGTGTTTTATGCTTGGGGTTCACGCAGATTCATAAATCATTATTCACTTAACAGTCAAAAGAAAAAGATAAGCGGGAATTTAAGGCAGCCTAGACCCTGAGCGAGCCAGAAATTCCTACCTGGTTTTAATGAGCTGCTGCCCAGTTTACCTCACGCTGGAGTGAATAAAGGCAGAATAATGGTTCCTTTGAGGTTTTAAATAGACTTAGTGGAAATTGGGAACACGTTTTATTCCTTCCCAGAGTACTATGATTTCGTTTCAAATCAGCGGTATGTACCAAAGAAAGTTCCCTGAGCGTCCTGGATGTAGATCGGGGTTCAGCATTTGTAAACTACTACTAAAAGTTTTATATCTCTTGAATAATAAGACAAAGAAAAGAATCATTTCAGTTTTCAATCTTCGACACATTTATTACACTGAATCATATTTCTTAATGATCATAATCAGTATTAACACAAAATATAACTGTGGCACATGAGGCACTGATCAGGATTACCGAAAAACCTGCACCTTTTAATGTAGCTCACCGGCCAGTACATAACCCCTCCCCTGGTGTAGATAATTAGATAAACGTTTTTTGTGATACTCTCCGAAACATGAGAGGAACACAATGCAATTAGTTTTAACCAAAATACTGAAAGCTTTCGGGGATATAACCTATGATGAACTCTCTGGCAAATTCACTCATGCGGTGTTTGATTATACAAGAAAATACATTAATTAGATTTAACAATGTAGTGATAAAAGTATTACGTGTCAATGAATAAGACTACAGACCCTCCATTATATATTTCCTGTAGAATTCATGCGATGTATATGGTAAAAATTTAGTGGTACTTAAGGAAGAAGACGATACGATCAAAACAAGTAAAACTATTTTTATAAATCATGAAACTAATCATTAGTCGACGACACAATGATTCATTCCTCATGCTTCACCACATTACAAATTCTCCCGACTGTATTGGTTTGAGTCATTTTTGTATTCTTTGCATCTTTGACTGTTTCTTCAATATGTACACATAATTTATTTCTTGATACAATAACCAAGCATTACAGCCTCACCAACCTGCTGTATTTCCTACATGCAATTTACCATATGATCGGAAATTTACGGTAAATGACCAAACGCACAGACTGAGATGGACTGATATGTAGTATTCTAAACTGGATGCCCGGACACACACACACACACACACACACACACACACACACACACACACACACACACACACACACATAATCTACAGCAAGAGCATTAGTAAAAACAGGTCGCGTATATTGTATAACTTACAGCATCAGAGAGAACATTATTGTTTTCCTGAATCTACCCGAATGAAGTGAAAAGGCGAGAAAAGAAAGATCAACCATGCATAGACACTGAATTATTCTCATATAATTTAAGTGTGGAGTATATCAAGGGTGTGAAGTATATCAAGGGTGTGGAGTATATCAAGGGTGTGAAGTATATCAAGGGTGTGAAGTATATCAAGGGTGTGAAGTATATCAAGGGTGTGGAGTATATCAAGGGTGTGAAGTATATCAAGGGTGTGGAGTATATCAAGGGTGTGGGGTATATCAAGGGTGTAGGGTATATCAAGGGTGTGGAGCAAATAATGGTGTGAAGTATATCAGGGGTGTGGAACATAGCAAGGGTGTGATGCAGGTATGTGCTAACCAAGTGCAGATAAGTATGTGAGGTAAAGAGTGAGTGTGTGGTGAAACAAAGGTGTATGATAGAGCAGGTGTTTGTGTGTATGAAGAGGTAGCGACGTGAGCTGGGGGCAGGAGTATATATTGATGCGTGTGGTGGAAGAGGTGGAAGGGTGTGTGGTGGGAAAGGTGTGTGTGTGAGAAATGGTGGAAAGGTGTGTGTAGGAAGAGGTAAGATGTGGAAGGGTGTGTGGTGGAAGAGGTGGAGGGGTATGTGGTGGAGGAGATGGAAGGGTGTGTGGTGGAAGAGGTGGAGGGGTATGTGGTGGAAGAGGTGGAAAGGTGTGTGGTGGAGGAAGTATAAGGGTGTTTGGTTGAGTAGCATTGTGTGGTGCTAGTGGTGGTATGTGGTGGAGCAGTAGTAAGTGTGGGGGAGCAGGAGTATGTTTGGGGGAAGCAGGAGTATGTGTGGGGGGGCAGGAGTGTGTGTGTGGGGGAGCAGGGTATGTGTGGGGAGCAGGGTATGTGTGGGGGAGCAGGGTATGTGTGGGGAGCAGGGTATGTGTGGGGGAGCAGGGTATGTGTGGGGGAGCAGCTGTGTGTGGAGAGCAGTTTGTGGTATACAGTACGTGTGTGTGTGTGTGTGTGTGTGTGTGTGTGTGTGTGTGTGTGTGTGTGTGTCTGCGTGTGTGTGGGACTATTCCTCGCCTCAGTAGTGCTAGGGAGTTGAGTTTACGAGGGAGTGGCAGAATAGTGAAACATGTGAAGATTCTTACTGCTCGAGGAAAGTTGTACTGCTACTTTAAGTTTCCTTCCTTAAACTAAAATATTGTTTTTGTATTAGTTATAATTTTCTTCTAGTAATTCCTTGATTGTTTAGTGTGTGTGTGTGTGTGTGTGTGTGTGTGTGTGTGTGTGTGTGTGTGTGTGTGTGTGTGTGTGTGTGTGTGTGTGTGTGTGTGTGTGTGTGTGTGTGTGTGTGTGTGTGTGTGTGTGTGTGTGTGTGTGTGTGTTATCAGTATTTATTTAAGCATTATTTACGTCGTCTCTATTTTTCACGATCATTTCACTGTAGGTTTTATAGATTACACGTTACAAGATACAGCGAAAATACAAGAACAAAATATTGGATAAATACATAAATTCAGATAAGAGAGATCGTGTATTCCTGTGAAAATGTGTATAAGAATTGAATGGCCATGAAGGGGGGGGTGGGGAGTGAGGAGGTGAGAGAGAGGAGGAGATAGAGGAGGTGGAAGAGATAAGAGCTGAGGACGAGGGTAAGTGATGGACTGAATGGGGGAGGAGGGGGAGAGGAGAAGTTGGAAGAGGAGAGGAAGAGATGGAAATGAGAAAGATAAGGAATAGGAGAAGGAGGAGGAGAGAAGAGAAGGACGGGGCGGTAAGTGGAGGAATAGAGGGAGGAAGAGGAAGAGAGAGGATAAATAAGAACGAGGGTAAGTGAAGGAGGAGAGGAAGGAGGGTAAGTGAAGGAGGATGAGGAGGACTAGGAGGACCAAGAGGAGAAGGAGGAGCCTTAAATGTAGTCCAGCCAGCGAAGTGCGTGATAAAAGACTCTAATTCAGGGTCGATAATCGTATACACTCCCAGGGCATAAACAACCTTATAAATCATGACCCATGGGATATTAAGCTCTGTGAATATGTCTGCACGTTTCTGTATGTATGAATGTATGTTTGTATGTATGTATGTATGTATGTATGTATGTATGTATGTCGTCCCAAGGTTTTAACAAGAACGTCTTCTACGAATCTTACACGACACTGTATGAAACATGTTTACCTCTATGATAAACTGGAAATAAGTGACAGAATGATATATGCAATAAATGATGCTTAACCCATACCATAGAAATGTCTAAATTGGTTCTGCTTTAAAATATCTTCTCTTTAGACCGACAGTCACGAATGGTATTAAGAGCTAAGTGTATCGTAGTATCATCAGCTAGAATATTATTTTCCCCTATAATATTTAATTTACATCCATCACATTAAACTTTGCTTGTAAGTCAGTATAAGGCGAGACTTGGAATGGTAAATGGATCATCAAGAGAGTAAAGTGCGTGATAACAGACTTTGCTGCCGCGTCTGGTGATGGATGATCTCCAAGGAACAATGTAAGTCCTTGTCTCAAGACTAATGTCCTTTCAAAGCCTTTTAAGCTTGACTGTACTTTATTATCTGTGTTTCTGTTTGTAGTGCAACGTATTAGGGAAGGGTGGGTGTAGGTAATGGAGTGTTTATAGGTGTACAGTATGATTGTGTATAATGTGTGCATCATCATACACCACTTTGCAAAGTCACATACCATTATTTTGTACAAGAATGCATTCGTGTTGGACAATACTCTGACTTGAAGATGTAAAATTATGTCTGTTTTCTTTTTTAATTGTCTTATGATTACCATACTCTTTGGAGGCCGTGTTATTAATCTTATTAGATTATTTTTAGTTGTACATTATATGTTCTGCATAATGTTATCCTATCATACTTCATCACGCCTTAAGATAACCAGTACCATTTGTTTGTTTTTATGAATCACTTGTGTCTCTCTTTGTATGAAGTCTACTCCTTCTGTAATCTGATTGTGTAGTGCAGGAAACAAATGCGGGGAGAACGTGAATGCTTATACAGAGCATCTACAAGATCTTGAATACCCCGTTCACGTTGCAACACTTTCATCCTCTCCCTTGTGGTGGGAGAGGGGGGTGACGTTCCTAGCCAAAGGGAGAGATGAAGTGTGTGACTCAAACACAAAAACTTTAATCTTTTCATATACTTCTCTTTGTATTCCTAAACTGTCGGCAGTAATAGGGATAAAATGCTGTATTATTTTTGTTTGAGGTTCATCATTAGTGCTCTGCCTCTCTCATAGTGTTGACGAAGCCTGTTAAGTTATTTTATCATTCTCGTATAGGTTTCAGCGAACTTGATTGAAAAGCCAAAAAGAAATACACGTTTAATTTTCACCCGCCTGTAGCGTGACAAACTTACTAGCTCAGGGTCGTGGCGATCATGTTATTTATACAACCATGCTTTTATATTACTAATTAACTTAGGTAGTAGGTGGTAGGCAGCTACCAAACAGGGAGGTACTACCGCCTGGGAAGATATTGGAAGCATAATGTGTTGTCTAATGGTAGACCCTGCTGCCATATGGCATCACGAAAATTGTGACCAAGTCCCAGGTTACTAATCTGACTTTCTGCCTCATTTACACATAATTGCAGGGTGTCAATTGTTTCTCTTGCTATTGACAACATACATATATTGTTTCTCACTCTTTCTTTTTTTCTTTTTTTCTTTTATTATTATTATTATTATTATTATTATTATTATTATTATTATTATTATTATTATTATTATTATTATTATTATTATTATTATTATTATTATTATTACATTTTTCCCCCCCAGGTCCCGATGTGGGTCAGTGACCTGTGCCCGGGTGAGCTAACCCCCGAAAATAAAAATGACAGTAATGTAATGTACTTGAAGATGAACAGTCCTTTAAAACAGTTCTGTAATTTGTTTTCGCTATATGTATCGACTTGATCATAATGATACAACAACTATTTCAGGTAAGCTTGTTAACGTTATAAAATATCATTGACCTTTGTACACGAGCACAGTGGAGAACTTCTTTTATAATGTCACTTTTGTTTATGGCGTGAGTGAGAGGTTGGTATTTCGCTTGATATAAAGATCCTTAACTTCAACTTGGCCAAAGTAGTTATTCAGAACACAGAAGGCTCGTATATATATATTGTGTGTGTGTGTGTGTGTGTGTGTGTGTGTGTGTGTGTGTGTGTGTGTGTGTGTGTTCAATTGTTATAGTCAGTTTTTGCGTTTGTCTTTTATTTTATACGTGTTCTCACCAGCCATAAAGCTAACAGAAATATCTTTTATTACGTTGACGGCGTCTCTCAGGGCAAGTTAAATTATTTCTTTTCATAGTAACACGTTTATGGTAACACAGTACTCACGACAATGGTAAAAAAATTCTCACATTAATCAAAATTATATGAAAATGTTTAGTGTGCAATTTGAAGGAATTTTGTTCTGATATTCTCCCAGGTAATATTTGTAAAGTACAAAGAAAATCATCTTCTTGGTTTTGTAGTGAACTTAAGAATATTTTACCGTTTACATTTTCATCATACCTGTGGAGAATGAGTACTAATGACAAGATTAGTCCAATATTTACCACGAAAGGTGAAGACAATTAGCTAAACGAGGCATCATATTTTAATTTTCCATAACTATACGTGTATACCTGTAGTGCGAAGAATAAAGAAGTGTGTGATTGTAAATGTTGTTTGAGCTTCCGTCGACTGTCTTGGTGTACAATAGGGAACAAAATCATGAGTAATGTGTTTTATAGAGCCTCCAGTGCACGTGTTCTTGTACTCTTGTCAATATGAGTGCGAGAGAGTGTACCTTTATTCTGTGTTTTGTTGTGTGAGTGTATGACTATGTTTGGTTGTGTATCATGTTTTCAGGATCATACGCCGTGTTTGTGTGGTCACGTATGTTTTTGTGTGTGAGTGAAAACATTAGCGGCGCGTGAGTCAGTTGTTTCTGTATTGTCTTTGTATTCCTCAGCTTAGTTTAATGTAACAGTTGTATTTCAGCCTTACTAGTGATGATTGTCAGTGTTGAGATCATCCACACAAATGAACGCATACGCACACTCACACGCACACACACACACCCACACACACACACACACACACACACACACACACACACACACACACACACACACACACACACACACACACACACACACATACAGCTTAAATTAGAAGGCATCACTCTTTAGGTTATTACACTCTACTTTGGTAATGAGTCAGTGATCAAATGAAGTGCGTCTGGATGGCCGGCAGCAGGAATATTGCGTGTAAAATATACTTTTATCAGAATCTGTGCTGATCAATACACACAAACAGACAAAAATTATGACTAATAAGTTGGTTGGATTATGTATTGTATGTAAACATGTGTGTGTGTGTATTGGTGTAGTACAAGTGTAAGTGTTTTTGTTCGTAAGTTAATGTTTATGTGTGGGCCTGAGTGTAAGTGTTTATTTGTGTGAGCCTGAGTGCATATGTGTGTGCTGTGTAAAGCTGTTCTCTGTCAGCGTCATAACCTGCCGCATCATACACTATACCTGTATTATTTGAGCCATCTAAAATACGTGCTTTAATTTTGTCTGCCTATCCTGGGACAAAGTTGTTCACTCAGGAATATGACATCAAGAGAACTTCTACAATAAAGTGTTTGGCGAAGGAGAGAGGCTAGTGAGTCAAGTTAATGTTGCTAAAAGCGTAAGTAAAGTGCTCCCACTATTACACTTTCAAACATTATTCTGCAGAGAAAATAATATATTTTACGTCACACAATCTGAGTAGCTTCGTGATTTAATACTGGAGAATTTTAGATTTTGTTTTAAACGGCAACAAAATCACAATATTAACGCAAGAAAAAAAATGTAACTGCATTTTAAAACAGAAAAATAATAATAATTTGTGTTGTTCACTGGCATTTATAAAGACTAAGACCTGTGTAATAATTATCTCTTTGATGTATTACTTCAGAGACGGGAGAGCGGGTGAAGTAAGTTAAGCTCGCGACGAATTATGTAGAAGGAAAATTGAGTTTGTTCCATGCGTAAATCCGTCATCTTGAACAGAGGATTGGATTTTCATTAAAAACGATGTGTTTAATTGAAGGAATTGTGTGCTGTAATCCTTCCAGTCAATATTGAAATAAGCTAACTTGATTAACTTAAAGGTTTAGCACAGATATCGACCCTTATTTTGTTCTCATAATAGTTGAAACGTTTTTCCTAAACATATACTACAATGGTGGAATAGAACAATGTCCCTCAGAGAAGATTAATATTACTGACTCCTGATTCTTCATAAGTTCATAAATAATTTTTAAAAGGCAGAGTCGTTTTTGGCACCAACAACATACAGTACATAAGAGTTCGCCTACTAAATAATCGTAAGGTCAACTACACAATCAGCCAGCCGTCAAGGGCACCAAAGGATTTGGTTCTCGTCATAATGGTTACATAGATATAACAGACACTCTGCCAAAGTCTTATCATATAGGGATAAACTCTTCGCTCTTCCCCGACAGCTATGACCTTCTTACTGTAAATTTATTTTTTATTGTCAAAGCAGAGATATCATTTGCATTGAAACTTATCAAAACAATAAAAGTCAACGTGCAAAAAATTTAACAAAATACACAAAAGGATGAATAAAAATGCTGAAACCAGATTCCTTTTGGAGGATTTGAAACACAGTTATAAGCAATACACAACTCGCACCAGAATGAACCAATGTGCGCTATTTTATTAAAAGATATCTCTCGGAGGAGGTCCTATCCTAAAGGCACTTAGCGAAGTGTGTTCCGCAGGTTTGTGTTTACCCACCACAGTTCAGCAAACCTTCTCTAACCAACCCTGGCAACGGCCCTGTGTGACACTTATATGTAATTCATAGTAGCGCTCTTTGTTTACGAGGCTGCGTAAGGAGAGACTTGGAGCGAGAAGGAGGCAATTAGGCCAGCAAACTACTCAACACCTACCCTGAGCACTGATAACACACCTGGTATACACTATAGAGAGCAGAAGTATAAGTTATATATATTCCTTAAAGAAGTGTTACAGTGGCGACACCAATGATCCTGTAAACATCAGCATTACTACATCTGACGATAATTTTAACCAGAGTAGAATCAGTATATTGAGTTGATAGGAAAAGGGAAAAAAATTATACAGTAGCTAAATCAATAAAATAATCAACAAATATAGAAAAAATAAGGAAAAATTAAATCGAAGTAACTTTGAAATACTCTCACAACAACGAGTAACTCAGAACGCGGTAAAATGCTATCAAGAGGCAGGAGGGTTAATACACACTCTTCCACCAAGGTTCAGACTACATGTAAACAAGGGTTAGACTATTCTTAGCCCCTGGTATTTATACAGTAATTCAAACACACTGTCCTGTTGCTCTTAATGCTATGATAATAGTATGGTAATGTATTATTGTTTGTCTTTCATCATGTCATTACACGTTACACAGTCATTCCTCGGCCTCACCCACACACTTTACGAAAGAGCCAGAATTGTTCTTCATTTTCTTGCATTATATCCTAAATATCAACAACCTCGCTGATACCAACAACTGAAGGAGCATCGAGGCCAATATCGGACCGGCAATGTTCTACCGTAGGAACGACAGTCGGGTCCAAAAACATCAGGATATGATATTTTGAGCAGACCACCAGCCCCCCCCCCCCCTTACAGCGCCAGTTGAAAAATTGAGTTTTATGGGATAATGGATACAAAGGTATTAAGGGACCATATATCTCTCAAAACGAGGCGGGGAATATGAAAGCGCGCGCGCGCTCGCGCGTGTGTGTGTGTGTGTGTGTGTGGTTTTTTTTTCCCCGAATTTATAAAAACTGTTATAGTATCTTACATCAAAGGTGTGTCTTAATAGCTAGAAACAGTTATACAGCTCGTAGTTAATTTCCAGGGAAGGGTTACCTTTTATTTTTTTATTCTGGTACGACATGATCATAAAAAAAGATGAATGGAACACATTTACTATATACAGTACATTAGCCCGATACATTAAACCTAAAAAAAAGAAAAACTATGTACAGGATAATCAACTACACGAAATACAACATTTAAGTTTACTTCTCCTCAAACACTGTTTCTTGGTGAATATTAAAAGTGCTTCTTTTATGTTTTTAATCATGAAAGTCAATATTGAGAGGTAAAGAGGCCACATTTTCACTCAAGTCTCACAGAGGGAATCATTAATTACGTCTCGATTAATTTTTAGCACGATCTGGAATATAAAATGTAATCAGTAATAATACAAAAAATATAACTTTGACGAGATCTTAATCCTGCCTTGTCCCGTATGTGTGTCTTAGAAATGATGGATGACTATTAACAACACACACACCTTTAGCTGATAACAAAAGAAATAAAACAATTGTTTAACAAATATTACTGTAGCTTAGAGAACGTGATTACCTCCCGGCAAGTGTACATTCACCTCCAGAATGTCTGTTCATCCACTGCTCTTTTTAAACCATTCACACCACTTCACCTATGAGTGTGTAAAGAGAGAAACAAGTGTATGTTTACCTCCAGAACGTTTGTTTACCCGAAGCGCCATAGTAACGATTTGCAATAACTCATCACTTAAGGTGTGCGGTTAAGGACAGAGGTGGAACAAACAGTGAGTTTTCAAAATTGAAAACCCTTTATATTTTTGTTTATTGATGAACCGCCCAGGAAGAAAATAAATAAATTATGTGAGATTAATGTACAAGCACTTCAGAACGTTTAGTTTTGTTGTTGATGTGGACGTGTGATCGAGCAAGTATGTATCCAGTACGACATACTTGCTCGATCACACGTAAGTTAGTGTGGGTAAGTTAGTGTGGTGTAATGGTCAGCATGCTCGCCTCGCAAGCCAGCGGACCCGCGTTCGATCCGCGGGCAGGGTGAACCTATGGGCAAGTTTCTTTACGCCATTTGCCTGTCTACCCACTAGTATTTGGGAACCTGGATGTTAATCGATTTGCGGATCGTATTCCGGGGTAGTGGTTAGCCAGTGCAGTTGGCGAGTTGTCCGGTCTTCTCTGACTATTCCTTGACACTGGGTCAAGCAGTTCGTTAACTTAGGGTGTGGTTGTTGTGTTGGCGACAGCTTTTACACCTTAACAAATTCACGCCTTGGAGGCCCTTGGGCCATCCTCGATTTCGAGGGGCTTCCATTATTATTAGTGTGTATATGTGTATAAAATTGTACCGTGTTTATGATTATATTTCGCATTATAAGGTCATGTATGTTTTTGCACATTTTCATACTTCAAAATCTTATTGACAGAGCTATTGAAACAAATCACTAATCATGCCAACTGTGTACCTTTAAGCTGACCTCTGATACAAACACTCAAGATAAGTTTTATACATTGTTTAGATGTCCCTTTAAAGATTAATAGGTTATTGACACTGTGACTTTTATGTTGTTTCTATAAATCTACTGCTGTTTATCCTGGTGTCGTGTTCAATACAGTATGGAAAGTTAACACGTGATGCTTGTGTATGTTATATCACCGTGAGTCAAGTTATAACCTCTGAGATTACTGCATCACCTTGGGTTATGGTCTTGATCAAAAGGAATTCCTCGGCCTGGCAGGTATCTCTTGTAAAGTATTAAATTGGATGTGTTAATCGATATGCAGCCTTAATCAAAACACAAACTCCATACATGACATAAAAACTCACTCTACTGTATACACGACCTAGCAAACTAAGGGACACTTACTTCAGAAGCATAAAAGGTTTAGAAGCGGGAGAAACAACTGTAAAGGAGTGGATACATATATATGAGATGATCTTTACTGTAATCCCTGTATGATTCTCACTGTATCAAATAAGGTATCAGGTGATTGTGACTCTTAAATCCCACTCTACAAGTTAACCAGAAAACAACGCAGTAATCATTGTTATTCACTCACAGGGAATTACTACCCGTTCTGATCACTTGTCGGTCACGAGTTAAGTTCCTCGTCAAACCAGTTCTCGTAAGTTAATCAGCTTATAATAGAAACTTAGCTTAAGCTGATACCTAAATTTAACCTTTCATGCCGTGAGTGACAAAAGCTCCATGTTCCTAACTTATTTTCTTTTAAATAATGGAGTTAATGGAGTTAGGACAAGGTAATAGAGGGAACTAAGTGAAGAAAAAAAGATTCCAGCTATTTTTTTCTAAGTTTGTTCCGATATATTTTAATAAAGTTGTTGTGCCAATATATCTTCTTTTTTTTCTTAGCTGACTTTAACTTCACCATCAAAGTATTTTCCTATGATGGTTTTTATATATTAATCTTAGCAACTATATTTGTTAAAGGCTAAACTCACAGCTGTTAGTAAATAATGAAACCAATGAACTGTATGATAACTTACTGTACTTCAGACTAGTTTATGATGACAGATGACAGATGACCCGGCCAGAAAATATGTGATTTCCTGGTCCTTGAATATTACCTGTGTCCGTGTACTCATCACATATGTCGTGTTTAAAGATCACGTGTGGTTTTTTTTTTGTATGTGGACGTCTTGTGCTTGAAATTGTTTTGAGTTTTATTTATATGCGAGTGTTTGTCCTATGATTAGTTAATGTTTATATTATCTTTTTTTTGTTGAGTTAAATAACTTTGTGAATAAAGATGCTGATTGTTTTCACTGATGTTATGTTGATGTTATTATTGCGTTTCGATGTGTAATAAGATTAATAATTACACTAATTCATTACCAATTATGAGATTTAGAACTCAGTGTTAATTACCATCATCCATATACAAATATACATGAACTTACCTCACCTCACCTCACCTAAAGCAGGAACATTAGAGCTTATTCATCATCAAGGCATAAAGGAATGGAAAAACTTTATTTCTGCAATGTTTCTGGGCTTGAATTTTTCCTCTTCAGTAACTCCTTCTAAATTCACTTCATTCTTGTAGTGAAAGAGCAAATTTATGTTCAGAAAATTGTTGAATATATATTTTACCTTACAATACTTCCATCCCTCTTCTCCCTTGGGTAGAAATTCCTTCCCGGTGGAAGCATTAATATATGACTTACAATATAAATCTTTAATGCCTTAGAGAATTGTAAAGTTACATTTTTATCTATACAATATCAGTACTACTATCACTAATCTCTTGTCATATATTTATGTAAGAACCTTCATTATTTTAAGAATATCTTCGTCTGATTATTACATTCGCCATAGTCTGTTAAGTTACAGTATTTTAAACCTTAATAGGTACACAACCATATACGCGTCCTTGTAAACAATGGTCTCCACAGCCTATATTCTACGGCTCTGTGTGTGTGTGTGTGTGAGTAATGAGAGGGCAGCTTGTCCACGATGGTAGAGTGGTGCGTGCAGAAACAATGGCATCAAAACCTTATATCATTAATAAGAATCTTAGAAACACAACCTCACTAATTCTTAATATTATCTCAGGATTATAAACAGTCTTGACTTAATTACACACTAAGACTTTAATATCAGACTGTTTCATGTCTCACATAATATCACCTTTGTGTATTCCACGTGAAATTGAATCGCTTTACCTCGGTTAATACTGAAAATCATGATGTTAAAATACTAGTAATGACTTACCAGTAACAGTGAAATCTAATAACGAAACAATCTTATAATTATCAACAACAATATTTCTACTATATTCATTCTATTTAATGTAAAAAGAAACGTGATATAATTCTGTTTCAAATAAGCATATGAGTTTCCTTAATGAAGTACAGTAATCTAGACTCCGTAGATAAGATGCTATAGAGAGGGCGTTTGCCTTCTAAATATCTACCCGTGGCGCGATGGATATAGTTCAAAGTGACTAGTGTTATGGGAGAGGGTGAGTCAGGAGAAACTTGAATTGAATGTTGGTAGAGGAGAGGATGTACTATGGTGACACACGTACATAACACAGTCAGTAAATTAAACATAAATACAGTAATATGTTTTTAAAGCCCTGGAAGTGTAAGTGAGTGTGTGTGTTTGTGATGAAGTAACGTGTATGAGCTTTTACGATCTTGATATGAAACTGTTTTAGAGTTGAGACGTGGGAGTTTTGCTTAATAGGTACCATTGTTTATATATTTTATCCTTTATAACTGCGTTTATAGTGTAGTTCGTCACCAATATGCTCCGATGTGCTCCAATATGCTCCGAAATTTTACGTGTCAATAGTGACAGCCCTCATATACCAAAATTTATCGTCCATGGTCTCATATTGTTCCCCACAAAGTATGTACAGATAGTTGTCTTAGCTACAGTACATCACCTGCGTGTTTGTTTGTTAATCTTTGTTGACTGTATAGCGAAGGGAATAACATCAGGGAAACATTATTTACAAGCTTCTGAATACACAGTTGACGTTACATCACTCACCGTTCATGACTTAGAAGAGCCTTGCTAAGTGGAGAGAAGAGATATGTAACTCAGAGTATCTTTAATTCTTCGTAAAGGTCAAAGGTCATAAAGGTTATAATCCTCATCGTTGTATATCGCTTCCTCTTGAGTATTCCGTCTGAGATTAATGAAGGTTAGATCTATTTAAAACCCCCACCAAGGAAATATCTGATCATTAGTCTTTCTCACCTTTTTGTAATTAAACCTTGGATGTTTTGTTTTATTATCTTTATTCGAGGTTTTTAATCAATAGTCTTTGAATTGATGCATCATGTTACTTTCTACATGATATGTGAGTTAAGTTTCAAAAGGAAAATTAATTACATGAAGACGCTTGTGAGTGGATAATGTTGAGGACATTATGTTATATCAAGAAGTCCTTCATTAAGACATACTGTACTGGGTGTAATTCCTTGGGATGACGTTAGAGCAAAACTGATTGGTCGACGTATAATCCTGCATATACTAGTATTTTGTATCTATAATTTATCCCGTTGTTGAAAAAAATTAGCACCAGATAATTTTTTTATAGACTTTTTTGACGGTTTTTAAGGGAATAAGTTTTCTCTCTGCCGTGCTAATGAGTTTAAGTTGACTAATATAATACATGGGAGGGAGAGGGAGACTGTTCCCACACAAAGACCGCTATTGTAACCAAGATATAAGACTGAAAAGCACAATAGACCAAAGTTCCTCTGTGAGACGAATCTACGTAACACAAAATTGAATGAATAGGGTCGTTTATATTTCATTTATTATTATGTTCACGGTACTTAACATAGATACTATTATATTCACTATGATGCTTTACTTACCCTTAAATCATTATCCTTACCCCATGTTGGAACTATAGTAAATCTGTTATGGTTCCTGAGTGCTCGAAATTTTTAGATAAACTATTCCGCGGGTTTTAAGTTTTTACCTTTTTTTATCCAGAGTGAACAATAACACCGGGGACGAGTGCGAGAGAAATTGACCTAAACACTGAGCTTTCTCCTCACAAGAGTCTTCTCACAATGGTCTCAGATTACCTCATTAAGAACTAAGTTTGTTTGTTCTTTCTTTCTCTATTTTCTTCACTAATGTATAAGTTGTGTTTGTGTTAAAGCAAAATATAAAGATTATTTTACTCATATCTTTGATCAGCTGACTTTTCTTCACCCAGAAGAGACGTGTTGTGAGTTTAGGTTTTACTAATTAGATTATGAAAGGCAATTGTGCCCAATTCATCTCAAATTAATATCTTAATATTTTAAAATAACCTCTGAGGCAATTTCTAATTTCACTGATAATAATTTTAGGCAAAGTTTAACAAAAACAGGTATTTACTCATGGTCAACGTTACCCATTGACAATAATACTCCGATAAATCTCGTACAATAACACCGTGCACAAGTATTGTAAAATATTTAATTGTTTTTGTTTTCATTTCGGCATAATTCGCGTGAAAGACGATGGTAAATTGCTTGACAAACTCCAGTAACTTTACCAACTGAAAGATTACATTCCTCAAAAGCAACTTCATATAACTGGTCATATATCCTTTATATTTGTGAGACTGTATGTGTGTGTCTATGATCGCATATGTGTCTGTACTTATACGCACACACACACATGCGCACACAGGTACTTATTTCATTCTAATTCTATTTATTATTGACACCTCAGACAATATTACAGCTTCCCATTGTCATAACATTATGTAGTAAACCTTTCATTTGTATTCACTATTAAACATACAATATCTCACCCCCTTATATGTTTTTATATTTACTCCTGCTGTTTAGTGGAGAAAAAAAGCAGATAACAACAAGATTTATAAACTGTTTTCCTTATACCACAGACGTTTGTTATTGTCTAAAAAAGAAATTCCTCGATTGAAACGAAATAAATCCAAGTAACCATTATTTTTAACTGATTTGTAATATATAATTTCCTAAACCTTTTTATATAATTTTCTATTAATTCCCAGGAAGTTATTTTCACTGCCTATAACTCTTGCAAACGGTGATTTTATCTCTTCAGACTGTTTTGATTATCGTGGCGTCATCACCATCAGGGAACAGGTTATTGGTTCATATATCGGCCCTAAAAAATATTAAGCTATTACTCTATCGCTTTATGGTGAGTGCTCAGTACTTCAGATGATCATTTCACCTCATGATTATACAACAAGAAAATACACGCGAAATATTAATTAAATTTAAGTGATACAACAACCAAAATTAGATGCACATAACAAATAATAATAATAATTAACCATAAACTACAACAATAATTTAAATACATAATGACGATGAATAACAATGATAATAAATGATTAACTCTATGTAGCTATTGACTCATATTCCAATAGCAAAGTTATATATTAAATAGGAGACGTAATTACCATCCAGGACATAAAGACTCGGTTATATTTGGGTATCCACATTATACCCTTCCGTCAGTCAATATGGGAGTGACATATTGGTACACTGAGAGACGAGAGACTAACCGATATGCGTGATAAATTCCCTTAACTCGACTGGCAGACAGCTCTAGGTAGAAAACACCTATGTCATATTTACTGGAGGTGGGGGAGGGGGTATTATAAAAAGATCAAAATATAATCCTAAAGAAAATTCGATAGGTAGATCAGGTGTCCTCGTTAAGGATAATGAAGGAACACAGTTTCTGATGAAGGAGAAAAAAATGTTTGTGACTTGTAAAGATCGGTATAAACAAAACATGATGGATGGTATAGGAAAACGATGTGGGAAGTATTGAAAATGTATGTATGGGGGTTAGGAGGGGCGGGGTTGAATAGGTAATCGATAAACGTTGTCACGAGTTTTTATAAGGAGTGAGGAATGTGTGAGATGTGCCTAGAGAGGAAAATGACCCTTGATGAGAATAAGAGTACACCAGGGAAGTAAAAATGTTCAAATGATCGTTCAGTATTTTCATGGATGTAAGAGTAAAAAAAAAGTGAAAAAAGATGAAGCGAAGATAATAGAGAGAGAGGTGCGTTAGTTGATAAGTATGTTACATGATACACGTGGGAGATAAAGCAAATAAAGTATATAGAACACCGAGGATAAGTTACACATAATATTGAAATAAAACTTAACAGGTATATACAATATATACATACATATAAACTCGTGGGACATTTTCTTTGTTCAACAAGATGTAAAATGAGCTTTAAAAATACCCAATTTTTCGTACCATCGTGTTCAAGGGAAATATATTTCACACGCGCTTCTAATTATTCAAAACAGGTAAGTGTTGAGAGGGCCTGAGGGCAGTATGAATAAACAGTGACATCGATACACCAACATTCAATATCATGTTGCTAATATAATAACGAAATAAATACCCAAGAGCTGAATGCTGGAGAAATTCCCGTCTCAGTACACATTGAGTATACTGTACCAATCACAAAATACCTTAATATTTAATCACAATGTACATCTTACCTTTAACGTAAACCTTACACTCATAAAACATTATAACCCTGTACTCAAACAACCTTCCAACCATCCATTTACAAATCACAATAGCCATACATTTACATAATAGCGATGTAATTACAAAATATTCTTACACTCACAAAATCATACAGTTTATCTCACAATGTTGCCTCCTTGCACTCATAAAACTGTAACACTCAACTCATAAAGTACCATAGTTATCACTGACAGACTATAACAACGCACTCACAAACCATAATACTGCGCTTTACAACACATCATAATCCTACATTCATAAGGTTACTTACAGATACACAGCCTTAAAGTGATCAGAACAATCCTCTATCTACTCAACTCTAGAATCCTGAAGTATAAGCCACTTTAATCCTTTCTTCATAAAACTGCCCTCTTTATTCACAAAAATACTGCTCTCTTTACTCACAAAACTACTGCCCTCTTTACTCACAAAACTGTCTTCTTTACTCACAACACTCCTTACTTTACTCACAAAACTGTCCTCTTTACTCACAAAACTGTCTTCTTTACTCACAACACTCCTTACTTTACTCATAAAGCTGCCCTCTTTACTCACAAAACTGTCTTCTTTACTCACAACACTCCTTCCTTTACTCACAAAACTATCTTCTTTACTCACAAGACTCCTTCCTTTACTCACAAAACTGCACTCTTTACTCACAAAACTGTCTTATTTACTCACAAAACCTATAACCAAACTCGCACAAGAGACATAACTATACATCCACGGCCAATAAAGTATACTAAAGAAATCACTTAACCTTATTCAAAAACCATAATCTTTTCCAAAATAAAAATAAAAAATTAGAAATTTATAAATACAAAACCGTACCTAACTTTCACAACACCGCACCATTAACTCACAAAACCGTGGCCTTTACTCACAAAATAGAGCGCCTTCTACTCATAATACCACGCATTGCACTCATAATGCAGAGACCGGCACGCACTAATAGCTCCCTTCACTTACAAATAGCACCATTTATTCACGAACAGCTCCTTCCACCCACAACCAAACATCCTTCGCTCAAAACCTAGCCCCCCCACCAATGAAGAAGTCGCACTTACATCCACAAAACGCGGCTTTCACGCACACAGATCCCTTCGCTTAAAACACTACCTTAATCTTCACTCACAGAAGAGGCTTACGCTCACAAAATATCCCCACGTATTCACAGGATGCATCATAAACTTATAAAGCAGAGTTCTTCCCTCACAAAACCACACCCAGCAATATACAAAAATAAATAAATAAATAAATAAAAAATAAAACCAACATCCGCCACTCTCAGAAGCGTAGGAAACATCAGTTCCAACTCTGTACAAAGCGATTTTTACTCTTCCCTCAGAGGTCTCGACCCAACATTCCGGAATAATGCCGAGGAGGGTAATGGTTCGCCCTCGCTGGGAAATAAATGGTTTCTCATTATGCACGACTGAGAAGACTCTGAGCTAAAACACAGGCGAGACCCCGTGGAGTGTTTGGTTTCCACGGCCCCGTGAACCACCAGCCTGGTTGGGGGGTCACAGAGACGAGTTTGGTCTTCAGGCTTTCTACTTGGTTAGCAAACACCGGAGGCGGATTTGACGCTTGACAGTGTGATTATGACACTTGTTTCCTTGTGTCGCCGAGAGGTAAATTATGGTTGGGTGGAGCTTGAGTCATGGTTTCATTCATACTTGTGTAGAGTCTCGAGCTGATTTGAAGTATGATTTTTTTTTAATCATGATTTGTTTCGGTCAATATATTGAGTCATGAGGAATATCAAGTCAATGATTGAGTCACGTGTTCTTTGAGTCATAAGATGCTTGAGTCATGGGTTGTTGGAGGCGTACACTACTGAGTCGTGTTTCGTTAATGAGTTATTGTTTTCACGACTTCTATATGCCATGGTGTTTAAGAGTCATGACTTAGGGCCAATTGCAAGAACGGTTATGGGGTGTACGACGCCATTTACGATGACCCTCTTGCCCTGGACTTTTTCAGCAATATTGCCTTTAACACATGGAATTCTGTACTTTTCGAAGCTTTGGAGGAGTCTCGAAACGTTTCCTGGTGGGAATTATTAGCTAGTGCTGTACTCAAAATATCGAAACTTCGAGATCTCTCCAGAGCTTCAAAAGGGTGGTATTCCTGAAACAAGATAGGGCAAGAAGGTCATCGTAAACGGCGTCGTACACCCAACGACTGTTCTTGCAATTGGCCCTTACTTGTTTCATGGGTTATTTGACTCATGGGTTATGCGAATCATGGGTTGAGTCATGAGTTTCCTTACCCTTGGTTTAAGTCAGTTTGTATTAAGTTTGGCGTTGTTTCAAATCATAAGATGTTTCGAATAATAGTTTGTTTTAGTAATGTGTTTGTTGAGTCGTGGGTTGTATAAATCAGATACTGTTTAACATTAGGATATACAACAGCGGTATACAGATTACAAAAAAAAAACAACCAATCGAAATTTTGATCTAATTCATTGCAGCTGCTGAAGTTAACATAACATCACGTTATATAAATAATTTGCTTCAAACATAATATTTTTTTTCAACTTCTTTTTAGAAAGTAGGAACGCCTTAAAAATAAACCGATTTTTAATGGTCAATATGTCATCACTATGGCAACAAGTGTTTCATATACCACACACAGCAACTGTAAACACGCTGGCATCAAAGGTCATCATAGAATAAAGTAAGCGAGTTAGGAATTGGAAAGGAGGGAATATTTTTTAGTTTCTTACACAATGTCTGCGTTTTTATTGTTTAGAATCTGTCAGCGTCAACGTCAGCATGTGTGTGTGTGTGACGCAGAACTTAACGGACAACTATAAATGAAAAACTTTTCTTGTCGACGCTCACAAGTTTTAGCTTTCATACTGATGACATTTGAAAAGATTTTGAAACGCACATCCACTTTAAAAAAAAATAATTGAAAACTAAATGTTCCCCCATACAGTGTTCGACGTTGTCTCCTTGCACTATTTTACTATCTCTCATAAGTCATGTTTGCCCCGGGGACTTACATGGTAACAGTCATATTTCATCAATTCGTTATAAAAGGTTCTCGAACAGCTGGTCGCCACAGATTTCAGAATGAGTACAAAGGCTCGTGTCATCTCAGAATGGATGTTAGTCCTCGTTATAATACATGCTGCTCTTCCTCTTTATAGTATTTACAGGTGAAAAGAAGTAATTTATAATGCAATAAAACTTCCTCAGAGAGCAATGTTTTGACTTCTTGTTCATTTTGTTATATTGTATGACCCTTAGAACGCCCGAGAACTTTTTGTGGCTAGTGTACATGATACATGAAAACATTTAAAGAACAACACACACACACACACACACACACACACACACACACACATATTATATAGTTTTCAAGTATAGGTATAAACTTTCTCGGTAAAATTGTATAAGATATTACAAGCAACTCAGACTATTATTTCATACGTACAGTACAAGTCTCTAAACTGAGTAGTGAGTGTAAAAAATAATAATATTTATTAACATGTTATTATATATATATATATATATATATATATATATATATATATATATATATATATATATATATAACAGAACAGAAAAATCCGAGCATTTTGATCATGCATTTGGTGGGGTCAGTCTCCATTGAATAAAATAACAAGCGCTTTCTATATCACTGTTGTTAGTCCACCCAGACAATTGGTATTTCGTTCATCCATCTGTAAACTTTTTCACATTTGCGACTTTTTTCCTTTGAAATAATTGCTCAGTTTTATTCGGACTTTCTATAAATATTCCTTGTATAGTCCACTATTAAAACGGTGTCTTAAAGTCAGTATTTGTCACCTGAAGTGAATGTTCGGGCGTGGTGAGGGCCTCTTGAAGCCCAACTAAAGATTAATTTCATTTTGGCCCTTTTTAAAATGGGATTCTAAGCAAACACGACACAAACATTTTTTCCTCATAAAAAAGTGGGTAAGAGTCAGCATTTAAGGTAGCCAGCATGAAGGTGTCTTAGAAGATGTTAAAGTCCTGCCGTTCCAACATTATTCCTCCGTAATCCAAAACTGTTTAAGATAGGCAACGTTTCTTCTATGTTACAAATAATACATCACATATTAACATCAATTCCTAATTTAAGCATTTTTCATAATATTTTTTTTTAAGTTATATTTGTTGACTATGTACTGTATTGCATAAGTTATATTTTATATTGTAATCATAACAGAGTGAAATCTAGGCGCTAGTCAGTGTACCATTGGAACTGAACTACGAAAACAAAAGCATTATATTTTACCTCTATCTACCTGTAATGTAAATAAGTTTGAAGACCCTCAACAATGGGAAGAAATGTACTAACCAACTAATCGATTCTGTTAGGTAGTGTGATTATCTCTTCTCTATCACTTCACCGTTGTTTACCGTGTGGAAGATCTACAGGTTATATATATTGACAAAAATATCACTCGCTCAGATTACGGATATTTCCCAATGTTTATTAGTCATGTCGCGTGTTTTTTTTTTTAATTGTTTTTTTTTTCAATGTGTGTTTGTTTTCATCCGTGTATTTTTTTAGTACGTTTATTTTATCTTCCATGTTTGTGTGTTTGTTTTCATGGGGTGAATTTTAATATTAAATGTTTTTCTTTTTTATTCTCCCCTTATGGTTAGTATCTTATTTGGTTGGAAAAGATGATTATTTCTATCTATAAATCTATTATATTCAGAGTAAATGGTACATCGCCAGGAAATGGGTTCAGCAATTCAGGTTAACATGAGATGGCACAAGCGTCTCCATGCAGTAACAGTAAGAAACTTTAATTATTATAAAAGCCATAGTAACTGAACCGACGCTCTACGGTATTGAAAATAAATGTATAAATCACAAAGGGGGATTAGATTAAAGTGGAAGATGTAAGATATAACGTAGGAGAACAAGAAAATTTATATTAATGTGAACACTGTGATTATTGAGAGACGGGATGGCACATGGTGGAAAGACGCTGAAAAATCACACATTTAGACACTTGGTATACATGACTAAGCTATTAACTTCAAGAAGATTCTAAAAAAAAATAAAAATTACTAAAGTTATTGAAGTTGATGGATTTTTTTTTTTTAGATCCAGAATGAGGAATGACATAATGTACAAAAGAATGACTGGATGGCTATAAGGGACTATTGTGTTTTACCACTGCCATACTTACAGAGAGAAAACACACATATATACAAAAACATGTGCACTCAATTACACACATATGTATACAAATATACCTACATAGTGATATACTGTATAAATATATAAAATGCATATATACGAATAGTTGTAAATATACACATGCAAAAATATGAATGTAAACAGAACAAACAAACACGTATATATGAACACAAATAAACACGGGCACAAACGTACACACAAACGCATTAACGCAACATACACTTACGCATGTTTAAGCTATTAGACACGCAAGCAGTAATAGAACCATCACCACCTTAGCACGTATTAACGCATAGACGCATTAACGCAAGCATATAAAATTCAACAGACACTAAAATATATAATCAAGCAAACACTATCACAAACACACGTACTCAAAAATGCTAAAACAAGCAAACATACACAAATTACAGTACATTTACACGTATTATGACAAACAGACACACAATATCGCAAACATTCCCAATTAACAGAAGCAAACAGGTAATAAACCAAACACAAACAGTAGCATAGCTCAAAGACATACACACATATCATTACAAACACAAACACACATCAGTACATACATACACATCAACAAACACACACACACACACATACATGAGTTTTAATATGCACTTTTTTGGGGGGAGTGACAATTCCTGACGAGTTTTCTCTACATGTCAATCGCGTAATATCTCATCTGCACAAGTCACCCGTGGGACACTTGTGGATATGAATTAAATTAAAATTTCCGTTTTTGGAGAGAGACTACATCCCAAAAATCACGTCCAAGACCCTTAACTTGAACTGAATTGTCAAGCGTTCCTGTTCTCGACTAGATTGCAGTCAGTCCAGAAACGTCCACTCGTTTCTTTACTGCACTCTTGCTGTTTTCTTCTCATTTTCTTCTTCTGCCTTACCTCTCTCTCTCTCTCTCTCTCTCTCATTCATTATTTAATTGTTTTCTTCATTACTTTATTTCCCTTTTCACATTTACTTCCTCTCTTTCTTCCTGCCTTCCTTCATCTCTCTCTCTCACACGTCATATTTCTGTCATATCCACAGAATAAATTTCAATTGTTGACAGTCACAGCAACACGCCTTCAAAATCCTCAACTCTTACTAATATAAAGGTGTAAATAACAAGCTGTGTGATGGTGACACTAAAATACAATGATGATGATGATAATGATGATGATGATGATTGTGATGATGATGACTGTGATGATGATTGATGATGATGATGATTTTGACGATGATTTATGATGATGATTGATGATGATGATTGATGATGAACAATGATGATGATGATGATGATGATGATGATGATGATGATGATGATGATGATTGAAATAGTATATAATTACACAAAATAAACGATCAAAATTAAACGATATGAAGTCTTCAATCGCCCAATTTTGGTACTTTAATATGAAAAGAGAATATATTATGAATTGAACGATAGATAAATGTATAGGCCAATAAACTATACATAAATGGATGTAGATATAAATAAATAACTATGAATCAGATTTGTATAAAGGTAAGCAATGAGACTCACTGGAGAAGCGGGGGAGGTGGAGGAGGGCAAGGAATCAACAGGTGTATTATAAAACCAATTGAAAAACTTTGAAGAGTCTCAGAAAAAAGTTTAAGTGTCACCATCTTCCTCCTAATGAGCGCACTTGGCTGTCTCCTCCTGCTAATCAACGTAGCATTAAGGCGACTTATCCTTTAATGTTTAATAAAAATATTTAATAAATGGCAACTCTGCAAGTACCAAGGCTATAGCAATTAGAGTTGTTTTTTATAAGTTTAGGATGGTGTTTTAAGCGACTAAATTTTCTTGGCTTTTCATATTTTGGGGAGCAAAGTTAATAGTTCCTCTTCCCTATTTTATCCATATTCCATTTTTTTCATCTTTTATTTGATTCCTAGTGACGTCAAGAATCTTTCGGTGACACTTTGTTCCACTGTGTTTCAAGTGTTCTTTTCATGGTTTATATTTAACTGACAAATTTCAATTATCTTAGAATCTTTAATTAAATCGCAAAAAAAAAAGTGTCAAAATTTCTTCTTCTCTTCTGTCTAAAAATCGGTTGAATTACTCATAAAAAAAACTTCTAAATCAGTTCAGTTTTTTCTTCTTTCAGAGTTAAATTCATTCTCAAGCTATAAGCAATTGCACTGTAGTTCCTTCACTCTATCATCACTATCAATACCGAGTTGATTGACCACTGATATACGTTTTCTTTCTTATTATTTACATTAATTACGATTTATTTTCTACATCTAATCATAATTATATCTCTTATTGTGGATAAAATTGACCTTTGTATAATTATTGTATTGTTTTTCTCTTTTTTTTACTCGACAGGAGGATTTTTTCCCCTAAACGTATTGTCATATATTGTTTCCTTATTTTTGTGAAGGTGATCAAATATCTTCTTGACAAATACGTCACTTTTTCAGATGAATTTATTTTGTCTTCGATTTTTTTTTTTTGGCTTCATCTGAAAAGTTTGAAATTGTTCCATGTTTCTGAATTACAGTTGTCTGTTTTCGTTCCCTCTGAAAAAAATAGCACAGTGATTGTCTTTTATAGTAGTTGATGTGGTAATAGTAATAAGAGTCGTAGGTGTGTTGGTAGTAGTTGTAGCAAGGAAATCCAATTTGTGAAAAAATAAATAAAAAATGTTCTACAAATTTATCTGTAGTTCTGGAGGATTCATCAGTTCATTATTATTTAACGTTAACATGTAAAGGTATTAATAACTAAGATGATTTTAGAATTTCAGCTAAATAATAAGATTTTCTTCTCTGTATCAGTGAATTCAAAGACTAACAGAGCTATTTGTTTTAGCTTTTGGATTTATTTGTGCCTTTACTTTCTTATCGTTGTTTAAAAGCTCAATTTTTCTCTTTTATTTCATTTTCAAGTTTTCCCTCTGGTTCTTATGTTTCGTTTCATGTCATGGGTTATGTTACGCATACAGTGACGACAGACGTCAACTCGCAAATTAATGTCCAGGTGGATTTCAACTTCCTGACCCTCACTCTGTTATTGTGTTCACTTGACCTCTCTGTCTTGCCCGGGAACTTGATCTCTGCCGGGGAATGGGAAAAAGTTTTACCTGTGAATTCTTCTTAAAGGTAGTTAAGTAGCTACCCTCACACCTCAGCCAGCTACACTACTCTTCTTACAGGTGTTGCAATACAGGTGTTACTAATTCTCCTCCTTCTTTTACGAGTATGATGGTAATTGATCGTCCATCTCCCCCATTCTCCATGTCTCTTAATGTATGAATTACTGATATAACTCTCTCTCTCTCTCTCTCTCTCTCTCTCTCTCTCTCTCTCTCTCTCTTCCTCCCCTTCATTATATTTTTAGTTGGGTTTTTTGATGTTATTATTTTCCTACTTTATTGATTCTGTTTTTCATTGTGTTTTTCTTTTTGTCTTTATTGACGAACTATACATTCTTAATTGTCTCTTGATTGTACAATTTTAGACTGAAAAGAACTTAATTTTGAACTTTCGTAAACTACTGAAGTATTATGAGCATTTGATTTGTTCGAACGCAATATTTACAGCTGATATGTGTGTCTTCTATCTGAGTCAGTAAGAATGAGCTCATAAGTCCAATTGAATTTCTGGAATCAATTTCCTTCTTGCTTTTTTAAGTAAATTAATTCATGATAATGGAATTCTTGTGATCCGGGCATTCAGTAAAGCCGGCAACTCATATCTGTCGCTCAAGCCAAATTTTTCTAAATTCCTTCAAGTGTCTGATTTAGATTTTGGGTAATGAAATCAGTTATATGATTTTATTGCTTTGTTCCTTTGTCACGTACGTTTTTAAAGTCTTCATAAACATATATACAGGTAATTCACCGGAGCTGCTTCCTATCTACACGTTTACTTGAAATATTCGAAGATTACACTCGTATTAGCTATCAAATATTACTTTACGTACCTATTCGCCCCAAGACAATGTCGTTCCTCTTAAACGTTTTATTCAGCCACTTGCCATTTTTTTTTTACGGGGAATAGCCCACCCGGGCATAGGTCATCGACCCACAACGGAGCCCAGCGAGCGAAAAGATAAGAATAAAAATAAATTAAAAATGGAAAAAACAAGACTTTTAATCTACACCACGAAGATGCCGGAAAACCAGCTTTTTGAAGTGAGACAGTTTGTATGAGTATGGAAACACAGAAGAAGGCAGAGCATTCCACAGTTTGGCTGTGTGGAGAAAGAAGGATGTACTATAACGGGTTATTCTAGTGTGACCGACATCCACAAAAACGGTGGGCACCGCGGGCAAGACGAGTGTTATGAGCCCACGGCCTTGCCGGCGGTACACAGGATGCCAAATCCACCGAACATTGCCCGTTAAAGTACCTGTAAAACAATATTATGGCGAAGAGAAAGGGAAGCGATATCAACTTAATGGGAGAGTTAATAAGACGAAATGCCTGTGTTTAATTTCGATAAAAGAGAATAGCGTTGTAGTTCGTTTCCTTGATCCACTTCGTCTTACTTCGCTGTCCCGAAAGTCTCAATATTCTGGAAAATTTGATTTCTGGGAGGTTTCGCTCACCCCGGAGAGTTGTACAGAAAAGACCAGCATATGATAACGGCATGAATATTTCTTCTTATGATTTAGACCCCCCACCTAGCACTTGGCGAATGGTATGATCGTGTCGAGGGTTGTAATAATGTTCATCTTGTTGGTTATAGGTTTATAGTGGATGGGAGGAGGAGGAGGGAAAAGGAGGGAGGGAGATGGAGATAGATAGGGGAATAATGCACCACACGGCCGTCCCTCACACTTACACCAGGTATATTGCTCAGTTTCATAATATAACCGAAGCTTTCAGGATCTAACGGCCCAGCTCTGTCCATCTCAAGAACACCCATAAACATCAATCTACCCAACGGTAAGGATATATATATATATATATATATATATATATATATATATATATATATATATATATATATATATATATATATATATATATATATATATATATATCTTTAACGTTGGGTAAATAAAAGGTACCACCTTTCTGAGCCATGCAATATGCCTAGGAGATAGAGTAACATCGGAATGCTACCGAAATATAATTTAAAATAAAAATATTCAGAAAGAAAAACGAGAAACTCACCTGGTAATTTTTTACGTTGAGGCGTTTTTTGCTTTGTGTGACGAGTTCCCAGCAATATGTTGGCCGCGCCGCTTCACTCCGTACCTTATTCACTTGAGCGGGTTTCTTATTTTTCCATTAAAAAATTAATTGGTGTTGGAATCACTTTACAATGTGAACACTCGATTTATCTTATACCTGGCGAACCTTGTTTTTTCTGTCACTGATCCTTCTATTTTTTTAGTTTTCTTCTACAGAAATATCCAATATATCCTTAGGATCTCCTCACTTGAGGGTTTTTTCACAACCGTGGAACCCACGTCATCAAGACGGCTAATCCTGGGCAGCTAAGAGGCGCCTGGAGCAGCGATCTACTGCTCTCTCAGCTGTAGGCGCTCTCTCGGTGGTCTGAACGCCTCAGCTGCGCTCTCTCCTGGCGCTCTCGTTTCTGATCTCTCTTCCGCGGGCGATGCTCTCCCGTCCTCTCACCACTCCCGGGAAACTGCGTCCTCAGCACTTCCGGAAGGATGATGGCAGGGTCTGCAGATTACAAATGTGGCGCACCCTAAGACATGGGTAAACTGTGTAGCGAGTCCCACACTGCTTGGCCCTGGTGGAGCTCTTGCAGTTTGCTCCGTCCCCTCACGGCTATTTTTCAGACCTTTATCAATTTTTTGGTTACACCTGAAGCTGAATTACAGAATTATAGAAGCTTTAACTTTCGTATTTCCTTTTAATCTTCGATAAACTTTCCTCTCCGACCACTTGAAGTAAAAAGGTGGCTTTGCTTCGAGAAAGTTTAGGAAGTAAAGCTTGTTCTCACAGCTCGCTTAGGTTGTTCCCTTTCCCAGTAACTACTATTTACGATGTGTTGATGTTGCAGCTTAGAGGGGGGATGTGTTCGATGGCATCGCTCTCTGGTCTCCTAAAGCCTGGAAAATGTATTTCTGTGTCTAGAGAAAAATAAGTATACACTTCTCCTAACACAGTATAAATCAGTTTTATAGATGAATTTAAGTTTCAGACATTTATTGTTGAGTGCTGGATAATTTTACCCACATTGATCATCTTTTAAGAGAAGTATTTTAGAGGGTTAGTTTAATCGTCGTGTTTATGGGTTTGTTTAGTGGTGTTTGCAGTTGTTTATTTATTTCAGATTTTCATTTTTCTCGTTAAAGAATTATCACAAACAATTTTAAAAACATAAGTAAAATTTCACAGAGAAAGAAGTAGGAAATTTCCTGGTGAGCTGTTGAGGCCTGTGTTTAATGTTATGAACAACAATAGTGACTCGATCCCTTTAACTGCGACTATTAACAGAATTTCCTTTACAAAAAATATGAAACCACCAAGACCAAACTGAAGATGGCAAATGTGACTCAAGGTCTCTCGTTTCACCAGTGTTATTGGGACCACGAGATCATTTCCAGGCACTAAATCGTAAGTTTACACGTGATGTGAAGTTTATTTTCTCGTTATTTGTCCACATGAGCCACGAGGTAGTGTTTCGCAAGGCTGTGAACGTTTTAGCTGCCACCTGACCATGATCACATGATCTTTATATCACTGATTGGTTTAATCAGATCGTTTATATTTTGAGTTATTTCACTATACTTGATGATTATATTTTGGTTTAAATAAATGTTTTATCAGTATACTTTATATTTCATGTGGCTTTAAGGATCTTGTAGATATAAGCTATCATGAAAGAATATGTTAGGATTCTATTTTCTAAGGAATAATTATGCAGAGAAAATAGATTTTTCTTTCCTGGCGGTAATGGGTAACTTTTTTCTTCCTTTTCATAAATGTCGTTTTATCTTATGTTTTTCCCATGATCATACTTAACTTGTGTAAGTATCAAGCTTCTCAAGTTCTATCTCGGCACCCGGTTCCCCCTCCCGGAGTACAGGGTGTGCCATCCCTTGTGTCCAGAACCAGCAAAAGAAAATTGTTCGTCGCTCCCGTTCATTTTCCAAACTCCATACAAGATTATCTATGTTATATTTCAGTCTCTCTCGTCACAGAACCCTTGACAGAAATTCCCGTGACTAGAGCACAGTTTAGTATTTACTCTAAAGTGGTAATTCGACACTGGATGACGTGTCGATGAAGGTGTCATGTATACTTTTCTAAAGCGTCAACCCTGTATCGTGTCATACACTCAGCTGACTCAGGCCTCGAAAATACCAAAATTCATGCGACACTCCACGTCCTTATCACTGTCTTCCTTCATAAAATGTCTCACTTTATATAATGCAATGTTAATAGATAGATAGTAACACACTGTACAAAAGTGTCTCAGAGATATTGTCAAACGCGAACAAAACAAAACGAAAAAAGAAAGTATGGAGTGGGAGTATTTTCTAATCTTTCAGGTTTTCAGGCCAGTTTATTCCAGTCTTGGATCCCCTACAGTTACTGGAGATGTCAGCTCTCCATCTTGATCCAAGGCCCCATTCGTGTACCTCAGGGACCAAGTGCGTGGCGGTGGTGTAGCGCGATCATCGACGACCAGCCCTCGCGGTGCTCCACGGCAGACTGAGTTCCCGGCAGCAGCAGACAGGCGGGGGGTCATGGCGCGCTGAGGACCTGCGTGGCCACCCGCCCGCCACCTGAAGATAGCCGATGGAAAACGAGCGAAGAGGGCATGGAGGACGGAGAAAGATTTATATCAAATTACACTACCCTGTGAAACAGGGTAGTGTTTCTTGATCAATGCACCAAGGACGAGTGATTATTTTCACCAGTTTTTTCTGATTGGAAAGAGATTGTTGGAGAACGTATAATTGGTCTGAGTGTAATTCCGATTTTGTTTTTGTTATTTTTTATTGTCTTAAACTTGCTTCTCTTTCTTGTCTGAAGATTTTATGGCCAAGTTTTCCTGTTTTTGTAATTAGTTCTCTATGGTCATATGACAAAAGTACACTCCGTAAGTTAGTGTGTGGAATGTTTAAATTATGCTAACAAAACAATTATGCTCATCATTCGTTTCTCAAATAATAGTCTGTAATATACTGACTCCCAGCACTATATCGACAATAAAGGCTGTGCCAAGTAAAAAAACTTTAATAGGGAGTAAGACAGGGTGTGTACGCGTGTGTACCCTGTGCATTTCCACAGTTTTGAAGTCAGATATGGAAATATGGTAGGGAGGTGCGAATGGCATAGGGGATCTGTGATCAAGGAATGCCAGTGTTTAGATTTAACCATAAGCTTCACTTTCGCCTTATCATTCAGTAATTGTAACCCACTTAATTTCTTGGCACTTGACACTTGCTGACACTCTTACATTCTTACACATTTCGTCAAGAATATCTTTTATCCTTTTGGGATCTTGTTATTTTTCTGACCATTATTCCCAGCACATATGTAAGTCAAAATATATATAAGAACCTCTCCTCTGATCTGATTCCATCTTGAGTTAGTTTCCTCACTTCGACCACCATCTTTGTCACATAGATTGAAAGGAAACACGGCGATAAAGAACACCGTTACCTTACTCCTTGTCCAATCACTTCATATTTCGAGTCGCTGTATGTCATTAATTTGTTCCTTATACGTACTAGTTTGTCTCGTGTCCTACAGATCAATGCCAGTTCATTCAGTTAGTATTTTTTTTTTGAACAATAAAAAACAGGAATAACAATTGTTCATTCTCGGTTTCAAGATTTGTTCAACAACCATCATCAATGTTATCGTTTATCTCCTCCGCAAAATCAGGAAAACAAAATCTGGAGAATTGGTGACTTTCGCTTCGTGGGTCGATTGGTTCCTTATATACAGACCACATGAACTGCTAGTGTGTGTGTGTGTGTGTGTGTCTGTCTGTCTGTCTGTCTGTCTGTCTACATATGATCATGATGATGCATTTATTAAAATTACAAGTGAAAATATCAAGAAAATACTTTATTCTTCACCGTGTAAAAGGATGGAGGCGTCAGGATGGTCTGTATCGAAGAAGGTTTTATTTATCGACATGTGGGTCCGTAACTCTATCTCCTCGCACCCTTTCCTCGCTGCTCATAAAACGCTGGGAATACAAAGGATCTGCTTTTCAAGACATGACTCGCAAGCTTCCTACTTCTCAAAAAGCACCAAGTGTTTAGAGGAATAGATCATATTTATATATCATAACATAGTAGTGAAGCTTAGTCATTAAAGTCCGCTGTTATTTTTCATTAGCAGATTTACAACTTAATGGCATTGATATTTTCTTTATGCTCTCTAAATCTTTTGGGTTTTTTTTCTCGTTCAGCTCGAATGAGTTTTTGGTTTGAAACGCAACAGCTATGTAATGATGTGTGTTCCTTCACTTACTGTTGATGTATTTATCTATGTAGGTGTGAGCATAGGTATATATTTGTTTTAAATTTGTGGAGTCACGGGTTTTAATGATTTGGGTGTATATGCAAGTTAGAAACACACACACACACACACACACACACACACACACACACACACACACACACACACACACACACACACACACACACACACACACACACACACTTGGTTATGTATGTTAGTACTAGAAACAGTGCACATTCTAGTAATATTGTTCAGATAATGACACTCATTGTAAGAAAGTAATAGAATATAGTTTAAATAAATCTAAATGCTAAATTCTGACTTTTAAGTGAAAGATGTAACTAAAAATTCAGATTAAGTCTGATTCCAGTTATGTTTTATTTTATTTTATGTGGCGATGAGTGTTTGGGGGACCGGGATACGCCGTACAGATGTTTTAAATCTTGTTGTGGAATGGTAACACCGCAGCAGAGTGAACACATCTGTTGCAGCCGTAAGAGTAAGTGAATGGTGGCGCCTACAGTGAGGGGTCGTGTTTGCTCATGGTTTCAACTTCCCCTGCAATATAGCGGAAAAGGGTTTGAACGAGTGGAAAAATGAGAGATTTTATAGCACGATCCATTTTTGTCTTTGGCTATTCTGGGACTTTTTTTTTACCAGTTTTGTTTGGATTTTCCTTACTTTTATTAATTCCCTTCCCGAATGAAATCGAGAGTCAACAAAACTATAAAAAAGATTGTTCCCATAATGGTAAGTCGTACACAGGTTGATATTGTTGCCACATGTTCGGAACACTATAACTGTGGGCAACTGTACTAGCGACTTCTGTATAAAAGTCATTGACGTTTTACAGTTAATCAAAACAGAAATTCTCAGACGGCTATGATGACTAAAAATTTTCTTAAAAACTATAAATGAAATATTTGACTTTCCTGGCTCGCTTGTTCACCTATTACACACCTTGTACTATAAAATTATAGTGGATACAGGACACACTATACAGGACACACTATACAGGACACACTATACAGGACACAGTATACAGGACACACTATACAGGACACACTATACAGGACACAGTATAGTAAGCTTTAGGTGCACAAGAAAGCAGTGTGGCCGGTAATACACTAGACTGCTTCACATCACCACACACTATAGATAAGTACACTACGAGAGTAACGTAACAAAGTCTAACTGCAGCTATAATTATCAAAGTGAATCATATACTTAAAATCACTCGTGCATCGAAGTCAATTGGCAGTATGTTCGTGGCGCCAGTATTAATAACTTCAACATTTGTTTGGTATGACTTGTAAAAATTCCGCGTCTGTGAGATTCAGTCTATAATTGCATCAAATGCTTCACCCTCGGCAAAATTATTTTTAATAATCTTTCATTATTAGTTAAATGACGTTATGATTTTAGAAGATTTTCCTTATATTAATTTTTAAGAGCGTGTCACTTTATACCTACACCCTCCCAGAGATACAATGAAATCCTCTAATATTTATATAGTAGTACATTTATTATCTAACATCCATTATCCGTGTAATTAGACAACTCTCTACCCTTGTCTCCCTATCTTGGACCTCCGTGCATGGTTTAGCTGGGGATTTCGTATATTCTGTGAATTCTGTCCGAGATGAGGTCCAACGTTTGATGTATGTGAAACGTGAAATGCTTTAAAAGAGGAATTTGGGACGGGGAGTTTCCTTCATTGAGTGATATGTCTCTATACCAGGGAGCCAGAGTCGCGGACTGGTCAACCCTAGGTAAGTATAATGTGAATTTTTTGAGGAATGGCTGGAGCGGTATAGCGTCTTGTGTCCTAGATGATTTCAGAGAGTGACGCGAACGAAGAGTGACTGGAAAGGAAAAGAAAAATCTATGGAAGTGTATTTGTTTGTATCATTGGGAATTCTAGAGAGTTAGTTAGTTAGTAGGTTTAAAGTAAAGTGGGCAGTGTAATGTGTAGATAGAGAGTATGATGTCATGGATGGCTGTTGAAGGAAGAAACAGCGGTTGTAAAAATAAGATGAATAACTATCTGCAGTATCTGTGATGGGAGATCTTAATGGAAAGGGAATCGATATAGCGGGAGATGTAGTGATCGGAAACTGTCGAGTCCCGAGAGAAATTGAGAATTGAATAAAGATACGTGGTCTGTGTCCGTCAGCAGTCTGGTGTATCTACGACTAAAGCATTCTTTGACTGTAAATCAAGTATATAATTGCATATGGTATAGATACATGTGCTATTATAAATGTATTTTTAAAGGAATAGTTTGAGGATTAAAATGTAACAATGATATATATTGGTAAGTAAATATAAAATAAAGAGAAAATATACATGCTGCAACCATAGACTTAGAATAGGGCTTTGTGAGAGGTGTTAACTCTTTGACCAAGTAAGTTTTACATTATGAGAGGGAGGGTTTTAGAGTATAACTCACTTGGTGAAAGTTAGAGGATTGTTTAGACTGAATAATGGAAACTAGAAAAATTCTAGTATTTGAAAGGGAACACCAGGCTCAATGAAACGTCACCTTGATTGGGGGGGAGTGCCGGAGGTTGTACCACGTTTGATGGTTTGTTTCAGACATGTGTACCTGACGTTTGCTTTCACGTTCGACTCTTGTCTTGCGTCTCTCCCCCTCCCTACCATGTTAACCTTTCCTCAGGGTTATAATCTACCCCAGGCCAAGAAAACATAACATAAATTTCTTGAAATACGGAATGCGTTCACTCTGATCAAATGGTCTTCCTGTGGCAATTTCAGGGTCAAATGTTTTTGTAATGTAGAGAAATTTCTATTGTGAAATGTAAGTACAATGTAAATATGAGATGTGACTAATATCACGTAGTATATATATATATATATATATATATATATATATATATATATATATATATATATATATATATATATATATATATATATATATATATATATATATATATATATATATATTAAAATCTGAAGTAAAATTTGGTGTCTGAAAGGCAAGGCTTCTCGTGGAGCAGTAAGCCGTCATGTGTTGAGGACATATGAAACCAGGGCCTACTGACCTGGAATTGAGAGAGAGAGAGATGTGCAAAGTCAAAATATAATTAAACAATGTAAAGTAATTCATAACAAAAATATTCATACACAAAAAAAAAATATAACGAAGCCGAAATGTTTGACGTAGTAAACAATTCTCCGGAACAAGAAAAATTACCAATTGGTCACACAAAGACAAACAAATACACGGTTCTGATGACCACTGCACCACGATATAACAATATAGTTTACTGTTTGATAATATTACATAACCATTTTCTGAGTTACTGATCTATGGTTTTGGGTCAATGTGTGTAAACTGAATCTCTATGTCCATATTTACCCTTTACACTTTGAAACCGTGCGTGTGTGTGTGTGTGTGTGTGTGTGTGTGTGTGTGTGTGTGTGTGTGTGTGTGTGTGTGTGTGTGTGTGTGTGTGTGTGTGTGTGTGTGTGTGTGCCAGCTTAACAAATTATTCTGGCCATCGTTTTCATACGTTAGTTAAGATAAACAAAATATTTCTGTGTGTGTATTTGTGAGTGAAATAAACACGACAGTAAAATTATACCACCACAACCGGGGACCCTTAGTGACGACGCCATCGTGTGGGTGTAGCAGGAAGCTCTCTTGCATTATATTGACAGGCGTTTCAGGTCCATATATATACCCAAGAAAATATTCCCTAACAGTTTTAATACAAATTGCAACTTAACGAGCTGCCATGTCAATGAAAATCTAGTTTTATTCTAAATATAATGTCTACTGTAAAGGACTTTCTGGCTCATATCTCAACAGTTAAGGGTTGTTAGTTCAGGTCGGTTGTATCAAAATATTTAGTCTTGTCTTTCATCATAACTCATAATTTCCTTTTTGTTGTAAACACAAGTAAAATACTAAACGATCAAGTTAAGTTGTTAAGTTGTCCTTGTTAATAAATATTGTAGTGCATCAGAATTAAGTTCACTAACATCTCTATAAATTCTAAAGGTATTCATGGGTTGCCAACTTCAGTCCCACATATAAGAATTATTGAACTCCCAACCGTGATGATAAAGTTACCACTAATATTTGGATAAAATCGCCGTACTATCGTTTAAAAATTCATTCTGGTCAGGTTAAATTAGGTTAGGTTAACTTTAGCATTAGGGGATTAATCTAAAGGTAAAATATATTGGGATGGTTTATCTTATACCCAAAACGACTTATATCAACAAAAATAATACCCTACGAGTAGCAACTTTTACCTTGAACAGCAAGTTATTCCTTGACCAACAAGTAATGCCAGAACCAACAAGTTTCGCCACGACCAGAGTTAAATAACGACCATCAAATTAAACCACATCCGGTCAATTATACCACTACTGAGGCGTTATACCACTACTTAGGTGTTATACCACTACTAAGGCGTTATACCACTACTTAGGTGTTATACCACTACTAAGGTGTTATACCACTACTAAGGCGTTATACCACTACTTAGGTGTTATACCACTACTTAGGTGTTATACCACTACTAAGGTGTTATACCACTACTAAGGCGTTTTACCACTTCTAAGGTGTTATACCACTACTAAGGTGTTATACCACTACTAAGGCGTTTTACCACTACCAAGGTGTTATACCACTACTAAGGTGTTATATAACTACTTAGGTGTTATACCACTACTAAGGTGTTATACCACTACTAAGGTGTTATACCACTACTAAGGTGTTATACCACTACTAAGGTGTTATACCACTACTAAGGTGTTATACCACTACTAAGGTGTTATACCACTACTAAGGTGTTATACCACTATTAAACAGTTGTGCTGTGGTCATCAGTTTGTAACATGATCAAAGAGATATACTACAACTTAGGCGTTATACCGTGATGAATAAGATAGAGTTGGCAGTTGGCAGAATCCAATCATGGTCCAATAGAGTGGAGCAAACAGGAGTGGCCATGGATGAAAGCAAAGCAGCAGGCGAGGCTCCACCTACCTTGATCTGATCTCCAGGGAATCAGACGGGCGCCAACACCGGGAAGAGGTAAATTATCTTACAAATAACACCTGTGTTTATGTTCCATAAATCATACCACTGATTAATTTGATGTTTGTTGAATTTAGAGAAGATTTAATGACTATTGTTGCAGAGATGAAAGTAAGAATCTATTACGGAAAAATTGCGACCACTTCTACCTCCTTGTTAAGCAATTCACGTGCATTTCAAATCGAAGGCTTCCTCGAGCTCCTCAGGTGAAGGACGAGATCCCAGTATGCGGCAAGTATTTCCTCTCTGGTTTGCTATACTAGGCGCTGAAACAGGTAACTTGATGCTCTGGAATCTCTCGTGGCTTCAATAATCCTGGAGCACAGTTCAACCAGGATCTCCACGTCATTGGTGCTCCAGATTCCCAGAGTCTCTGACCCTATTACGAAAAAGCAATATTCTTGGTCTAAAGTTCTGTACTGTGTTTCCTTCTGGTTTTATCTTGAGCTTGCTGTCCTCCTCACTTCAAAGTCACTCAAGGAGAAATAAGAAGACGCCAAAGTGGAAGCATATCTGTAATCCCTTCATTATTTCTTGCATGCTAACCCCCGGATGCCTCACAGATAGTCATGACTCTTTGCTATAATATCAATTGATTTCAAAGGCTTAATCAGGCTCCTAACCTTATCAAAACCAACCCAACCCAACCCAATCCAACTCATCCCAACCCAACCCAACCCAACCTAACCTAACCCAACCTAACCAAATTTGCTTAACTTTGGTCAGGATAGGATGGATGAAGTTAGGTTAGGTTAGGATAAGTTATTTTTACCTAGCTCTTAAAATGGGCTCCCAAGCTAGTCTATATTAGGTTAAGTTAGGTTGAGTTTGAGTTCATTTGGCTGAATTGGGTAAAAATAGGTTAGATTGGGTAGGTTGGATTACATTGTCTTAAGAGCCCATTTAACGAACTGGCAAAATGACCCTTTTAGCTCACGAACCGTTTATGCAAAGTGTTTTATCTATCAAACATATGAACGTCTCTCTACCAAAAAAAAAAAAAATACTCGATACGGAAGAAAAAGGCTGATGTCTACTTCAATGACGAGTATAAAACATGACAATAAGCCATAGTGATCCTTATGGAAAATCCTTTACCGCCTGTCGATATATCATTCATACTTCCTTGCGGGAAAAAGGAGCAAAATAAAGAATTGAATGATTGTGAGTTAATCTAGAACGTTTTTCACTTCTCATTCTTCCACATTATCAAAACAGATAAATAGCAAAAAAAATTATCATAAGAAAGCAGTTATAAAAATAGGAATAGCAGTAATAATAATAATAATAATAATAATAATAATAATAATAATAATAATAATAATAAAAATAATAATAATAATAATAATAATATCTAATCGTGACAATTGCAAAAAAATGACCCTCATACCTGAAAAAAATAGTGCATAAAATACACACAAAATAAACATAGGTACAACTGACAGTAAAAGAAAAAAACAATAACAATATAATTATAAAGTGAAATGTTAGTCTCATATATAGTACACACCTTGACGGTAAGAGAAGCAACGATTTACGGCACCCACCTCACGGCCAAATAAACTAGGGTATTGTTACGAGTCATCCGGGAATTTATGGAGACTGAGTAATCCTTAGAGGTGGGTGTTAGTGGTAGAGCTGCCCCCAAGGTCTCACGTTATTCTCCCAACAGAAGAAAAATTTACGATCCAGCAGAACTTTATAATAAAACTAGAAAGATTTTATTTTTTCCCCCCATTAAGTTTTGGTGTTTATATTTCTCACTGGCGCAATCTTATTCGTTTTAATATCATATGAACTTAATATTAGATCTTGGTAACGTACTGAATATTGGGAATTTTGTCTTTCTTTTACATGTATCCTCCATAATACTGAAGATCGCCATACACATTCCGCTCCCTGTGTAAGTTTAAAGGTTTTACTGGGAAAAAGTTTTTTTATGAGTGACATTATAGCTGCAGTTTATTCGGCTACGTAATAAAATTCTCCCAGAGGTCAAACTTTAGCGGACTTAAACACTAAGATATCTTTATTTCCAAGGAGGTAAGATTTTGATTAAAACTACTTAATAATAATACACCTCAGCATACAAAGTTAACTCGGGATAACACACTTCTAAAAGAGGTAATCCTTCAAGAGAGGTAATCCCATATACACTTGTTAAACTTTTCCAGAAACAAAACTTTCTTGGTCGCCAGACATAAACGAAGGGGAATCCTCTACAAAAAACAAACTTCTAGAAGAGTTAAATTACTATAAAAGTGAAAGTTCTGTAAGGGCGCCTGGCTACCCCCACACTATTCTGACCTGAAAGTTAATGTGTAATAGAGAGGACAAATTCACACAGTAACTTTGCTAATGAATTTCTCAACTGACTAACTACTCTAGTTTTGGGCACTTTGGTCTTGTGCTCTTCCACTCGACCAATAGAGTAGTTCTTGAAGTAGTTTGTCTTTGTTTAATTAAGAATGAATTGCGCTAATGACTTGACGTTCACTGGTTTTATGTTTTATCTCTTAGGGGGACTTCACCTTTAAATAAGATGGGTACCGGATATAGATATAGCTTTTTCTTTAACAAATCTTCATTATTATCTCTTCCTACAGTTGTTCTTAAGTAGGAATAAACATACTTCTCACTTCCTCTCTAGGTAATTATACTTCTTGTTACGGTGTATGTCATCCCAGTATCTCGTAAATACACCCAACAAAATGTACAGTAGAAGTATTTTGTTTCTCAGGTGAAGTGGTAAAACTCTACGCTAACCGCCACCCACGTTTCACTACCTCACACACACTTGTTACTTCAGCTGCTAATTATGAAATACTGAGATTGTGTCGAGTATTTACATTCGTTTAGGTAAATGAACGTGTTTTATGTGTGAATGTATGTGTGTGTGTGTGTGTGTGTGTGTGCGTGTGTGTGTGTGTGTGATCGTGTTTCCAAGTGTTGAAATATTGCATGGAACACAACACACACCAAAGTATTGATTTCAAAATGTTGATTTATCATTATCAGCCAGTGACAATAAATGAATGGTTTTACTTAAATGAATTAGTGAACACTTTTCAGAAGCAACTCATGACTAGAAATAATGTCAAAAGTTGTCAAAATTATCAATATCTCCGGTGGGCCTCAGCCTCTTACTGGCAACACCTTGTAAAGTTCCATTTCGTTTGATTCCTGCCAATGGAGATAATGTATATTTTTTTTGAGAGTCTCTTGAACACATTCCTTTCTCTTTGTACTCAATATGGCGACCATGTACTCAATAAGGATACCATGTACTGAATAGGGCGACCATGTACTCAATAAGGCGACCATGTACTGAATAGGGTGACCATGTACTCAACAGGGTGGCCATGTTGTGCGGGATATGTTTTCTTTAAACACCTTATGTGACAGTCTTCAATATAAAAATAAAGCGAATCAGTATGACATCAATGGGAGGAAATATATCACTGAATAAAATAATTAACGCATAATTACAAATATTAAACAAATAAGAACTATTACGTTCACAATCCGCCACCTCAAATTTAAAGCGAAACCTGGATATTGTGTCCAAATTACAGCTTATTATCTTAAATAACGCCTGAGATATCACCCTGACAACCTATTAACTAATGTGTTAAATAATCACCGAGTAACCCTCCACCTGAGCTTCCCGCAGCACTTGGCGTAGAATCAGAGTGGAGCGGGGTTGGAAGGGTGCACAGGACACAGTTATAATAAACTATAAAAGCCACAAGAGTGTACCGCCAAAACATGATGCTCACACACACACACATTACATCTCACATTGTACTACTACCACAGCCGACCAACAGTTGGGCGGTTCAGGCTGAGACCCAAACTCGCCTTACCTATTTTATTTTCCTCCTTAAGTGTCATCGAGGAAATATACTGCTTCCTTATGTACTGGTGGGAGTAGATATATCTTCCTTGTTGGCACAGGGACCGTATTTATCATCAGAGAGCCAACATCCCAACTTTTCTCTTTTATTATAAGTTTACTCTTCCACGATTTTTAAGACATGACCTTACATTTGATATTTACAGGTATAAGAATGCTCCATTGCTTCGGCTCCATTGTCTAAATTTAGAAGATCTAATTATGTAATATTTGATCTTGGGCAACAGAAGACAGAAAATCGTAAACTATTTATCTGAAAAAATAAATGACGAACGACAAAAAAAAGTAATGTACATAACCCTGGAGTGAACAAATGTGTGACCCGGTATTATTAGGGATGGAAGAACGGAACGATTCATCGCTTTAGTACATAACAAAGACAGGGAGTACATATACTCTGAGTAATTAAAATTATAATTTAAGCTGAATTACCACATTTTTGTAATTGTGATTGAAATTGCAATTAATGTTTTAAAAACAAATTATAATTATAACTGACAGTTTAAGTTTGCTTCAATTACAGATACATTACATTAATAGAATAGCGGCAATTAAGTCATAGGATGAAGCATTTGAACTCCACATGTTGTATTATTTCAGTAATATGTTCCATTGAAAAGGTGGTGAAGTCATTAACCTGATGCTGGTACTCTAAGCTGATACTCCTTAACTGGAGGAGTAATTCTGCTTTGGTTTATGTAAGTTAATATTGCGGAGGTCCGACAGGTGAAAATTAAAGAACCCAGGTACTGTGTATTAGGCAGAACAGGTGCATAATGAACAAATTCGTCAATAAGAAGAACTAAATATTACGACACAAGGAAAGTTTGTCAGCGTTTCCCATTTTTTTTAATAATGAAATTAATAAATAAGTTGACAACACTGACTATGCAGTGCTCGTTCACACTGCAGGTCGGGGAACTATCTACATGTACTTACCCTCAGCATAAAACGTATCGCCTGCACCGTGAAGATATTTCCCTAATATCTAACCATTCAATCCTTCGCCCCAACCAGCCTTGTAACTAGTGTGAAATTACTGAAGAAAAACTCACATTAAGTAGCAATCAACACTCTTTCCAGTCCACTAATGACTTTCACACAAAACAGTTTATCCTAAGGCCACTCGCGTGCTAGGGAATTACTCCACAATCCGGATAGGTGATAATCCTACACCAAGCAGCATCGCATTAACGCACAGGATAATTGCGACTTGTTAATTGTTAATTGCGACTACAGGTCATTTTCTTTTGTCATAATGTGGCAGAACAATAACACATAACAAATTGTAGGAGTTAATGAACAAGGATATGATATGTTATAGATATGAACTATGTACCAAGTAAAAGAACTATTTCTGTTCTCAATGTTTTATTTTGGCCTAAAATATAAATCAAAATATAAAATTGTCACAGATTAAATAAAAATATATTCGATACTTGGCATAAAAGGAAAATCCATTAATCCTATGACTGAAAAAAACTCGTCCAGAATAGTATTATTTCATACGTAATACCAGTACAAATACTTGGCACTCAGACCTCCACATTTGCCATTGGAAAAAAATATATAGAAAGAATGACAAGTAGAGAACGAAATACCCGGGACCAAAATGTACGGACTTAGTTTTTACCCGAACTGAAAACTTAAACATTTTCTCTCTCACTGTCTCTATACCTGTAAAAAAGTATAATAAAACAGAACTTTCTCCAGGTAAAATTGTCACTCGGGTGTTGTCTAGAATAAGAAGAGAAAACTTGTTACATTATAAAACATGAGTAACACAATGGCAGTGAAGAACTCAAGTAATTTGGGCCACTTTTAGGAATGTGGGATGAAACAGAGAATAAACAGAAAATCATCAAGTTAAAGTACAAGAAATGATGGGGGTCCTGGAAAATATTTATCAACTCCCATGACGAAACAGCTGTTGTTAAAAAAAAATATATATATATACCTGAAAACTTGAAGTGCCGTCTGGTTTTTATGTCACCAGGGAATTAATCAAAGTTAACTCAGCCGAGGTTCTCCCAGGTTCATGTTTCTCAGCCGTGAGTTTTACGAAAATAGATGAGGACAAAAAAAACCCTCTCAAGAATTAAAAGTCTGTGATATAATGAGACTCAGGTGGAAGATGGTGATTAAGAACTTCAGGTTTGTTGATGAAAAGAGGTAAATTGAGAGAGAGAGAGAGAGAGAGAGAGTTATCATGCTTCAGGCAGTGGTTTACAGGAGAATAATTGCACGTCATCCCTTCAATAAAGTTCTTAACTGTACTAAACATACATATTATAGTAGGTTATACCATTACCTATTTACACAAAGAAGATATTTTTCATCATAGGTTGTGTGTATATAAACTCGACAGACGTACAGGTAACCTAACGTAATAATTAGAAGCATCTGCTATAAACATCTGTCTTACTCAGTGTGAAAAATACGACTTAGCTTAGTGATGGTCTTCTTAATATATCATAATCAATTCGTTTAAATTGGTGGCGTACCTTGACTATGTGTGTGTGGGGAGGGGGAGAGGAGGAAGGGTAGAGAGCGTCACACCTACATGTTCATGACCATAATAAACTCTATGATACACTGGTAATGTCTCGTAACTGTGTGTGTGGTGAAGAGCGTCATACATTGTACCGAACTCTGCTTGTTGCCTCTTGCATGTTATGATAGGTTGAGCCCTGATGTCAAGATGATAAGTGAGGGTCGGATGGTGTTTTGAGTGTGATGTTGTGTTTATAGTGTGTGTGTGTGTGTGTGTGTGTGTGTTTGCGTGTGTGTGTGTGTGTATGTATCTTTTGTTTTGTTTGGGTGGGTGGTATTGTATTGTGCTGTTGTGTGTGTGTCACTTTCCTTGAACAATAGTCAATATGGTCGAATGAAACCAATTCCCAATTTATCATAACTTGGTATGTTTCCTTTCAATCAATTGTTATCTTTATATAATTAAGTAGTAATAAAGCTACTAAAGCGTGAGGCCGATTATGTGTCCCTGGGAAAGTTTGTACCTCATGACATCTGACAAAATGATAAATAAACTTTTGCGCCAACTCTAACTCACAGCTGGTATATTATTGCCATGTTGACACTGATGAACGGATTTTTGCGCACTATTACCGGATGCACATAAAATGCCTACAGTCTATACATGTCACCATTTATTGTGATAGTTAATAATGTATAATTATGGCTACATACATGTTATCCAGTTAACTAGATTATTCCACCCACCTCTAATCAAACGCTCGGTAATCTTGCTGACCTTTCCTATTTCATTTTCATGACCTTTAGCAAAATTTACAACACCACATTCCCGATTCCCTCCTATGACTCTTTATTAACCATTACACCGACCAGTTGTATCCATGGAGCACGTATTCCTGCTAACTTGAGTGTGTGTGCCTGGTGTGTTGTGCTCCATACTGCCAGACCACCAACATTTACAGATGCCAACTCTTGCTTACATGAACTCGTAATTTATTTCAATTATATTAACATTATGATATATATCGCAATGTATTAATGAAAAGTGTTTTTTTTTGTCAGTCCGTTACTTGATGGTGGATCTGAACGTTAAATAGGGCGGGAAGTGGTCGGGTATTAAGTGGAAGGAAAAACAAGAACGAAGAGAGGATATTGGAAATGGCTTAGTGCTTGACCTATGGTGTGTGTGACCACCGAGTTCAGGGAAAGAAAAGAATACTTATTTACTTACAGAAGTGAGGGAACCAGCAACCAACTTGACTTTATCTTGATAATAAAGTGGGATGGAAAATGGTTTTACCACAATGAAGCAATAACTCACCAAAGGAAAAGGAAAAACACAGACTAAGACCATGGCGTTGGCGCTGAAGAAGGACTATGTTACTGAAGTTGAGTACAGGTAGGAGGTTGGTCAGAGGAGAAGGAGGGAGAAGTTGAAGTGAAGTAGAATGAAATGTGGAAAACACCCCTTGACGAGGCACGGTGTGGAAGAACCAAAGGAGAGACACACCACGTGGAACTAAAACATGATGATGGAATTCAGAGGCGCGAGACGGGATTTAGGAGAAGACCATGTTTACCAACCCATTAGTAGGGAAGTGAGGAAGGATTGTGGTCACAGTGTGGAAAGATGATAAAGATTTTGGAGGACTGCAAAGTAAAATGTGATAGTGACAATACACAAGCGAAAGGGTAACAACATTTTGGATAGAAGTAACTACAAGGGAATCAGGAGTTGCGTTCAAGAATATAGTTAAGAAAAATGCAGAACTGACAGAGGTGGAAAGGTTGAAGGTAGAGCGAGATTGTGAGGAAATAAGTGAAAATTAAGGTTCAGGTTACGTTAGGTTAGGTGGAAAGTTGAAGATATATATATAATGGTCATTAAGTTGGTGCTAACGTAAGGAGACTAAACGTGGTAATTAAGGAAGGAGGAGGAGAAGAATTTATTGGAGAGAATCAAGATGAGCAGCTTGATATGGATACTGGGAGTGTCACTGAGAGCCAGAAAGAACAGGAACGGCATGATGGAAGAAGAGCCAAGATCATGATGGTCTGGTGATGTGATGCGTCGAGAGGAGGATGAGGCGATCACATAAGCCAAAAAAATAACCTATCAGAGGGAGGAAATGAAGAGAAACATTAATTGAAACTGTTCTGTAGTGACCTCAGTTGAGAAGATATAGAGAACAGCGGGGTGAGAGAAGACGATAGGGAAGACAAGAAGAACGAAACTAAAATGGACCCAATAGCCTATGGCGATCCGTAGCATTTGGGAATGACTTAAGAAAAATAATATATGACAGATTATTATCGTTCTATAAATATTTAGTTCAAATGATTTTAATCTTAGTACTTTTATATTTCAGACAATTATCGATCATATTCGTTATTTATTTTATGATCCTTTTATAGAAATCGTTACTTTATTCTTGGCGTCTCAGCAGTTTATGAATGATAACTCTATTAACTTGTCTCTCCTCTATTTTTCCTATGTTTTATTACTTTCTGTTTAGCGAAGTAAACTCACTTCCCATATATTTCACTAATAGCTTCGCTCTAATGCGTTCCTAACAACTTCAGCAAGAACACTAACAGCGGAAACCTTGTTGTCTCTGTGAAAGAACTTTAACCTCTTGGGATTGGTAGTTACTGCACGTCATCTTTATACGTCATTTACGATATATGGAGTGGCGTACAGTAGTGCCACCCCAACATAGACTGTAGCACCAACTCCAAGGTATATACTGTAGTAGCTTCCAAGAAAGCCAGAAATATTTTTAACATATATCCAAGCGTGTTCCCACAGTCGTGTTATCGCCATAGTGTGCGTGTGTGTGTGTGTGTGTGTGTGTGTGTGTGTGTGTGTGTGTGTGTGTGTGTGTGTGTGTGTGTGTGTGTGTGTGTGTGTGTGTGTGTGTGTGCTCGCGCGCACCCTGGAGTTAAGATAATTAATACTAATATACTGTATACTCACCATCATAAAAATCATCCCCAAATCCAATAACCTGATATTTGCATTTATTAATAAGAAAATATTATCAATTTGAAACAGATTAGATAATTACATTTGTAGGTTAGCAGCTCACCATAAATGATACGTGCTTTGATGTTTGTTTTAATAACATATTAAAACTGCCTGTTATTGTGAAATTTGAATATTAATTACACATTAAAACGGTGTTATTCGGCATTGTCCAAACTCCCATTTAAGTGTGGGTGAAGTAAAGGGATACTGGGCAATTAATGTTCAGTAATAACAATGATTCGTTCAACCTCATCAGTAGTAGAGGGAACAGTCGCTTCGTTTTAATGTTAGTTTTTTTGTAAATTCATAAAATATCTAAAAACTGGAATGTTGATTTTATGATTTGTTGGGGTAGATGGATTGAGCTCTAACTGGGAACAAACTAACTCTGTGTTGGATAAAAGAGTTCTCAATAGGATCAAAGGTCATCGTCCATGAGGTTATTCTATACTCTGGCACCTGAAAAATTGGCTAGGTTTTGGACCAATACCACCGGCCGCCATTATACCCAACCAGTACCATCATTTGTGACCACGCTTCCCACCGCTGGTTATCCTCACCATTATCATCGGTAACTACTTAACATCACTGGTCACGTTCGCCAGTAAGGGCTCGGATCATCACTTCTCACTCCGGTAAAAAAGCTTGTGTTATTCTTCGCTTCAACGATAAAAGCAAAAAGTATACACAAACTTTATTGTTCCGTGAAAAGTTTGGGGAGTTTATTTTCTTCTCGCTTGACGATGGTGGAAGTTAGAAAAGGTTGTCAAGCTTTATACCTCTTCTTGCAGCTTTAACTTATTACACACATAATAAAAAGAAAATCATTATATAGATCGTAAAATGGTGCAAGAACTATCACACACAGAGCGAGAATAATACTGCCTCAAGCATCATTCTTAATTGTATATTGGATATCCTGTTTACCCTTCAATATAACAGAATTATTACCCGTTAGGTAAGCAACTGACACTCGAAAACGAAAAACAAATACAGACTCACGTAAATTGCATCGACTTCACCTTAACACTGAGCCATAGGTAAATAAATGAAAATCAAATGAGGATTACAGAGACAAATTATTTTCTGTTGGTCAAAACAAACCTAACACGTCACTTACCAACGTAAATAGTGTACAGTACGTCATTCCTAAAATCAAACCCCGTAGTCTTGTCTTGTATTGCTGCATTTAATAATTTACTTTATTTATTCTTCAACTGCATTCCCCCATCGAACAATTTTCAGCATCATCTGCCATCTATAGGGACAAAGGGGTAATGGATCTGCCTCCAAATAGATATATCACAAAGTTACCCTATTCGGCTTCCCTTTGTTCTCATATATCTCACCTTCTACCTGTATAAGTAAGATAATTAAACGAAAGCATCATTAGAAGCAGGTGTAAACAATTATCACACCTAGAAGTTATTGATGGAGAGTAATTCTGATCAAGGTGGTGTTGGTGGTGGTGGAGGGACGGGTCAAAGTAACAAGACTCACAGACCTAGCCCAGTGGTACTCAATTTTTTATTGCAAGAGGAACAGATTTAGCAGTACTTGGGGTCAGATAGTACTCGGGGCCATATAGTACTTGGGGCTACATAGTACTCGGGGCCACATAGTACTCGGGGTCACATAGTACTCGGGGGTCACACAGTACTCGGGGTCACACAGTACTCGGGGCCACACAGTACTCGGGGCCACACAGTACTCGAGGCCACACAGCTCTTTGAATGGTGTGAGGTGAAGCAAATATCAAATAATTCATAACACTTTATAATTAAGCAATAGGATCCAATAAAATATAAGGTATAAAATTACGAAAAATCAATGTTAAATGTTAAACAAAAATGGTATCTCAGAAATGATGATGACACACATTTTGGCGCCATTTTTCACTTGTTTTGTTCCCATTACTGTAAAAATCTCACCCATTTTGCATGTTTTAAATTGACAAATATTTTATGCCTCCGATGTGAAGAAAAAATCCTCCCTTTTTCAATAATAAATCATAGTTACTTGATAATACCTATATTCACTGCCATTTAACATAAATTGGTATTTTCCACTAATAATTTACTAACACATAACAAATATTATTCTCACTGACTATATCAAACAGTCGCCACCTTTAATAAGTCACTTGCATTTGCTTTTCATATTCGGAAAAAAAAGACAAATATGTTTTCGTTTCGACAAGCGATTTGATGTTATTTATGAATTGTTTTTTTTTATGAATACATGACTATGAATATTCTGTTTTAGCTTTTTATTGAATTTTGTATAAACAGAATCCTTTAACACCTTCAAATTTGTAAAATATTGCGAGAAATTTTTATACCACTCGTAAACGGGTAAAAATATATCTCGCTCTCTGAAGTGTAGAAGAAAAAACATGGAATATATATTGTTAAAAATGATATTTTCTTGACTATATGGCACAGCTGCACGGAAAATGTTTATAGTAAATCCCAGAGCCTCTCGATATATGTATGTATGTATGTATGTATGTATGTATGTATGTATGTATGTATGTATGTATGTATGTATGTATGTATGTATATACAGTATGTATGTATGTATGTATGTATGTATGTATGTATGTATGTATGTATGTATGTATGTATGTTCGATAAGGTTATCAAAGATGTACTAAGTTTCGCCTCACACGTCTCCTGAAGAAGTTATCTGCAGGAATAACTTATTTGAGCACATTCCTGACATTGAACAGAGAGAGTGTAGCGTATTCGAAAGCTAAATTAGTTAAGTATTACAGTACTTTATTGGGTTGCTTACAAGACTCCAGCTTGGTTGATGACTTATAAAACACACTATACATTATCTTGTTGATCTTGGTATCTTTATTGTTGCTAAGACATCGACAAAATTTTCATGTCATTGTAATTCCTAGAACTAGATTGTGTGCCTCGCCATAAACACTCATCAGTAAATAACAAGGTTTACAGCGTTCAGATTTGCTATAGCTTAATAATTATAATAATAGTAAGTGGCAATGATAGGGGCGAGGGGTGATGAAATGAGACAATAATTGGGTGGTAGACTTAATTATATCTGCATCACAACCATTACAATAACACTCACGGACTCAGTGACCAGCTTTGTCCTTCACCTGAGCAAGAAAAACAATATTGCTGCCATTGTTGGTTAAACTAAAGTGGGATGGCCTGTGTGGCGGACATTGTTCCTCTCCTATTGGACGCATATAATTATGATTAATATTAAGACATACATGAATGACATTGACTCCTGTAACCCGATATATCGATGGTGTCAACATACAGTGGTAGAATTGCTGACATTAAACATTGCCAGAGTTAAATGTATATATGTTACAGTCAAACCGTGTCATTAGGCATTTCACAAATAGCGAAATATACGTTTCAGTCGGGTCCTAGTCTAACTTAACTAACGTAACGTAATATGACGTAACTTGATGTAAAGTACGTTGCGTTTGTTTGATTAGGATAGGTTAGGTTAGCTTCAGTGTGAATTTTAATTAAATATTTGTAGTTCACAGCAATCCTAATCTAACCTAACCTAAACACAACCTAAAATGGGATATTTTCAAGGGTATTGACCAACAAACACCTTGACCAATATACTCGGTGCGTTGTGAGGTGGACACGCCATTCTTTTCACAATGCGGAGCGATAACGGTGATAACGGTTCATTGTATCTTGTACGTCAGCAAAATACTGTAATGACCACACGGAGAGAATCCCAAGGTCTCTTATCTCTTGATGTCTCTCACTCTCCTGTCTATCACACACACACACACACACACACACACAGTCATTCCTTTTAAGTCTGGGAGCCTGATACACTGAGTCTGGTAAAAAATACAGGGTAGATGTTCTGTAAGTTACACGAAAACTACATAATTTGTTGGTATAGTGACATAATCTCGTTGGCATAGCAACAAGTTTAATAACGTAGCGATATACCCTCATTAGTGCAGTCGCAAGTTACATAATTTACATGAATGAGCGTAACAGCTGTAGGAAATGGTCACATATGTAGTACATGTTGGGGAGTATTATGTTCATTATAACAACATACAGGAGTTGTTAGCGGCAGTGACGCCATAATAGCTAATGTGAGTGGTATAGTGGAGCAAATTTGCCTTTTAAAGTAACTATAACAGGATTAATATGGTCTTTATAATAACACTTCTGGACAAGTTAACGAGGCTGTTTCTTGCAAGGTTGCAACTTTACTGTAACGTCGGTGGTTGTAATGATGCTGGCGAGTTAAATGAGACTGTGGTGGCTGCCAGTCTAAGGCAAGTATAGCGAGTGTTATACCTGGTGGTTAATATAACTAACACACCTGGCTATCCTATTTTGTCTGTTGATCTATTTATCACACCTGTCGAACATTAAAAACATATAAAATAAGTAAACCAAAAAATATAGAGGTGTGTAGACTGTGTACAGAGTGTGTGCCTAGCTATATATCATACTTCTCGTGGCTAGAAAGTGACCCTCATGACCTTGGTGACATAACACGTATGACCCTTGATACAATTCCATTATATATTGCCGGGTAAGTTCCACAAAGTGACGGCCATCAGTGTGACGAATGGACGGACGGTTATAAGATCCAGAAACAGAATGTACCGTGATGCTGTGCCGGACAAAGTAATAGATTTAAGAATCAATAAAGGCCCAGTCGTCTAATAACCCATCGTGTTTGTAAGCGAGATGAACAGATTTTATTTTCTCATGAGTCTTAATTTACAGTTGTCTTCAATAATGTTATGTAATATTTTGTTTTCAGTTTCTTTTCCTGTAAATTTTTATTCATTGTTCCTGAAATAATGAAACTATTTAAGATATTATAAATGGAACGAACCAGTTTGCCCTTGATGTTAGTATCTAAGTGAACTGTCGTGATGTTTGAAGGCAGCAACAATTTGGGATTAAGTTACCTCATTGCACTGGCTTGATCGGAAGTAGATTGTACTTGTCAGGAAATAAAAACATCAGGAATTACTCTTTCCAGGGTCATCCATTCTGGTAACAAGTGAAAGCTATTATAGAAGTACGTTAAATTCTTTGCTCTTACGTAAAAGCATAACAGATAACAGGTATTTAGTTATATCTCCCACTACAACGTCACCATTATTGTCACTGCAGAAGTAGAAGAGAATACAGCAGGCAGCTCGTAGCCACAACACTCACCCTCTTATTGAACTGAAATGGGACTGAAAAGATTCACGTTTGAGAGAAAACGTCCGCGTATGTTTTAGACTTGTTTTTGTGGGACTAAGTTAAAGTGAGTCGCCAGTCTCTCTGTCATGTTAACAGAAAATTTTATCTCCTATATTATTGTTAATGGTGTTAGAATAGTGTAATTAATAACCTTGTTAACTCGTTTGAAGACTTTCGTTGTTGAAGCACAGTGATAAACAATATAACAACAATGACAATCTTCCTTCCTCCCCACTTCTTTTCTCTCTCTCTCTCTCCGTCTCTGATTTACGCTTTCAATTTAAAACTATTAACATTTACACTAACACTTCCATTCTTTTTATCCCTCTCTTTACTTCTCACTTTTTTCTTCCCCTGTCTCTCTCTGGTTCTGTGTATGTATTGTAAACATGTAACCCAATAACAACCCCCCCAACATAACCTGGCCATTAAAGGATAAGGGGATAGTTGTAATGAACCAAAGTCGTCAAGGACCCCAATCTGAATCCTTACATTAAGTTAGATAGTTAGCTTGAGACCTATTTCGACTCGAGTCTAACAGGGTAGGAGCCAATATAACCACCCAACCATTCATAGTTTAAGAAATTCTATTCAAATATTCCTTAATCCATGCAGGAAAATATAGAACTGTTCTGTATACTGTGCTAAAACCAAAAATATTGCGACATCTTACAAACTGAAGTTATAGACATTCAATATGGAGCACTGCGAAATAACCAAACGTGGCTGATGATTCTCGGGAGCTCTTACATTACCTTCAAGGGTTCAGGTGGATTAGAACAATGTACTCGTATATACATAAGCCTGTTACTAATAGCTTCATTCATCGTGTTATGAGTGCATAAGGCAAATTCACACTTTAGGGCAGAGTGAATGAACCGGATGCACGCACTTACACTTAGTCATCGCAACGCAATGTTCTAGAGTGCACGAGACCCTGAGTGTGGTGATAGACGCTCGCTGTTATGGTAATAGCCTCGTTAGTTTACTGAAAGAGCCACTCATACACCCACTGTTATGTTCCCTGCACCACACGTACCCGCTTAAGAGTCAACCACTAGTGTTTGCGTCAAGGGTATTATATGAAATGTACCCAATTTACTTTTGAGTTAAATATTAAAACTCTTCCTTTGCCTCTTGAGAAACATGTGGATCCTTCCCCCACCTGACATTTATGTAGGATTTATATGCCAATCGTCATATACGACGCCCGTAACACAGTGTAATGGATATGTGTGTTGAATATAGGCAATATGTGGAAGAACTATATGCAGAAATTCTTGTGAGATTAAGATCTGTTTAGACTTCATTATAACATATATCACGTATTTTTTAGCTCTTTTCCCCACTGTAACGGGGTTGATGGCTTCATTTAAACATATATCACGTATTTTTTTAGCTCCTTTCCCCACTGTAACGGGGTTGATGGCTTCATTTAAACATATATCACGTATTTTTTAGCTCCTTTCCCCACTGTAACGGGGTTGATGACTTTATTTAAACATATATCACGTATTTTTTAGCTCCTTTCCCCACTGTAACGGGGTTGGTGGCTTCATTTAAACATATATCACGTATTTTTAGCTCCTTTCCCCACTGTAACGGGGTTGATGGCTTCATTTAAACATATATCACGTATTTTTTAGCTCCTTTCCCCACTGTAACGGGGTTGATGACTTCATTATGTGTGTGTGTGTGTGTGTGTGTGTGTGTGTGTGTGTGTGTGTGTGTGTGTGTGTGTGTGTGTGTGTGTGTGTGTGTGTGTGTGTGTGTGTGTGTGTGTGCGTGCTTGACCTCAAACATAAACTGAGGAAAGAGTAATGTGAGGGAGAGAGTGATTTATGAGGAATACATTCAGAGTAAAGAAGATATATGAGGTGTACTTCCTCCATGGAGCTAAAATATGAACACAGAATCGAAATATATCAGTCAATGCAATAGTTCTTTCTTGGGCTGTTTACGTTACTGTAACAAGGCTGTTTCATTATGACTTCTTAACTGTTAGATGTACTGGGGCTGTTTTGTATACTGTAACTAAACATCTGGGTACAGTGTTAATCCCTGTATATAATATTATAGATGTGTTTTGAGAATCATCTTTTCTCAGTGTATAACATACAGTAGGACAGTCTACTAGGCCTAAGCTGTTTGACGCATGAAGACAATTAACTGTGCTTGTAATATTAGATGCGCTTTGATCGTTAACTGTACTCAAACTGTTATATGAATTACTACAGTCATCCGCTCTCAGACTGTACGTAAACTGTTAACTGTGATGTCAAGTAACTTTACGTAGAATATGATGAAATACCTGGAAGTGACAAGTGTATTCTGGTTGTTTCTGATAGTCAAAGGAACGAAATAATAATATACAAATTAATATAATAACCATAATAAACAAAGAAATCAATATTTATGGGAACAATTATCGTAGGTATCTGGATAAATTTCCTTGCAATTTCCGTCTCCCGATGACAAACACGAACCATATACAAAAGATGGATATTAACCCAATGTAAAAAAACTTATTGTTGATGTTAAGTAATATATCTAATATCATTTTTATTAATCGAAAAATTTATGATTCCCTACCCTAACCTACCCCACTTAATACCACACACTACTCAACCCAACCTCACCCAACCCTACCGCAAACCCGCCCTCAACCCCACCCCACTTCTATCCAAAATGTGAGAAAGATTTGTGAGACCACCATCAGCATATTCCGAGGAGAAAGGACAACTTGAGAGTAATATATGTGTAGAATACATTTAGTGTGAGGAAGATTTATGAGGATTGAGTCCACTATGAAGGAAATCTTTACACACAGGATTAAATATACATATTATGTTTTATATATCACTATTAGTTTGCATTGTCAGTTTATTTCAGATTGGTTCATAACTAATTCACTACTCTGATACGTTTCTTTTCCCTGATCCATTGAGGTTATCATGGCTTCTGTTATCAATGGACTATAACTAACCTAACCTAACCTAACCCTAACCTAACCCTAACCTAACCTAACCTAACTAGAATTTTGAGTTGTTGATGGACCGTTATTCTCTCTCATATAATACATAAAAATTGTGGGTTATTGTATCATGACGACCCAGAGCTCCTATATCTGTCATTGTAACGAGGTTGAGTTCATTATCATTTAGCTGCTGGGTATAATGACTTAATGACCAGAGAGGGAGAGTAATGAGGGGATGTAATGATAATAATTATAATTTATATATAATGAGGTTAATAATTATACATGGCGAATTCCCGTGGTGTTGGTATTATAATTATAAGGGAGGGAATTATGAGCATTAGGAGCATAAGAGATAGAGGAGCATTATATATTATACAGGAGCATAAAATTATACAGTTAATAGTTTACTGTACTTAGACTGTTATAATTACAGTTACAGTCAATTGTGTACATATCAGATGCACTTTAACAGGACTGAGATCCACATGAAGTTTTACATTCACTCAAAAAATTCCCTGGTTTCCCTAATATTCAAATAGGATCTATTCACCAACACTAACATATTAAAATAGCACACTAATAGAATTCACAGTCCTAACCATTCAATAAACAAGGGAATAGAATTGTATATAATGGACTGCTTTATGGCAACAGTTTACTCAATAGCACCGTATTCTAGTACAGTACCGCTATTTATAGACCCTCTCCCCATGACGGCATTAATTATATCATAGGAATTATCAGAATAAAAAAGTAATACGAGATTTATAAATATTAAACTAAAAGGATTAATTCATATTGATAGTAAGTGAACACAATGTGAAAGAATTAAATTTCATAATAACATTTAAGTTTCCACGAGAGATTTATATGAATTTTTGAAGTTATTTTTACATGTGATGATATGATATTATTAATTTGGTGTCCAGCCAGTCATCACAATATAGAAAGTCCTATAAATATTGGTTATGTAACTCTTCAATATCTCACAAAAGGCTAATAACCCCTAAATACATTATAGTGACTAGTTACAGTGTTAGTGTGACCAGAGAAACTCATTACAGTGATTTGAGTGATTTTATTGTAGTGATATTTGTTACAGAGATCATTACATGGTTATATAACAAGTGATATCAATATAGTACAATAAATAATAGATACAATTAAAAATATTAAAAGATAACATTTCGTTAAGTTAACATCAAAGCCAAAAATCCACAATTATATTTTGACATCATCTTTCCTTGGTACCTAGATAGTCTGTGGGCACTGAGGAGTCATAGTTGCTTACTGACGGAACTCTAACACAAGAAAGTCCTTATCTAAAACTAAGGACTCTAAAGTGATGTGGGTTCGAATCCTACAAAGGAAAACATAAAGTCCCTATAATACACTTTGGGTAACGTATAATAATAAAACAGGGCGAGAAAAAGACCAGAGTAAAATTTGTAGTTTGTAATACTAATAAACAAGGTTACAAGAAGCCCGTGTGTAGCCGTGAATGCTGCCGCTGCTGCTGTGAGTAAACATTAAGACCATTAAGACCGAAACGCTTGAACCAAAACAATGTAACTTTCATATATCTCACTCGTGTTGTTACCTGGGTCGTTGTTATTGGGAAAGCATAGTGGTATTTTGATTCGAATAAATGATATAATGCTTTAAAATATTCTAAAATGCTCTAAAAATGCTCAAAAATGCTCCATAAATACACATTAAGGTGGCAGGAATTAAGAAATAACTAATATCTACAAGAAGAGGTGAAATCGTTTATATCATGGATGGTTGACACTGAACTGTAAAGAACCGTCATCTTCTTTAAGGCACTGAAGACTCATTGAAATTCTTTTGTTTGGTGTTTTGAGAAGTTTTCCAGTGAAGTTGGTTCTAGTGCACGAATTGAGTAACTGTGTATGTCTCTCTCTCTCTCTCTCTCTCTCTCTCTCTCTCTCTCTCTCTCTCTCTCTCTCTCTCTCTCTCTCTCTCTCTCTCTCTCTCTCACAGTAATTAACCATGCAGGTGGGAGAGACTAGGTGATGACGTTTATCTTGCTCTCCCAGACGTGTGCTCTTCACTGGTCCACCAAAACAAAGGGATAAGGTGACAATTGCTTCCATTTCCCACTGACTTTCACTCATTTTCCTCCTATAAATTAACCACCATGTTTAGAATGACTCTACTTATGCCTCCAACCTGAACGAAATATTTTGAAACAAGATGAACTATTGTCACCTGGAATTGATTTATTTTAATTTTTTTTTTTAAATATGGTCGTGTTTTATTAGTTTTCACTCACTTTGTTATATAGAGTTGTATTAAAAGAAGTGAGTTTGATAATGTAAATAGTCAATCAATATACAGTAACTTGAAGGTCATTTATTTAGACAGAATTTGTAATGAATTAAAGTTAACTATATGTTGTATTGTTGTGGTGTTTGGAGTGTTATAGCGTCTCATTTGATTAAGTTCTGCTGTGAACACTTGTACGATGTTCACTTACACAACTTCTATTATGATCACTTACACAACTTCTATAATGATCACTTACACAATTTATCTCATTGTGTCACTGTATTCAATAATATTTCTCACCTGTGGATATGTACTGAACCATGTGTGTGTGTGTGTGTGTGTGTGTGTGTGAACGTCAGTCAAACGTTGCATAAATTAATTTCCAATTTGTCACAGCAAATGGTTGTTTATACTGTCGATTATTTAATTTTTAAGTGTAAATATAGTGATGATTTTAGTGATGGAGGAAGAGTGGGGAGTGAGAAACGGGAGAGGAGGAGGAAGAGTCCTTATGAACTTATAAGGACTCATAATGTCTTATAAAGACTCACAAGGACTCATAATGACTCACAAGGACTCACAATGACTCATAATGACTCACAAGGACTCACAAGGACTCATAATGACTCACAAGGACTCATAATGACTCACAAGGACTCACAAGGACTCATAAGGATTCATGATGACTCACAAGGACTCATAATGACTGACTCATAATGACTCACTCATAATGACTCACAAGGACTCACAATGACTCATAATGACTCACAAGGACTCACAAGGACTCATAATGACTCACAAGGACTCATAATGACTCACAAGGACTCACAAGGACTCATAAGGACCATTCAGCAGCTTCCTCGTACGACCGCTGTCAACCAACACGCATTACAAGAAACATATTTTACTACGAATCTTTTATCTCTAGTAAAGTATGAGAGAACAACATACGCTGCCTATAGACACACACCAGCCATAGGACACATGAGAGGCAGCGTGGTTGTATACTATGTAGGCCGGAGGTATATGTTTTGATTAACTTTTTTTTTTTTACCTCCTCGGGTTGAGTTTTACCTGTGCTCGCTCCATACATTCTGGAAATTGGAAAATAGAATTGTAAATTATTCTGTCATGTATATTAACACCGTGGGTAGTGGAGGATACGAACTATAAACTGTATTTTACTACTGGATGGAATTTACCTACCACTAGTATTATCAGGGTTTTTTTATTTTTCTTTTTTTTTTTTTTTGCTATATGCCATTAGGTACAAAAGTCGGGGAATATTATATAAACTGAACTAATATTTACATTGTGTGATCTAGACCGGTAATACAGATCAGACTTGTTAAAAATATTCACCGAGTCGTCTCCTGACCAAGTAATGAAGATGTCTAAAGGAGAATAATTGGAGGAATTGGATTTTACATGGCAGTAAAATCATAAAGTTATCCTTGTGTTTTTGTAAGGAAGGACAAGTAGTGGTAATCATCCTTGACTTATGGCCTGTCCCTCGCCGCTTCACTCTCCAACTTCTCAACTCAGAGGTCTGTTTTTGTCACAGTGTTTAAAGTACTAAAATTTTCACTGAACCTCCAAACAAACTTTACTGGTAATATCCTGTATAAATTGAAGTTACTATTTATTTAACAGAGCTCTGAAATGTAATGAAAGCGATGTTAGTTTTTGCAATATATACCAGACTATATTAACCTTGTTCTGTTATATTAGAGTCTTCTTTACCCAACAAATTGATAAAGGAAACACTTTATAAACAACAAAGTGTAAACAAATCATACTGTTAACACTCGTAATATGAGGTGAACAAATATTTTTATCCTATTATTAAATATTTACCAGTTTATAAACTCATTGTTTTTAATTATAAATATACACACAAGTATGATAATATTCCAATATCCTGTAGTGTTTATTTAATGATAGTGAGGTCGACTATCCATCAGCCATGAATATTTTACCCTCTAATATTTGCGTATAAAATGATGCTTTAATTAACGTGTAATTGCTGTCTAATTACTGTAACGCTAATGAGTTTTCAAACTAAAAAAAATTAATGGATTATAATGAAATTTTGATATTAGTGGTGCTTGGGTTAGGTTAGGTTAGGTTAGGTTAGGTTAGGTTAGGATAAGATAGGTTAGAATACGCGATTATAGAAGACATTTAAATTTTGAAAGAGCATTCAAATATAACACACACACACACACACACACACACACACACACACACACACACACACACACACACACACACACACACACACACACACACACACACACACACACATAATATTCACAAATACAACAAGGAGACTTTTGTTGACATCCAAGCTCTTGTAAACTTCCAATGCCTGAGTACGTCAGCTCTGAGTAGCACGCCAGCTAATGCAATGGTCTTGTTTGTAATAAAATATGGATCAAAATGCTTCTGTGGGTTTAACTTCACTAGAAATTTGTATGTTACTGCCCTCGTGAATTTCTCTACATTACTGGAATATTTAATAAAGTTACCTTTATGTTCCTTGATACACCTGAGAGATCCGCTGTTCCTATAAAATAAGCATAAACCATAATGTGTACACTTCGTAAGCCTCCCTCCAACACTGCCTGGTATGAGTCTCCGTTTTCTGTAATATTATACCCTGTCCTGATATAATCAATCCAGTCTAGCATTATACTGACGCTCATACACGTATTTGTCACTGACGAGGGAAAAATATGAGAAACGTTGACAGGAATTAATTTATCTTTTCGACCACGACGAGACAGTTGAGTTACTCTGAGCAATTGTTACGTTGATAGTAAGATGTACTATGAGGTAATCTATACGTTATACTTCACAACACTACGTGATGTATACTTCACAACACTACCTGATGTATACTTCACAATACTACCTGATGTATACTTCACAATACTACCTGATGTATACTTCACAACACTACCTGATGTATACTTCACAATACTACCTGATGTATACCTCACAACACTACCTGATGTATACTCAATGAAGTACAACTCATGCACGATAATCACATTGCTCGTATACTAACCCTTAACGATGTACTTATAATTGGTCTTGTTTCTTAATCACCCAAGGCATAATTTATCTCCAACGAGGAATTGTATAAAATATGATAATACAAACCCTATTTAAGGTAAGGAACTGGACTGTGAATAAATTTTGACCTAACCAAAGCTTACCCCATGTGATGACTCGCGTGGTTTTGGCGTGAGCTGACTCGTAATATATGAACCGTATTTATTGGTATTTGATCCTGGTTGAAATTGAATAGGATTACAATACACAATATCTAGTATTAAAAAACTAAACACCATGTGAATTCTCTGTCACTATTAATCTGGTAAATGTTGGTAGTTTTCCAATATATTATTACAATGTGACATGTAAATTGACATCAGACTTAACTTTTGGTGAAAATGAATTATCAGGTAAAAGTTGTTAAGTTCAGGTGTCACGAAATATGGACATACAGAATGGGTTTATTATTATTATTATTATTATTATTATTATTATTATTATTATTATTATTATTATTATTATTAGTAGTAGTAGTAGTAGTAGTAGTAGTAGTAGTAGTAGTAGTAGTAGTAGTAGTAGTAGTAGTAGTGGTAGTAGTAGTAATAATAATAGTAGGTTATGATTGACATTTAAAATACACAATTCTTTCAAAAATCTGATAATATTAAAATTAAAACCTAAATTATAAAGTTATATCATACAATTAACGTTCACTCACACACAACAATGAACCAGTGTTATACAAGAAAGTACTGAGGTGTTTTGGCTTGGGGGGGGGGGGAGGTGAACCACTTGTTTTAATGACCTCCGTGGGTTATTGATTAATCTCTCAACTCCTTTACTATACAAACATGGCATTGGTGGGAAAAGGCTTACATTATATCCTCTTTCTATGGATATAAATACCCTATAATATATAAAGAATCATTGATAATCCCTTAAGACAACACAATATAATGCGGTAGTTGGCTTGACTCTTACACACACACACACACATACATACAAAAAAAAAAACCTTGAACTTATTACCTTCATTATCCTGGTTTAGAATATATCACTACAGTCACTCCACACACGGTAAAAGTAGATTAACTCTTGTCTCCCTAAATGTTGGGAAGTGAACCTTAGGCAACCAAGTCACGATGGTCCTTGGATAACAGACCGCTGAGTCACACTACTGAGATATAAGGATTGATAACCTCACTGGATAATGACTATACAGGGTATGTATATTATCACACGTCACAGCTGCCTCCTTAATACTCTCACTAAGCTGCGTCTTTGCATGTTCTTCTTGTTCTACGCTGAAGTTAGTGTTATTAGGGCGATTTCTGATAAAAATAGAACAAGAGCCATAAATGTTTAGTGATAACAGGAAGAGGGATGGAGTAGAATGATAGGCAGAGATAAACTTTGTATCTAATGAGGAAGTCGGGAGTAAGTTCTGGAGATAACTTGAGTTTATGATGTAATAATACTGATCTATGCGGCCTTATCTCTCTCTCTCTCTCTCTCTCTGACCTACCGCAGGTACTTTTGGTCTACTACACACACTGTTAACCTACCACAGTCCTGTTGACCTATTACAAGCACCGTTGACCCGCCACAGACACTGTTAACTGACATGAACATTAGTGACCTTCCATAAACATAGTTGACCATCCCCCTATCCACTGTAACGACGACCACGACTATCTTCTACGACCACCTCCTACTATCACCTACACAACCACCTCCACGACCACTACCAGTCACCTACATAACCACCCCCTATCCACTATAACGACCACCACGACCATCTCTACGACCATACCAATTCTATATGCTCAGTAATCTTATTATCATCTGGGCTTATAGTAAGTTTATGTGTAGCAGCGGATGTAGAAGGCCAAGAATGAGGAGGGAAGGGAAGGGAAGGGGGATGAATTTGTCTGAAGGAAGGGAAGAACGGAAGGAAGGAAGGAAGGATGAATTTGTTCGAGGAAGGAAGGGGAGGGAAGGAAGGGAAGGAAGAGAAGGGAAGGAAGGGGGATGAATTTGTCTGGAGGAAGGAAGGAGAAGGAAAGGGAAGAGAAGGGAAGGGAAGGGAAGGGGAGAATTTGTCTGAGGAAGGAAGGGAGGAAGGAAAGGAAAGGGAAGGGAAGGAAGGAAGGAAGGGAAGGAAGGAAGGGGATGAATTTATCTGATTGAGGATGTGGAGAGAGAGAATGGAAGGACACATAACCACTTTGCTAGGGGGCAAAGGTGTGTGTGTGTGTGTGTGTGTGTGTGTGTGTGTGTGTGTGTGTGTGTGTGTGTGTGTGTGTGTGTGTGTGTGTGTGTGTGTGTGTGTGTGTGTGTGTGTGTGTGTGTGTGTGTGTGTGTGTGTGTGTGTGTGTGTGCGTGTGTGTGTGTGTGTGTGTGTGTGTGTGTGTGGTTAAAGAGTTACAACACACCAACATAGCATCTCTCGTGTACATCATCACCTCCTGCAACTATTACAGCTACAGTAAAATAATTTATGATGATTGGAACGACACAAGTAAAGGAAGGACCTACAGTGTGAAAATTGTTCCAGTAATAACGAAACAGTAGTTCTGTAGTTTAGTAAAGACCAACCCCCCCCCCCTCGGTGATAGTTATTATTAGGTGTCTTGTGAAAAGTTATTTTAGTGTAGTGTTTTTTTCTTTTTTTCTTTATGGGAAAAAACTTGAAGAGCGAGTTAAATTTCTATTTTATTTTAGAACATATTATCCCATTTTCTTTCTCTTTTTGAAGTAAGTTTAATAAAGACAAAGATATATTTTACATTTGAATAAACATGAAAATATTGACGAGAGAAACATAACAAACATTGAAATATTCTTATCGACGTAAACACATACTTCAAAGATAGTAATTAACACCTGGCGAGTGACTACACCTGTGATTCCACCTTGACGCCACCTTACCTCTCCTACAGTACAACATGAACGAGGAGGCCAAACACCATTAGAGAAAATCAAAAGGACATAAAGTACAGGAACCTGAGGCTTGATTATCCTGTTGGCCAAATAGGATCATGGTCTCTTGAAACCTGGAGCATCAAAGTCCTGAAATTCCTTATTGAAGTTACCTTAAACACAAGAACAAAGGCTAACTTGTTCCAGCGTTTCAGCATACGAATAATCAGAGAGGGAACGCTGCCTGTATACTGGGATCTCGTTTCTTACTTGGGGACCTCGAGGGAGTCTACGAATTGTAATGTTTTAGTCTCAGTATCGGCAATAACAAGATGCTGGGAATGCTAATGTTCCTACGGGTGTTATAAAGGAAAGAAAATTCATATGATGTATTGATTAAACTAAGGGGAAATGTTACACAGCAAAAGAAATGGAGAGGGAGGAGTGTGAAAAAATAACGAGGAATGTGAATGAACAGAGAGAGAGAGAGAGAGAGAGAACACATACATAGTCCCTCCACTTTTTGTTTCCTGACACACTAAACACAAGACTTCCTTTTCTCATCCCAGTAACTGTGTGTGTGTGTGTCATTTTCCCTTGTTTACACTACTAGTTGGTCCACAAGAGAGGCGTCCCCTTTCTGTATACACAATTTTTATCCCTTTGTGTAGAGTGTCTCTGTTGTCTCGTGTAATGGCCCAGTCTGTTTGTCTATTACGCTCTTGTTATTGGTACTAACAATCATTACCGTCGTTCCCCTGCTGTAAGTGTTAAGAGATAATGTACCATCATGCATTATATTTGTATCTAAACAAACCCAAACACAACGTAGAGAGAGACTGTTGTTGAGAACTACTTTTTAGAGCGGATTTCTACATCATCTTCACGAAAAAGGAAGTATCGTGTCTTTCTGAGTCTTCGTTGTAACTGTGTATGGATATTTCCGCTTTATTTCCCTCGTGTAAAGCATACGTGTGTTATTTTTAGCTGGTGTGTGTGTGTGTGTGTGTGTGTGTTTAATCGAATAAACCTGTTCCTTCATCACCAGTCCTTGAAACCAGAAATCGCTACTGATGTGAGACAAGAGGAACAAGCGAACAAGCTAGAGAAGAAAACCTCACTCCCTCTCTCTCCCTCACAGTCCACTCACACGGAAAAAATTTGATCGAGATAGTATGGAACATTTAGTGCGTAATGAGTCGGAACACCACATCTTACAGACAGTATCCGGACCCCACATGAAAGTAATGGAATGTTTTCTACCGTGTATTCCTAAAGCTTATGTTAATATTCTTCAATGTTTAAAGTGCTATTAGGAAAATATCTACAGTCTTATGTTACCAGAAGATGTGACCAGAGTATCATTTTTCTATTTCCTAATTTCATGTGGGTTTTTCTTTGCCTCCTCCCACCTCCAGTAAAGCATTTATGGGGGAATTGACTCAGCCACTTGGGTAAAAAGTTTGTATCAGAGGAAAATACAACAACAAGGTCTGGTTGATTGTCTCTCACGTTTAGGAAGATCATATTATAAGATGCAACATGTGACTACATCTGTCTGGGTTATAATTTTTAAGTATTTATGAGAATAATAACTACAAATGTTAAATCTCTGTGTGTATAATTACCTATATAAAGACGACCATAGCGAAAATAAAAAAAAACAATGAATGAAATTGAAAAAACATGTATAAACGTAACTTAACCAAATGAGAGAGAGAGAGAGAGAGAGAGAGAGAGAGAGAGAGAGAGAGAGAGAGAGAGAGAGAGAGAGAGAGAGAGAGAGAGAGAGAGTTCTTAATTAAGCAAGATGAAACGTGATACCAGACAAAGGATGTGGGATGTGTGTGTGTGTGTCGACGAAGCTAATGGACCTCTCGGGAGGGGGTGGGAAATCACTATAAGTGACGTACACACACACACACACACACACATAACACAACACCTTGAGAAAAAAGCCTTGAGAAGAAGACGTAGGTAACTCCCTCCCGACAGCACACAAAGGTCACACTCCTTCCACTATATTACCTGGTGCTCCTTGGGGACTAAAAATTACTACAAAGGGAAAATGTCAACATGAAACGGATGCTTGGGTTCAGGTAGACATTGTGTTTTCCTGGTTTTGAAAGGGGTGTATCTTTCTTCACTTGGTAACAATAGCTATCATGTTAAAAGAAGTTCCTGGCGTGTTTAAAGCATTCTTGGTGGATGGGACCAGACATATACACAAATGTCTGTCGACCAGCTTGAAAAAAAACATTACTGAGATATCATTAGGGTTTGCCAGTCTTTCATTAATACACACACACACACACAAACATCACAACAGGCGTTGGGCATTGTGTAAAGGAGAACATATTTCAGTGATAGTACATAGTTGGTTACATCATCACTGTCGTCAGCCGATCAGCGTTGAAGAAAGAATAATTTTCAGCCACAATGTTCACCTGTGTTCATAATGATCATAAAACACCCAGTATGTTAGTTTATACGACATTTGATAAATTAATAGTGCATTGTTTCTTTTAACTCATTCTTATATATTTTCGTCTTTTCATAATTAAGATTATTTATGTAACTTTAAAAACTGTTCTAAGCTTTATGAAAATAGTGACTTCCGTGTAAACCAAGACTGTGTGTGTGTGTGTGTATGTATGTGTGTGTGTGTGTGTGTGTGTGTGTGTGTGTGTGTGTGTGTGTGTGTGTGTGTGTGTGTGTGTGTGTGTGTGTGTGTGTGTGTGTGTGTGTGTGTGTGTGTGTGTGTGTGTGTGTCCTAAGACCTCAGAATCACCCGGAGCCTCGTATTAAACTCTTGAATTATTTGTGTGTTTTTTCTCTGTAATATTACTTCTGCTCTTTTCACGGTTCTTATCCTCAGGTTGACTCTTGGCATTTATATTATATTTGACATTTATTGACCCCTGACCTCCTATCCTTATGTTTATTGTGCCACTAGTGAGGTCATATGAAATCTTGAATCTAAGCGAGAATTTATATGTAACACACACACACACACACACACACACACACACACACACACACACACACACACTACAGAGTTGCCACATATTTCACCATGTTGTTTCAGTGTAAAAGTTAACGTGTAATGATAAGTCATACGTGAGCCATAAACCTTCTGTGTCTATCATTAAGAGGAAGATCCCAGAATGTGAAGAGGTTTTAATAAACAATTCTCACAAACTGGCGGTGGTAACTGGTCTCTTGTTGCTGCCCCCGAGAACCAGACCAGAAGAAATATTTGATGACCGTGTGTGTGTGTGTGTATGTGTGTGTGTGTGTGTGTGTCTGTGTGTGTGTGTGTGTGTGTGTGTGTGTGTGTGTGTGTGTGTGTGTGTGTGTGTGTGTGTGTGTGTATGTATGTATGTATGTATGTGTGTGTGTGTGTGTGTGTGTGTGTGTGTGTGTGTGTGTGTGTGTGTGTGTGTGTGTGTGTGTGTGTGTGTGTGTGTGTGTGTGTGTGTGTGTAATGAACCGATTTTTTTTTTAGAGAAAATGAAAAGAGAAAAATAAATCCAAATTATTACCCCATGAACGGATCCAGTTATTTATAGTCAATTATCAGGGTTGATCCAGCTGGTCCTGAACAATAAGGTCCTTTGTGGCACGTGAGCGGCTGTGAGTTGATGAAATAAAGAAACGAAACCCTTCATAATATTCCCTCAATCAACATTACTTGGATTCATAATACAGTGAATGATTCTAGACTATGTTGAGTGTGTAAAGATGTAAAGTACAATTATAAAAAAACACATAAAAAATTAAGATTAGTTCATTTATACAAGTATGATTAATCAAACTCTAAGATACTTCACTTTAGTATCCGGTATAGTACTTTTCATATAATTAAGTTAACACAGTCGTCTACATCGTAATGGTATATTTACAGTCAACATCCAACACTCACTGAGATCTCCCTTATCCCACCCAGGGTTCGTCACCACTAACCCCTTGGGACGCTGGGTGACTTAGGGAGAGGCTATTGGTGTCTCTGGTGGTGTGGAGCCTCCATTACCTGGCCAAGTATACCCTTGTGAGTATCATGGGTACACACCAGGAACGTAAAACAGGAAGGTCTCGGAGTGTTGGGTAGTGTCTCTGGGCGAAGTGTTGTGAATATTGTAAGAGAAGGGAGAGCCGCGCGGTGGCCTAAGGGTGTAAATACAGGCCTTTGTGTTCCAGCATCCTTTCATCCTGAAGCCAACTTACTGCTCTCTCTGTATCTCCATTCAGAGAAAAGTACATTCTCAAGTTTCCACCTTCTTTTGATGGCCAAAGAACACCCTTTTACTTTTATACCAAAATACAGTGGCAATAGTTCTCAAGAAAGTGTTTGGCAGTTCGGGCGCAAATAATAATAATTATGATTATTGTAGGCTAGAAAATACAACTTATACAACCTATACAACCTTTCCTCCCACACAACACACATACGTTTCATACTTCCTTTTCCTCCTCCTCCTCCTCCTCCTCCTCCTCCTCCTCCTCCTCCTCCTCCTCCTCCTCCTCCTCCTCCTCCTCCTCCTCCTCCTCCTCCTCCTCCTCCTCCTCCTCCTCCTCCTCCTCCTCCTCCTCCTCCTCCTCCTCCTCCTCCTCCTCCTCCCTTCCTTCCTTCCTTCCTCCTTTCCCTCCCCACCATACACTCCCGGCTCAAACGAAGACATAACCGCCATATTATATTCTACTTTCCACCTTAACTAAATAAACTGTAATATTTTTTCAAATATTTAAAAAAAATTTCAAATAATTTCGGAATTATATATATATACTAAGTGCGATCCTAACCTAACCTAACCAAACCATTCCAGTGAGGTCACACTATTATAATTTCCATTATGTGGTCGTAACTTGTTTGTGAGTCGTATTTTAGGTTACTTTATTATCTTGAGTAATTTACGTCAGAGTTATAACTGGCCTACGGTGCTCTTTGTGTTGCTAGGAGAGGATAGAGGGCCGAGGAAGTGTGTGGTGATGACGAGGAGGAGGAGGAAGATTAGGAGGAAGAGGAGGAGGAGGATGATGAAGAGGAGGATGAGGAGGAGGATGAGGAGGAAGAAGTATGAAACCAATGTGTGTTGTGTGGGAGGAAAGGTCAGCCATATGCGTGCTCTTATATTTTCTATAGCAACAACCTACAAAAGAGTTCCCGGTCCCTTACTCCAACCTACCCCGTGGACGTGAACCTAGACCACATATTGTAAATACTTCTTGTGCTTCGTTCGCAAACACCGTCTCTGATACTCATTCGGGATACCTTCACGTTCTACAATATTTTTACTTAGTTTTATGTCAATAAGATTAACTGCGTCTTCTGTAACTCTACTTCACTTCTCGATAATAGAAAAGATTTAAAAAAAAATTCCTGAACTGTTCTCATGTTTCAACATTTTTTGTATCTATAATTTTCCTTCTGTAGTTCATATTTTTTCGGTGTTTTAAAATCCAGCAGCTGGTTGACTGCTTATAGATTTTCCCTAGAAACAAAAAAAAAGCTGCCATTACCTGCCCTGGCCAAGGTGTCACTAGCCTCGGGGAAATTAAGGTCATGTTGGGGCGTGGCTCGACAGTGAGGGAGTGTGCAATAAAACACCTCGCTCCTCACCACAAACAAAGAGGCTTGGCAAGGATCCCAACAGTTCACTTCCTTGATGAGCCAGTCATTGGGGTCTGATGACAAAAAAGAACAACTTGATATGAATTCTGGTTCTTTAAGATTGTAGTTATCATTAATTGGTCCACCTTTCGCTTAATTCTCCTGTTTCAAAAAAAAAAATAACTTATAACTTGATTTTTAGGATTTTTACATTATTTTTATTCACTTTTCTGGTATATTTTAATTATTTTACTGTACCTTTCTCTTCATTGTCTTCAGTCAACAATTTTTATCGCCCTGCAATTACTTTTCTGCCTTTACGCATTGCCTTTGGTGTTTCTCAGTCTCGTTTAACACCAGATGCTTAATTTAATCTACTTCTCATTACAATTGTATCTTCATTTGTGAAAAACGTTAGATTTTTTTTCAACTTCTATAATCTTTCAGTTTGTCCTATAATTTTTTTTTCTAAGTTCTATTTTATTTTAATCTTGTGTCACTGTCATCATATACTCCTAGATTAACCACAATAATTCTTAACCCTGTTCGTCTACCTTTGTCTCAGTAAGCGTAAATAATTAATACAGTAAGTGGTCCCTCCTGGTGAAGAGGTCATTATAACAAACACTGCTTGTATAATGAGGGCGTTAGGAGAGTCTCATTAATATATCAAGAACCTTAACACACAAAGTAGCTCAGTCTGCTTTACTTTAGCACCACATAAACGTGTTTCTCTACTCGTCTTACCGCCGTCCTCAAGCTGGTGTGAGTTGTACGGTACACCAAGAGCTTCAATACATATATCACATTACCTTAGTTGGTCTAGTGAATAGATGAGTCTTTCACAGTGAATAAAAGAGTAGTGAAGTAAAGAAAGTGTGTAGGATAAATAGTAAATTATATAATGTTTTCAAAGGCTGTGGTAGGGTGGAGACAAGCTTTAGCCTTGGGTGTAAGTGAATGTGTCAACAATCTTCACTACAGTATCCCTAAAGTCACTCGGTATTGTGTTGTGTTAAGCGTTAGTTTATGGCCAAAAGGATGACTCAGAGAACTTGATCAATATGACCTGAACACAACAGTAGTATTATTATTAGTTACCTTGTGCTGGTGGTAAAGGAAGCCCTGGCGTCGTACAGGGTCACCTCCTGGCACCGTTTTGGTAATTTTATGACACCTCATGACACTTTAGGACGCTTAAGGCTACTGACACTTGAGAACACTTTGACACCTTAGGGAATTTTATAACACCTTTGACACTTCATAGCACTTTTTCATTTTGCATCACACCTTACGACATTATGCGACACTTATTAGACATACTGACACATTTCGCAGGCCTACTGGCACTTAAAAGCACTTTATAACACTTTTGGATATTACATGAATCATTGTGACATAACGTGACACTTTACGGCACCTTATACCACTTTAAGAAATTTTATACCATTCTTATGACACTTATGGGTGTTTATGGCGCCCACAGTTACTTTGTGACTGACACTTTTAAGTCATGACACAAACACTTTACAACACTTATAAACTCTCTACGTTACTTATGAACACTTTATTATACATGTGATCCATTAACAATACTTATGAAAACTTTAAGGTGCTTAAAAACACTTTTTGAATCTTAAGACCACTTTGTGACACCTGTAAACACTTCAGGATATTTACAAACACTTTACAACACTGACGAACACTTTACAATACTTTACAGACCTCGTCAGTTTCAGTCTCTTCACCGGATATTTGTTTATCTAAAAGCTCTTCGTGTTCGTCCTTACCGGCACTAAGGCAGGTTAGGTTAGGGGTAAACATCGATTTTTTTCACCTTGGCTATCCACCGATTAACTATCTAGTTTGTATGTTTCTGGAGGCGGGGAAGGGGGAGAGTAATGCACCCAGTGAAGTTACTAGCTAGTCTGTGTGGCTTATGAGTGGCATTGAACTGTACCTGTGTAATTTTTGTTTCTATTTTGTAATAATATCAATTTTATTAACAAGTATTCCCATAACTTTAGCATTTCTATTTTTTCTACCTAATATCTCTTCTCTTTGTACCTCTTATATTCCCTCTTTCTATTCTCAATATTCCTTCTTATTCTTCCTATTATCCCTGAGTTCTGTCGCTAAAAATGTTTCCCCCGCTCTTGGTCAATAGTAAGTGATGTGAGAATATTGAGTAAAGTGAGTTACTGATCCAGCATAATGATGGAGGGTGAGGAAGTCTGTCTATCTGTCTGTCTGTCTGGTGTTCTGTTTTCTTCTGTCTATATATTTCCGTGTCTGTTTCTACCTCATTGTGTAATCTCTCTCTCTCTCTCTCTCTCTCTCTCTCTCTCTCTCTCTCTCTCAACGCATCACTCGTTCTCGTATTTCCAGGTAAGCCAATTAAAGCGTGTCCTCCAGGTAAGTGTTTGAGATTCTTACCTGGGGGACAAAGTGAAGAAATTGGAAGGAAGAGGGGGTAGGGAGGCGGGGAGGGAGATAGGGGAAGGGAGAGGAAGGACAAAACAATGGAAAGGGGGGGTGAGGGTGGCTAGCAAGAGAGAGAGAGAGAGAGAGAGAGAGAGAGAGAGAGAGAGAGAGAGAGATTATATTTACGTTTTTGGAGATAGGAAGGAGGAAGGAGAAGGAGAGGGGGAGTACTGAGGAGAATAGAGAAGAGTAGTACTAGAGAAGGGGGAGAGGGAATTATAATATAAGGGAGGAGTACAAGGAAAAGACACACAAACACTAAGGGGAATAGAGTTGTATGTGTACTGGGATAGAAAGGTACACAATGGAGGATAGGTGTACTGGAAAGGAAGGGAAAAATATTGTAAGAAACGAAGGAAACTGTGGGTAGTCGACTGCTACTTGAGGACTAGTTGTACTGTTGTTGTGAGTGACATGAGATTGAGTACTCTCCGATGTTCTAACGTGTTATGGTAGAAGCTTATGGTGTTTATAATCCAATACAACAATTACAGAGGACATGAGATGTACAAAGAGAGACGGGGCACTGGTGTATAGGAAAGGTTTTCTCTACGTGTACTGGGGAGGAAAGAGCAAATGGCACTCGTTATGCTTATTACCGTCAAGTAGCCATTTACCCTCCTAGATCCTGAAACCTTTAAGCCTATCAGTTCTTGCCATCTTCTTAGGCCTACTACACCTGTTGCCTCTCACACTAATACTCACTAAACACTCTGAGCTTATTAACTCAAAGAAGTGTTGTATGGATGTCTTGACTAATATTGATACAAGAGACCAGGAAACTCGCTTCTTGCTATAAAGAGACGTGTAAGTTGGTGATGAAGGCGAGTGAAGAAGCATGTCCTCTTTATTAACGTGTGTGTGTGTGTGTGTGTGTGTGTGTGTGTGTGTGTGTGTGTGTGTGTGTGTGTGTGTGTGTGTGTGTGTGTGTGTGTGTGTGTGTGTGTGTGTGTGTGTGTGTGTGTCAAGCTTAACTTTAACTTACTGCCCCCAACGCCGTGTAATACAATGGACCATCATCAGATTTCACCAAACCATTTCAGTCTTGTGGGTTTAGATTAGGCTATTACAATCCAAGTGTTTGTTCTTTGTTTTTAACCACGTTGGGGACACACACACACACACACACACACACACACACACACACACACACACACACACACACACACACACACACACACACACACACACACACACACACACACACACACACACACACACACACACACACACACACACACACACACCTTCCGGAGTTATGGGATGTTCGTCTTGTCTTATATGACGAAGAGAACCAACTTATTCTGCCCCGCTGGTCTCAAGGTGTCCAAGACATCTCAACCAGAATATATCTGCGGTAGTTTCAGCTGACTGGTGCATTCCATTGGTAGCTGGAATTGGGGATGACAGTGTGTGGAATTCAAGTATTTCCTGGCGGCTGTAAGGTCACCACGCCCCACTAGCCACACGTCTCCCCGAATATTGTCCAGACCCCAGTTAGTATATACGTGTTGCATTAACTGGAATACATTACTGCCAGAAGCTGAGAGATATATGGGGTATGGAATCATCTCAAGTGGACGCCTAGATAATGGAAGACCCAGTGTTAGATGTCTGTGACTCTCTGTGGTTCATGGTGGTTGCTGTTGATCATGGTGGTGTGGTCATGTCTGTGTCTGGTATGTCTGTTCATGGTGGTGTGGGCTGGTCATGTCTGTATGGTGGTCTGGTATGGTGTGGCGCGTCGTAGTTGGTGGTGTCTTGTCGTTAGTCTGCGGTGGTGTGGTCTTGTCTGTAGATCTGCGGTGGTGTGGGCTGCGTCTGTTAGTCATGGTGGTGTGGCCGTCTGTAGTTCATGGTGGTGTGGCCGCGTCTGTAGATCATGGTGTGGCGCGTTCGTAGTCTGTTGCGGTGGTGTGTGTAGTCTGCGGTGGTCTCGTAGTTCACTGCGGTGGTGTGGTCACTGGGTGGTGTCTGTATGGTGGTGTTGGATGGTGGTGTGGCCTGTTGCTAGATGGTGGTGTGGCCGCGTCTGTATCATGGTGGTGTGGTCATGTCTGTTGATCATGGTGGTGTGGTCATGTCTGTAGTTCATGGTGGTGTGGTCATGTCTGTTGATCATGGTGGTGTGGTCATGTCTGTAGTTCATGGTGGTGTGGTCATGTCTGTAGTTCATGGTGGTGTGGTCATGTCTGTAGATCATGGTGGTGTGGTCATGTCTGTAGAAGTATACATACATAGTGTCTGGGTAGATCAGGATGTAGTTGCCTTGTTTTGTAGTCGCCCTTTTTGCACTTTACTCCCACTACTTTTCAGTTTATTTTGACCAAAGTTCAAAACTCGAAACAATTACGTATCATTAGAATCAGTCTCATAAATAGGAATAAAATTGAAACAAACCCATTACCTCCTCATTAATAGTTCTTGTGGAAATGTGCCTCATTCAGTGGTATAATGGGTGATGAGGTCGGCACTTTTATATGGGATAATGGATGTATTAATTATTAACCTAACCTAACCTAACCTAACCTAACCTAACCTAACCTAACTTAAGCTACTATATAGAGTGTATGTTATGTCTTATTGGTAATAACATCAATAATAATAATAATAATAATAATAATAATAATAATAATAATAATAATAATAATAATAATAATAATAATAAGAATAAGAATAATAATTAGTTATTATTATTATTATTATTATTATTATTATTATTATTATTATTATTATTATTAATATTATTATTATTATTATTAATATTATTATTATTATTATTATTATTATTATTATTATTATTATTATTATTTATTATTATTATTGTTATTGTTATTGTTATTATTATTATTATTATTATTATTATTATTATTATTATTATTATTATTATTATTATTATTATTATTATTATTATTATTATTATTATTATTATTATTACTATTATTATTATTATTATTATTATTATTATTATTATTATTATTATTATTATTATTGAGTTCAGTGTCAGTAACTTAAATGTGGCAATGTGTGACCGTAGACTTAAATCTAGTCACTGGTTACCTCAACCTTGATGTAATACTACTACTACTACTTTTTTTTAAATAATGTGGCCTCCAGCCTCCCCCAATAGCCACACCTTCGCCACCATTTTATTACCTTAATATTAAATATCCTAATACATAAGAAGCTATCCTATCTGTGTTCAATTAGTTGAGCCGCAGATCTATGCGGCATTCAGTGACTGTTGCCTCATAGTCAATATCTGCAGCAGTTGTCAGCATTGGGGCAAACGCTCTCGTTCCCGTAGTAGTCGTAGTAGTAGTAGTAGTAGTAGTAGTAGTATTAGTAGTAGTAGTAGTAGTAGTAGTGCCATTTCATACATTGTCGAGACCCCGTCAATTTCGTTTCCTGTATTGACATGAAAAACGCTAATCATATGAATTACTAATTAATCCTGGTCGACACAGTGTATGTTGAGGGTTAGAGGTGGACGCTGGGTGAACTATGTGGTAGAAAGGTTAGTATAGTATTGATGTCTTTCGTGATAATTTATGAATGAAGTTTAAGAAAGGAAGATTTAAGCGACCATAAACAAACTAGATGGAGATTAATGGAAAAGTTATGGACAGGAAACTGATAAACTGAAGATTAATGAAGGAAGGAGGAAGTATCGTATATACCATTCAATGCAGAGTGAAGAAAACCGGGTTAAGAGTAATAGCTTAAAGTTGATCTGATTTTTAAATTTGGTAAAACTTTGAACAATTAGATAACTCTTCTTATTAATCTTTTATATTTTATTTATATTTTTTTGTTCCTATTATTCAATCTGTTTAAAATTTGCTTCGGATTATAGCAAATTATTATTTTTTTTTTATCTCATATGTTCCATCGTCTTATGAGACAGTCGATAAAATACCTATTATCTACCAATTATTTACCAGAGTTATAAATTACATTCATAAACTATATAACTTTTTGCTAATATATAAACAGAGGACTATGTCACGTCTCTTCTATTAACACATCAAATATATTTTATTCAAACCAATGAAGGAATATATTCATCAGTGTAAACACAACTATTAGCACAACATTCAACAGTGACACGGGAGCAACGCAGCTCTAAATATTTAACATTTATAAATAAAATGTGAAAATGTTATTGAGTTTATTTTATCATAATTAAACTCAAACAGAAGCGTGTTTATGTTTCACTCACCTGGTGCATAGTTGACGGTGGTGGTGGCTCGGATGGCTTCCTTCCATAAATAGTCTCTCCGATAGTCATTTCTGTAATTACGCCCTAATTAACATGTCATTATTGTCCAATTACTGGGATGCTGATGGGAGTTTTCAAGCTTAAAAGCCTTTGTTAATGTATTGTTATGATATTGTACCCTCAGTGGTGGCTCTCATGTAAGTGAGGTTGACGCAATACTCAGCATTATACAAGTGAGCTGAGAAAAACTTTGAGATATGCCAAAAGAGGACCTCATAAACCATCATCTGACTTGTAATGAAATTCTCTCTGTTTAAATTATATGTATTAGAGGAAGAGCAACCATTTTATACTATGTTAGCTGTTGTATCTACTAACTAAAAATATACCTAACCTAACATACCGTGGGTTGGGTTGGGATGGGATGGGTTGGGTTGGGTTGGGTTTGGGTTGGGTTGGGTTGGGATGGGATGGGATGGGTTGGGTTGGGTTGGGATGGGGTGGGTTGGGGGTTGGGGTTGGCTTGGGTTTGGGTTGGGTTGGGTTGGGTTTGGGATGGGTTGGGATGGGTTGGGTTGGGTTGGGATGGGTTAATAGGAGACAGACAGAGAGAAAGATAGTAATTTAACCCCCCAAAAAAGAAGATACTTGCCTAGAAAGATGAATGGCAATGAGGGAAATATTTTCACAATGGAAAGTATTCTACATTTTGACGTCGTTATACCAAAACACTTAAAAGACATCTTACAGTTCTTGCCTATTAAGTTCACGTCTATTTGTTTGGCATAAGACTTTAACAATTGAATCTATATTTGTCTGTGAATTTTGCCTATTGTAATCAAAGGAAATCAAACTGCACCTTTTTCTCTCTCTGTTTCGTCATGTAGACAAACGAATCTTGGAAGTATAGAAACTACAGTCTACACATCTGGCTCTACAGGCGCTGTATATTAATTGATAAACAAAATATTGGATCACACTGTAGCGGGGACTGGCTCTTGGCCTCTGGTATTAAGGTCAGTTTGGAATATTATTTCTAAGTCTTATGTAATTAAGTTAAAGGTAGATAGACCGTACTTGAAGGTGTAACAAATAATCGTGGGAGGTGTTTACTCCGAGTTACCTTCAACCTTTTAATGATTAATAGAGAGCAGGTGATAGAGAGCAGGTGTAGGATAATGAGCACACACACACACACACACACACACACACACACACACACACACACACACACACACACACACACACACACACACACACACACACACACACACACACACACAAATAATTAGACAAGATTTACACCAATGCAGACAGAACGAATGGACAGGGGTAGCTTATAGCCCTCAGCAGCTTTTATGAAGATATCTGTCATGGTCCCAAACAGCCTGGATAAATATGAGCTTGAATTTCCTTTACATGTCGTATATATGCCATGCTTGTATTACATATTAAAACGTTATTTGTGATATCTTTACCAAATGTGAAAACCTTGACAGAGAGATTAGATATCCAGCCAAAGGTTTGAACCCAAGGTGAGGTGGTGTTCTGAGGGACAAGAGGCCTTATCACACTCAACACTGCAACCCAGAGGTACGAAGAGAGAAAACCGTATTGTCAGCTTCACCATTGCAGTGTTCCCTGTGTTTCTAAACTAAAATCTAATTTCGACAGGTCATTGATTAAGAGTAAAGAACAAAAGACTCCATTACAAAATAATTATAATTAAACTGTATAGGGTTTTATTATTCCCTTATCTATACAAGCAAATACCGTAAATGTTGCTTATTTGTAAGTTGTAAATGTTAGTGTCAGGGTCACTGGCTGGCGAGACAGATATCCAGGTCACCTCCAGGTCACACCAAATATAAAAGAAAACAACATTCTCTATTTTCCTCGCAGAAAGCTAAGGTGTGGCTGAGAAAATGACCTGTCAGAGAAAGCAAATAGAACTGGTGTGACGGTGTGAGGTCAAGGAAAGACTGGGGGCTGGCGTGTCTTCTTAGCTGTACTGCGCTCATCACCAGTCACACAACATGATCAGCAGATATTATAGAACACTGAGCTAACTTGTGGTCTTACTGAGAGAGCCAGATAGAGTGTAGCTACATACGATATCTTAAGATTAATAATTTTTTCTTACGCCGCTCAATGGTGCTGTACTTCTTGTGTAATAGTGTATCTGACAGTTATTCATCGTAATCATTTTATCCCTTCACTACTTGAGCCGCTGACAATGAGAGCTGATTAAGTGTAGTTACTGTGAAGCTCAGCAATATTCCTACGTAATTGTATACCTTTACAAACCACTGAAGAAATGTGTAAGAGGTAGTAAGGAAATTGATTAATACTTTCGTAACTACACAACAGGAGGCGAGGTAGGAGGGGCGTCATCAGTGTGTTCGTCGAGGCAGTACGAGGAGGGTGGTTGTTGTACCATGTCTAACGTGTCTCACAAGTTCCTGGTTAACTCACAGCTCCGGTCTCCCACACCACAGAGCGCCTCCCAGCACCTGAAGAAGGAGTCATGGTGTCGTTCAGGTCCCCTGCAGGAAGAGGAGAATGAGAGACACACAGTTGGAGCAGACAGATCATGGCCGCTGCTGCAGGACCTAGCAGGAGTCCTGGGCATCAGTATGGCGCGCCCTCAGCCTGCTGGTCATTATCAAGTGGCCTGGTGGCGGCTGCTGCCCCTCTTATTTATCTCTGTTCTCCTCTTGCTCTTTATCGCATACTCCTGTTGGTATCTTCGCTACCCCTCTTACGATAACATACTTTTCTTTCTCATGAAGATGGGTTTTGCCTTCTACCTGCTAAACGTTCTTGCTCATTCTATTCTGAAGAGAAATTTGACGATTGAGTTCATGTCCTCCCTGGCCAACCATGTTGTGAAGCCGGACCGGAATGCTCCCTGTAAAATAATACTTTTGTCTATGGTAGCAGTACTTAGTGAGTTCTCCTCTTGTCTTATTTTACAATGTGTTGAAATCAGAGGTGAGTTGAAAGGACTGAGATTTAGCATTAATGAAGCAGTTATCTTCCTACTGGTAATGTTCATATGTATCGTAGACTTGAACATGGCTTCCTTGATAAGGGGAGTGAGGAGGGCCTACTGCAGTGTCGCCTGGCGTGTGAGGAGGAAGGCCTCGCACCTGCACCACTACTGTCATCACCTCTACCACACACAGGTGCGCTGGGTCTGTTGACTCTTACTGGTAGTATAATGACTGTGTTTATCAGCGGTTTACACATTTGAGTTCTGAACACTGCAGCTTAAGTGGCTCAGTTCATCATGTTCTTGTTGATATAAGCTTTCACATAACAGCTTCTACTGCAGCATCGTCTGTATATCTTGTAGAGCGTGGGATAGGTAAGTGTATATTCTCATGGTATGTCGATTTAGAAGGTATGATTAGTGACAGGCAGATCATGACAGTTCTGGTGAAGGGGTGACGGAGATGAACGGCGTACGAGGTGATGAAAGTCAGCGAGTGAGGTGTGACAACTTAAAAACACTGAGAGAATTATCCTGTGAACCTTGTGTGTGTGTAACGTTGAACTGACAAATACCTGTACAGTAGGCGTCTCTCCTCTCTTCTGACCTCAGAGCACCTGTGATGATGATGGTAGTGGTGAGGAAGACAACGGAGGTGTGAGGGAGGTGGTGCAGCTGTGTGACCACCTCTTACACCTCACCTCACAGTTTAACCAGGTAAATATTTTCATGACTACGTTTATTAGATCTTAAAGTTTAAAACACCAATAACGAGTTTATAAAACAAGTGACATCTTGCAACACAAATCTATTGAAAGCATTGCATTAGAATGATCACAAAGAGAGTATTATGATTGATCCCTCGCTTGTAGAGGTGACGAGCGAGTGTGTCATTAACGCTGGACAATTACGGAGAACTTAACTTTGGTGCTCAAGGATGAAAGTTGTAGAGGCTAGGGTGGGGTGCTGCTGTAGATAGTCAGAGTACAGCAGTGAGTCCTGGATACTTGGTGATGGTGCTATGTAGGCTGTCCGGAAGGTGTCTTATGACTAACATCCACACAGACATGCAGAACAATGAACACAGGAAGTGGATAACGTGGGGACTATGTGGTAAATGACCTAACCAGAGACTTTATTGCTTCTGTTGTCACGCCATCTACCAGCCAGAGCATTCATTACTCATACCTCCCATTCCATCTATCAAGTGTTTCATCATTGCATTGCTTAAACTCAAACTTATAACAAATCCTCTTCCTCCGCTTCTTCTTTGTTTTCCTTATGATAGATAAAAAAAGGCAATATTATAAAATCCAGGGTCATCCAATCACAAGGCAAATTTCTTTTTACACTGCCTAGAATAGTAAGACAATCCTCCAATCATCGGGCAGATTCTTCCGTATACATTGCCCAGGACAGCCAATTAAAATCATCACCGGCTAAATTCTTCACTAACCACATTACTTATCAACACAGAGTTTAATTAATAAGAAGACGATCGATAATTACTGTACTAATCTAGGAAGCTATCAAAGCTATACCTTAATACTGACCAATAAAGAAACATAATTAATAGTTTAACTTGTTCACATCCTGCAAAAAACGTAAATAACTATTCTTATCGGAGATGTAGTTGTGTAGTTATAAGCCTACATGATCAAGCTTTAGTGGTCTAGGTAGAAATGAAGAATAATTAAGAATATCGATGGCTAAACTACTGGTCTAAGCAAGGTGTATTATCATCCTTTAATGAATATAAGACCAGATGACATACATTGTACTTTTTTGAGGGGGTGGGGTCTTGAGATCTGTGTGTTTATGTCAAGGAAATGAATGTGTATGATAATTGTTGGGATATTGAGAGTTTGTCATGTAATTTATCACCATGAGTTCTTCTTCTTCTTCTTCTTCTTATTATTATTATTATTATTATTATTATTATTATTATTATTATTATTATTATTATTATTATTATTATTATTATTATTATTATTATTATTATTACCTGTACATCGTGACAGGTGCACTCCTTCATGCTGACGTTGCGTAGCGGGCTCTTTTTGACTGTAGTATTCGGTACCGTCTACCTCCTGTGTCTGAGTGTTCAATACCCCTTGATGGTTGTTTACATCGTCTGCTTCACCATTAGCGAGGTCCTCCGCTTCTACCTCCTCTGTCACCAGGCCGACCTCCTCTATCAGGCGGTAAGCAATGTATCAGAGATTGTGTTATGTAAAGTTTGTATTGGTGGCAGTTGTATAGTAGTAGTAGTAGTATTTGTGGTGGTGGTAGTAGTAGTGGTATTTGTGGTAGTAGTAGTAATAAAATGGCGGCGAAGGTATAGCTATAAAGGGGTGTTGGGGGTCACGTACGAAAAAAAGTAGTAGTAGTAGTAGTAGTAGTAGTAGTAGTAGTTAGGGATAGCTAAAGAAAGGAATGATACTGGATAACTATCGGGGAGAAGAGACAAGGAGGCGATATAATTTACCACTGATACGATCAACAGATAAAACTCGTTATTGTAAACATAAAGTAAAAGAAGATTAAGCTGTATCCTCTTTGTCACACCTCTTATATGTGATGGCAATATTTCAGGTGAGAACAGAGGTTGGCGGTAAAGATATGATGTTAAGGGTAGGGATAGGTAGAGAATGTAGACGTGAGAGAAAAGGCAAAAGAAAGAAAATATTAATCGGTGTATTTGTGTCTCCTCCACAGCACCTCACCCTAGAGGACGCCGTCTGGACGCTCCTCCAACACCTGGACATCAACCATCACCACCATCCTCCACTCCTGGCCACCCTCGTCACCCGTCTCCACTCCCACCCCGCCCACATCACCGTAATGGGCGTGGGCGTGCTAGGTAGTCACATCTTTGTCTCCCTAGTGAGCACCGCTTTCTCCTTCACCGCTATACTCTACCAGTATCGACCTTTGAACCACAGCGGGGAAGACAGCTTGAAACTATATCTCGACTGATAATGGCTGACCTGTGTATTCTCAAACATTTCTACCCGAAGTCGTGGTATCTACTCAACATCTTCCACTGTACACAATGTTGACCATGTTGGCAGTTTACCTCTATAATTTGTATAATACGTAATGTCTTCTCTTGTGTATCTACTTGATTATTAATTATATTATTATTGTTATTATTATCATTATTATTATTATTGAGGTAATGATAACTATTCACTTATTGAGAGTCACTTAGTACACTGGCCCTCTACAGCAGCTGTTCGACGCTACAGCTGCTTCAAGGCTACAGAACCATCTCCTTCCAACCACTGTGAAAATTATCAGACCTAAGTTGACTTGTTGCTCAGTCCGTGTGTCGCCCTCTATCACCGACTTGCCTCACAACATTACCATATTTTTTTATTCATTTCTGTCCATTGTGTTTTATTTTCAGTCTCTTGTTGCTATGTTCTGTCAATAAACTGATCACTGTTATTATTATTACTATTATTATTATTATTATTATTATCATTACACACACACACACACACCACCACCACCACCACCTGGCTTCACTTGGGTAATAACTGCGTCAACTGTTGTCTTGAGTCAGTTATAACTCTACCACAAGTTACTTAAGATAACCAAGTTAACTGAAACGTTTTTATAGAGGGAGAGTGAACTGCATGACTGTATATGTCAACACGACCTATGAAAAGTTATATAAATTGTCTGGGTTTCATTATATAGCTCTGGCGTCTATCACAAGTCAGAGTCATTGAAGTTTATTACATTTTTATGGAAATTGAAACTATAGATATTTGTGTGTGTGTGTGTGTGTGTGTGTGTGTTTGTGTGTGTGTGTGTGTGTGTGTGTGTGTGTGTGTGTGTGTGTGTGTGTGTGTGTGTGTGTGTATGTGTATGTGTGTAACAAACAACAACAAAAGCACTAACGTAACAGAGACAAATTTACTTAACAAAATACAAAAACATTTTCATAACAGCAAAACTTAACAACGATATATTGTAAGTTAACACAACAAATCTTATCAATTGACTCTAAATATATTTTTCCAAGTATTTTTTTCTCACATCGCGACGTTCAACAAACACGGAGGCGTCTTTAGTCCTGAATAAATATTATGTGATAAAATAGGTCGCTTCTTCTCCGAGGCTTCTGTAACACTGACGGGACGGAGTTCTGTTTACTCTCGCTGGCTGGCTCCTCCCTCCCCCACGACCCTCAGTTGTCTATGAGAGGTATAAAATATGAGGGTTTAAAATGTTGATATTTACTCTGACAACATTCGTACAAAGACAAATTATGAAATGTTTTTTGAAGAATTTGAGAGAGGGAGAGGTTGAACGTTTGTGTGTGTGCGTGTGTGTGTGTGTGTGTGTGTGTGTGTGTGTGTGTGTGTGTGTGTGTGTGTGTGTGTGTGTTTGTGTGTGTGTGTGTTCGTATACTGTGTAAAAACTGGATCCCCATGAGACATACACAATCTGGATGGATACTGGATAGGTAGAGACTCTAAAACAATTATAATACGACTGTTATTGTTTCTTATTTACGAAAGTTTATTGTAAGTGAAATTAGGGGAGACGAGAGTTAGGAGAAGGTGAGGTGAAGAAGACTAACAAGCTGGGGTAGATGAGGAACCATAGACTCATCCATATGGCAGCAACGACATCTTTATAGCCCATACACACTACTCCAAGATCCACCCATCACTGTCTGACCCCACCCACCCTGTCTGCTTTCACCCACCACCCACCCTCCGAGTCATCCATCACCCACTACCATACAATAGAATGGGGCTCTTAGTCTCCCCCTCAGCACCATCTTGTATTCTTCCGCCAATGACGTAGGTGTAAGGCAGCTAGCTGTCTAGGAGTGAGAGACGGGGGTTAGGGACCTATCACCACCCGTAACTACACTCTCCTCAGCACCTATCATCAGTCACCACTCTCCTTAGCACCTATCATCAGTCATTACTCTCCTCAGCACCTATCATCACTCACCACTCAGCACACCATCAATGACTGGTCTCTCCCCCCCACCTCTCCTCACTATCATCAGCCTCTACACCCCACAACATACACACTATCAGTCACTGTTCTTCCCGACATTTATCATTAGTTCTTACGCCTTCCTACCATGTACCACGTCATCAGTTTCCATACAAAGGGAAATTTATAACTCAAATTCGTTCAATCTTCCTCTTAACATGTCACCACTAGCCTCTTCATTAATTTCATCTACCAACACACCTTCCTGGTTCATATTCCTGTCCCCTGTAAACAAACTAAGAACCAATTTTTCATTTTTCATTATAATTCTATCTTGAAGTTCCAGGATGTCTGTATTAATCATTAGAGGCATTTTTTTTTACTCGCTCTCTCTGGTTCTTGAGGTTCATTTCTTACGTCTATGGCTCCCATCTCCAGTAGTCTCATGTGGATGTTGTTTCTGTGGTAGTCAGTGTCAATACGAGATATATTTTAAGCTTCTTTTATCATTGTTTCTGTCATGCTTTTGTTTATTCTGGGGATCTCTGCTTTATTTTTTTTTAAGTTTGAGGAATGTGATGATTTCATATGACACGCATGCACGCACGCACGCACTCACGCACGCACACAGGACGTAGGCGGTTATAGGTTAATGGGCGTGTGTGTGTGTGTGTGTGTGTGTCTAATATATTATAACACCAGCAGTCAGTAGCCTCATAACCCTAACCAATGACTCGATGGCCTTTCCCCCCTAACGTTCTGTACCCCAACAAGTAGCCTGGAGTCCCCAAGCGCTCAGCAGTCAGTAACTCAGTACCCCGACCCACTGCGTCTGTTTACCTTCCATTAACCAGCTCCCTTTGTCTCTCTCTCTCTCTCTCCCTCCTACACAAATCCGCCCTACATCAATCTTTCTCTTTTTGTCCTCTCTCCTACACAACTCCACCCTACACCAGGACTTGTAGTTGCAGTTCTCCAGGTTTGATGTGAGTGTCCAGCAGCGGTGATGACTGTCCTAAGTTAAACCTGCAAACTGACCTTTGTGTGGTGCTTGGCCTGATAGTCATTTTTACCGCACGGGTAGAGGAGAGTCCCACACACTACAGAGTTGCCACATATTTCACCATGTTGTTTCAGTGTAAAAGTTAACGTGTAATGATAAGTCATACGTGAGCCATAAACCTTCTGTGTCTATCATTAAGAGGAAGATCCCAGAATGTGAAGAGGTTTTAATAAACAATTCTCACAAACTGGCGGTGGTAACTGGTCTCTTGTTGCTGCCCCCGAGAACCAGACCAGAAGAAATATTTGATGACCGTGTGTGTGTGTGTGTCAACAACTGTATTTCCTTACGATAAGATACGGATCCTTATTCCAAAATGGACATCGTTCACATGATAACTAAAGTAGCCACAACTGCCCATCCTGACACACACACACACACACACACGTTGTTAAAGAGGACATGCTTCTTCACTCGCCTTCATCACCAACATGGACGTCTCTTTATGGCAAGAAGCGAGTTTTTTAGTTTCCTACATCAATATTAGTCAAGACAGATATACTTCTTTGAGCTTTACATTGATACCTTCTAAGACGAAGAGTACAATGACGTTACCTCATCATATTCCCTCTCTCCCTGTCTCTAAAAATGGTGATTATTGTTTTCTTTTTTGTAAACAAGATAACGTAAACAACTAGAACTGTGGAGTTGACTGTCTTGAGCTGATGACGTCTGGTGAAGCAGGAGAAACACATAATAACAAGAGAGGTTTGTTTGGTAAGAAAGTGTAGCAAATATGTGTATGAAAAACCACGAGAGAGAGAGAGAGAGAGGGAGAGAAAGATAGAGTGTGTGTATATACGTGTTTTTTGAGGTGCGTCATTATGAACAGGTAGACACTAATGAGGACGTGGTTTAAGTGTGAGTACAGTACACGTCCGCCTGACCATGGAGTGTGTTGAAGTTGTCGTGTGTATGTGTTTGTTGTCGTCCCTGCCTCACACTGATGACTTACACACTGGATTATGTTTATCTAAAGTTTTTTTCTTAAACAACCACCAATGATATGATTTTTGTAGCTTAATTGATGTATTTGGAAACTGTTTATCTGCTAAAAATAAAATATAAATTTATGTCAAGTTTATATACAATTTTACTACTCTAATTCATTATAATTGTATTTATTTTTTATAGAAGTATAATATATAATGATAAAAGGTTGATGTTGATGATATTTCCTGACTCTTATGCAAAATATAATGAATGTATAGGAGACAGCTAACGGGTCTCTCATTATATTGTTCCTATGAGTCATAAAACATTATATATCAAGGAGGTGAAGTAAGTGACAGTCAAACCAAAAAATTACATACCACTCCACAACTTTTGCTTTCCTCAACATCACCAATATTATCCTCTTGACCACAGCCTCCAGCACTTCAACATTCCACAAAACGAATTTTCGCCAAGAACAATGGAGTAGTTTTTATTACAGAATCTTGACTTACCTTCATAGCCAACGTCCAACCTCACCACATTCCAAGCTTGATGAAATTCGGTACGTGGGTCTTTTTTTTTTTTTTTACCTCTTGAGACTCGGGGCAATGTGATCCTAAGCTGCTGTGATCTCATCCTTTGATCTATGTACAGTAAAGGAAAAATGGTTCATGTTTGGTTCAGCCGCTAGTTCATATATATTGTTTCATTAAAAATCATATATCCATTTTTTTTATTATTATTTTGTTATGAAAAAGTGAACCGATATCAAAGAAATTGAGGGAATAGAAGAAAACTAGTTCCTTTGTCTTCTCCTTCACCCCAGCGAAATAATAGTAAGAAACTATAATAGATATGAGTAACATCACAGGCACTAAATTTATACAATGGGATTTTAACTATCAGTAAACACCTTAGAGTAAGTGTTTGTTATTCTCTCAACACTTAACATTTACTGTAGTTATTTGTCTTCAACTGAGAACAGAATATTTTAATTTTTTTGTCATTTTTGGCTTGTCTGTCCCCAAATATCTCAACAGCCAGAAAGTAGATTTGTACAAAACTTTCTTGATTTGTTCATCATAGTTTTCTCGTAATAAAGAAAACGATGATATGAGACATTTTCAAGAGGTAACCATAGTAATTTACAATAACAGCGTCGCTAGTTTGATATTTAGGGCTGTCATATAGTAATGGTTCGTGGCCAAGAAATACATTCACTCGGCTGATGTGTGATCAGTTATATATCATACATATTACACTATTATCCTTCACCATACAGCAACACGACAAACATCAAGTCCTCCCAGAATACATACATATACACCCATAGTGAACCATATTTTATCAGTGTGTGTGTGTGTGTCAGGACGCGCGAACATACATACACGTGTACGTATTAGTGTATTGTGTAAAGTGTATTCCTCCACTAATCTGTCCATTTATATGATAAACAGGGTATTTCGTTACTGCGGATTTACATAATTAATAATAAGTTAATTAAACGAGCAGTAAATTCAGTTAGCATTAATTAACGACTTCATGCATAATAATAACCACTAGACGATTGAACTTGATGTAAATTAATATTGTGTTGACATGGATACAATTATTGATCAAGGTGAAGAATATTTTAATCCCTGTGGAGTTTGATGTTTGTGGTGTACATTATAACTGATGTAGTGTTATATTAGTAGTTAGAAAAAGTTAAATAATATTATGAATACATTTTATGGAAGCAAAACTGATATAACAATATAAACAAAACAACCAAGAGGTCATAAATGTTTCTGAAGATGGTTTATGTCAGCCATGTTTACGTCACACAACAACAAGCGTAACAAAGTCTTCAGCAAAGTAAAAATCATGGAACACATTTTTTTTTTCTTACTACTTCTTGTTAAATGTTATAAATAGGAAAAAATAGGGTAAGCTAATTGTAAACAAATATTTGATAATGATGTTTTGAAGTTTGATTAAGATTTAGAAGTTTATTTATAAGTTTTAATACGATATGGAAAAAAAATAGCAATATTTCTCGTTTGCTCAGTGGGTAGAAGAAAGAAAGAAAGAAAGAATTAATAAACATATCCTTCACATCACCCGGAAATAGATTCAACTGTCTGTAAAGATAGTTTCTCTCTCAGCTCGACTAGGCCAAAAAAAAAAACACAAAAAAACAACGAGCCTGAGGATCGTCTGGTTCAGTAATGCAATTTTTACATTGTTGAAATTCAATTTGGTTGCCGCTGCTCATGGTTTCACAATATACAGATGTGGACACTAGACTTGGTGGAGATATAATATAAAAGTTGAATGTTGGAGTCCACGTTGGATGGGGCTACAGGATTCTAGGATAGTTGAGTTAGTGGAATTCGCCTGGGTGGAGAGATAGGAAATAGTGCACGACCAGACCCTAGCCTAGACCGCCCGCACCTCCCTACCATATTTTGACTTTATCATCAAACTCTTGGACTGATTCTTGGGTGGGAGCGGATGGTGGGGGGGGGGGGCGATGCTAGTGCTGATGAAGGGACTCAAGGTAGTGCTCGACTATTTCCTTAGTCACTCGCACCTCCCTACCAAATTTTAGGTTTTTCTCTTCAAAGCTGTGGGAATGTGTCCGACCCCGTGTGTGATGGTAGAGGGATCAGTGACTACCCTTTTCTACCTTCCTCCTTCCCCAACAGTTTAGACTTTTATTAACACCATCGTGGCTGTTTACGTAACTCGGCAAAATTTCAATTCTCCCTTAAAAAAAAACGAGCCCTTAAATAGCAAGAAAGTAAACATATTTATCAATTGGGGGATTCGTGATTCGTGGTGAGAGGGCCAACTGCTGGGCCAACTCCTCCCTCCCCCCTCCCTCCAAAATTCCACCTTAGAAACATTTTAGGGATTTCAGTTTTCTATATTAACTGGCAAAATTTTTGTTGTACAGATAAAACAAATCAAAGAAGTCGAAGAGGAGAAAATTTTCTTTTACCGAAAAAAGGGGAAGAACTTTACCTTAGTGAGTCAGGTTGTCAATAGTATCGGTAATAAGGCTGAGGGTATTGAGCGGCCAGGCCATATGTTCCCATAGACTCGGGGTCCCACTGAACACTTCTTCAATCCCAAGGAAATGAAGGGACGAGTTTTCTCATCTTTTTCGGAAATTAAAGTGAGCGTATCTTGCTGTGCCGTTCCTGGACTGAATATGTAAACACACTATTGTAATATAAATGGGTGGGTTTTTTCTTCTATCTTTGCAGTGATCTGATTTTTATTTTTATTTTTTGTTGCATACACAAACAAAGATATTACGGTGATGTGAATGATATATTGATGTATGTTGACATTATTGATATAATTAGGTGTTAAGGTGTATCAGGATTCACACACCCAGGATTGTGTATCCCGCCCTCACCTCACCTTCAGAAACACACAACCCAGGTAATTAATCGGTGATCAGCCAAGGTGTAAACTCAACACTTACCCCAACACGTTAGCATGGATAAATAAATAAAAAAATATTATTTCTTTTATATGCTTCCAAAACCTAGTCATGCATTTGTTTTAGTTACGAACATAATAGAATGTATTACTGGGGTTAGGTTTGGCCTGTTCGTTTAAGTCTTGAACTGCCTCGTTTCACGGTTGCGGATTTATGAAAATGTCAACAGAGGCCTCCAGCAAGACCAGCACCCAGTGTTGTCTCTACCATAGTGGCGGTAAGGACGAACACGAAGGCTTTTAGATAAACAATAGCCGGTGAAGAGACTGAAACTGGCGAGGTCTGTAAAGTATCGTAAAGTGTTCGTCAGTGTTGTAAAGTGTTTGTAAATATCATGAAGCGTTTACAGGTGTCACAAAGTGGTCTAAAAGTTTCAAAAAGTGTTTTTAAGCACCTTAAAGTTTTCATAAGTATTGTTAATGGATCACATGTATAATAAAGTGTTCATAAGTAACGTAGAGAGTTTATAAGTGTTGTAAAGTGTTTGTGTCATGAAGATTAATAAGCGTCACAAAATAACTGTGGGCGCCATAAACACCCATACGTGTCATAAGTTGTATAAAGTGTTGTAAAGTGGCAGAAGGTGTTAGAGTGCCATAAAGTGTCATGTTATGTCAATGATTCATGTAATATCCAAAAGTGTTATAAAGTGTTTTAAGTGCCAGTAGGTCTGATAACGTACCATGAAATGTTATAGGTGTCATGAAGTTTCCTAAGGCGTCAAAGTGTCCTAAAGTATCGTGAAATATCCTAAAGTGTCTGCGTTCTAAAGTGCCGTCAAAAAACATATAGTTTCATTGTGTTATAAAGTGTCATAAAGTCTCTAATAGTTTATAAAGTGTCCAAGCAACATACAATAGTGTCATACGGTGTCGAAAAGTGTCGTAAGGTGCTGTGAAATCTCTCAAAGTGTCGTAAAGTGTTGCAAAGTGTCTTGAACTATCACAAGGTGTAAAGTATGTCATGGAGTACATCAAGGTGTCATAAAGTGCCATGAGGTGTCATAAAAGTGTCAAGACGGTGCCAGTAGGTGACCCTGTACGACGCCAGGGCTTCCGCTACCACCAGCACAAGGTAACTAATAATAATATTACTGTTGTGTTCTGGATATATTGATCAAGTTCTCTGAGTCATTCTTTCGGCCATAAACTAACGCTTAACACAACACAATACTGGGTGACGGTGTATCGATGTGTGTGTGTGTGTGTGTTCTCACCCTGTTTGTAGGCGCACTTTTTCTTCCCGTTATCACCTAGTTAGTGGTGGTGTTGATGATGGTAGTGGTGTGGTGGTGTTGGTGGTATTGATGGTGTGGTGGTGTTGGTGGTGTTGGTGGTATTGATGGTGTGGTGGTGTTGGTGGTGTGGCTCTGTGGATGGTGTTGGTGGTGTTGATTTTCTGGTGGTATTGATGGTGTGGTGGTGTGGTGTTGTTAGTTTGGCGGCATGTGAGACTATTATCTCAGGGTGTGGGACTACTAACTGAGATTATAAGACTACTAACTGATATTGTGGGGCTACCTTCATCAATCACTCCTTTAAGTAAACAACATTGAGCTCTAATCTCTACTATTATGTCCCAAGTCATTAATTTCCATCCCAGGTAACAGTCTCACATAATTTCATTCAATCTTTCTCCTTCACATATCGCCACAAAATCTTCGTCACTCTCACCAACACGCTAATAACCTTCCTGGCTCATATCATCTCTCTATATGATAATAAATATGTATCAATCTTCCTTCCTACGTCATGCTTATTGATATATTTACTCTGTTTTCTGTTTTCTTCTTGTTCTTTTGTCTGTCTGTCTGTCTGTCTGTCACTGTTAGCTCTCATAACAACAAACTTCTCAGCGTAAACAACAAATCTAAAGGAGCTCATTTGATCTTCTTCCGTGATGTAAACACTTCTCTAACTTTCATCCTATACCAAACTACAAACATACATTACAAACTGAGGTGTTTCTATATCATTATTTCGTTGTTTTGTGTTTCCTTGATGTTTCTGGCTATTTGTGCATAATGGTGATATTTGTCTTATAGTTCCAAAGTCCATTACGGGGTGATAGAACATGTAAGTAGTTTCTATATACGGAATAGCTTTAAAAAAATAATTATGATATATCAACTGTTTCAAAAGAGGACAAATATATATTTTTTTCCTACGTGAGTCAATGTAGTAAATATCCGATTCAGTGTTACTTTTAGGTGGTATCGCAAACTGTGAATTAAATTGCTCGGAGGAATACATTACATCAGTGAGGGTGTTCTAGTGCTCATACCCTATACGGCATATGCGTTCAAGGAGGGTGGCGCCACATTACAGTCAACCAAAACAGAAATTCATCGCTTAAATCCACAAACTGATAACAAGAACGTAAATACACCCGACGCTACACACTAATGGTCTGAGAAGTGGTCATGCCGAACACCAAACAAGTTACCCTACAGCTAGAGACGTTTTCTATTGATAAACAATGGGGTTCGGATGCTTTGTATTGGGTCACTCAGCCTCGATAATCTCATTCACCGCGGCGGCTCCCCTTGGTGGTAGTGGTAAAGTTATATTCAGTAGAGTGATGACATTACCATAGCGGCACCTGTTACTTGGGATAGTCAAACATCTGGCTAGAATATTTCATCACTTTGATATATGAGTGTGTCTGTTTGTTTCACTGGACGCTCGTAATTCACAACTTTGATTAAACTTTACGAAATAATACATAGTTCAGCCTTAGCTCAGCACAGTACAATTTTAGTCATTGTTGAGAAAAACTTAAGTTTACAGAGCATTGATGAGCTTCACCCCACGCTAAGCAACTTCTGTAATTTTTAGGCGACCTAACCTAACCAAACCTAACCTAACCTAACATAACATTGCTAATAGTCTTTCACGATAGAATTATAAGTTACTAATTGCAAACTATATCACAAAACGATATGTGTTTCAAAATATAACGAAACTCACTGTCAAAAATATTTCTTAATTGCAACTATACATTTCCTCCAGCGAGTAGCCATCAATTACGTCTTTTGGTCTATGAGAAAATTCATTTATTGTGATACCTCGCCCGGGAAGAGAAATTACCGCCGAGAAATAATGATCTTGTCACTTTTCTTTTAACACGTCCACAAACAATAATAGTTTCAAGGCAAAAATAAAGTGCAGTGAAGAATTATGTCTTTGGTGTGTGACAGAAACCATTGTGTTCATGAATGTGTTCCTCTGTGTTCATGAGACGTGCCAAGCTGTTCTTTCTCTGTGTTCATGAGCGTGCCCAGCCGTTCTCCTATGTTCATGAGACGTGCACAGCTGTTCTTCCTCTGTGTTCATGAGACGTGCCAAGCTGTTGTTTTCTCTGTTTTCATGAGCGTGCCCAGCCATTCTCCTATGTTCATGAGACGTGCACAGCTGTTCTTCCTCTGTGTTCATGAGACGTGCCAAGCTGTTGTTTTCTCTGTGTTCATGAGCGTGCCCAGCCGTTCTCCTATGTTCATGAGACGTGCCCAGCTGTTCTTCCTCTGTGTTCATGAGACGTGCCCAGCTGTTCTTCCTCTGTGTTCATGAGAGACGTGCCCAGCTGTTCTTCTCTGTGTTCATGAGCGTGCCCATGTTCTGAGCCCAGCTTCCTCTGTGTTCTTGTTCTTCCTCTGTGTTCATGACGTGCCCAGCTGTTCTTCCTCTGTGTTCATGAGCGTGCCCAGCTGTTCTTCCTCTGTGTTCATGAGACGTGCCCAGCTGTTCTTCCTCTGTGTTCATGAGCGTGCCCAGCTGTTCTTCCCCTGTGTTCATGAGACGTGCCCAGCTGTTCTTCCTCTGTGTTCATGAGCGTGCCCAGCTGTTCTTCCTCTGTGTTCATGAGACGTGCCCAGCTGTTCTTCCTCTGTGTTCATGAGCGTACCCAGCCACTAGAGAACATGACAGCGAACTTTGCTCTATGTGAACATAAATTAAGTGTAGTAATTTGCCTTCAAGATGAAAGGATGTTGGACACAAAGGCCGTGTTTACTTCCCTGGCCACCGCGCGGCTCTCCCTTCTCTTACAATATTCACAACAGAGACCTTCGCAGTGTTTACCAGTGCCACCCGAAGCCTCTCCCACGCTCACCCAGGCTCTCAGGGGATGAAGTAAGGAGTGGCAGAGGAAATTTTAAGGAGTCGTGAGGGAAGGTTATCACAGCCAGACAGCGGTGTGTCAAATACGTCCTCGCCCTGTCATGGTGTGTGTGTGTGTGTGTAGCAGGAATATTATGAGGATGAGCACTGGAAGGGAAGTTGTGTAATTGTTTTCCTTTTGAGACTATGCTAAGGATTTCACGTGCATATCCTTAACCTTTCCCACACACACACACACACACACACACACACACACACACACACACACACATATCTTGTACTTTAACACATAATCAACGCCGCCACCTCTTCATCTCCCAGTAATGTTAAGTTCGCCAAATATTCGGGTAATAACCATCGTTCAAGCGGCCGAGGCTTCCTACAGCGTCTTGAGTGAAGTTGTAAATAGAAAGATAAAACTTTAGATCATCAAACGAGGAAAATATCTGAGGGCACGTTATCCTGAAATACTTCCCTACATTTCACTTATTATTCATTTATTCATTCTTCATATCTTTATTTGTCTTTATTACATCACATGTCGTTAATGAAGATGTGTTGGAGGGTAGTGTAAGGGTTTGACTTAGTTGTTCTTATGTCTCGAGATATCAATATTCCTCACGCGGCATGGAGGAGAGATTGTGTGTGTCGACAAGGTAAATTCTTAACGCAGAAGTGAGAGGGAAATTTATGTCATGTATGTCCTCGTGATTGACTCAGTGTAAAGTAAATGTTAGATGTGTAGTCATTCGAAAAAACAACGATCTATACTTGGGGTGATCGATGAATTATCAGAATGAACACTGTGACTCCTGTTGTCTCGGTAAGGTTGTCAAAATCCATCGTCCGTTGTGTCATATTGTCTCGAAACAACTTTGTATAGATAGTTTTTTATTGAGTGACTGTACAGTACGTAATTGAACCTTGAGTTATTTACGGTAATGTAATAAGATTGTTGAGCTCATTATGATTTAGTTGGTGGATATCTAGACCATAATAAACAAGTACTAAAAGAGTAAAACTTCAAAAGGATGTTCACTGACACTAATGACGATACACATCAAAGGTCCAGCAATATGAAGGGGGTCATTATGGTGGTAAAGACAGCTGTGTTAAAACATGTCTTTGTAAGTGCGTCAGTAACTCCTTTTCATCTTCATTATTATAAAATAAATATTAAAAAAAAATATTAAAAGTAGTATGCAGGTCATTAAAACGGAGGAGAATGACAGTAAAGAGATCTAGTGGTTGTTACTTGCTGTAAAAGACGTGAGTAATGACGTTCTTAAGACATTACCTAACCATCTCTCTCTCTCTCTCTCTCTCTCTCTCTCTCTCTATTGTTCGTCTCTTGCACATCATTCACCCAGTCTTAAAAATAATATTTATAACACATTAAACTTACATAATGAGATAAGTCAATTCTGAGCTAATCATAAAGTTATCAGGATGTTATATGGTTTAAGTTGACTGGAAATACTGTAGTTATTAAACTTTAGGTTGTGAATGGGACACAGATCTTCAGTTACAGGACACCAGACAACTTGACTTTCTTGACAGAATTTGCATTGGCATGTTCCTGTCTCCGAAGCGGTGATGTACCCCGTCACAGTTATTTTGTATGGTGAGCGTAGCCTCGTGTGAAGTTACAGTGGTGTGTGTGGATGAGGTCGCTACTGCCCTCAAACAGACGAAAAATAACAAAGCCTCAGGGCCTGATGGAATCCCAGCCGAGGTGTATAAAGCAGGAGGACCTCTGCTTACCAGCCGTCTCCACTCTCTCCTGGAGAATATATGGGAAAAGGAGGAAATCCCCCAAGGTCTTAAAGACGCCTTCATCGTCAATATTTGTAAGAACAAGGGAGACCGGTCAGACTGTGGCAACTACCGCGGATCTTGCTGCTCTCCGTAGCTGGCAAGAATATCGCCGAGTCCTCCTAAACAGACTTCTTCCTGAGGCGGAAAACTTCCTCCCAGAATCTCAATGTGGCTTTAGACCATCACGTGGCACCACTGACATGATCTCTACTGCCCGCCAGATACAGAAAAAGTGCAGAGAACAGCGCCGTGACCTGTACATGGCTCTCATCGACCTAGCCAAGGCTTTCGACGTGGTCAACAGGGAAGCCCTCTGGTGGACCCTTAGCCGTTTTGGCTGCCTGCCAAAATTCATCGCCATTGTGAGGCAACTCCACGATGGCATGATCAGCAGTGTCCTGCACAATGGCACATTGTCTGAGTTCTTCCCCATCCAAATGGGGGTTAAACAAGGGTGTGTACGGGCACCGCCTCTCTTTTCCATTTTCTTGGCTGCCATCCTTACTCGTGCCAGAGTCTTTTCAACATAAGACGACTCCAGGCAGGAACAAAGGTGTCGGCAGCTTCCATTAAGACTCAGATTCTCTTTCAGCCTGCCCCTGGTTCAGCCACACCACCATCCATCCAGCTTATCGGTACTACCCTCTCTAATGTTACCCACTTTCGGTATCTCGGCTTCCACCTGTCCACCACCGCGGACATCAATGAAGAGATTCAGCATCGGATCAGATGTGCATCTCAAGCCTTTGGCAGACTCCGAAACCGTGTTTTCAGCTGTAGGGAGCTGAAATTATCTACAAAGTTACACGTATATGGAGCAGTGGTCCTCCCCACCCTGCCATATGGCAGCGAGACATGGGTCACACACAAGAGGAACCCCAAAGCACTTGAAAACTTTCACCAACGTAGTCTACGTTCCATCCTCCGAGTTCTCTGGGAAAACAAGAGAATAAATGCTAGCATTCTTGCTGACACCAACTGAAGAAGCATCGGAGCTACCATTATCCATGAACAACTATGCTGGACTGGCCATGTTACCCGCATAGGCGACAGTAGACTGCCAAAGCAGCTACTTTACAGTCACCAAACGAATAGTAAGCGTAACGCCGGTGGGCAACTGAAAAGGTATAAGGATAGTCTTAAGACAAACCTGAAAAAGTGCCAAATCGATCCCCTCACCTGGGAGACGATTACTCCATTCCGTAACGCTTGGAGGAGCACCACACAAGAAGGTGTAAATACTTTCGAGTTACCCCGACTGCATAACGAGGCAGACAAGCACCAACGCCGGAAAGACGCTGCCGCCGCCCCTCCCGCACTAGATGTAGTCCCCCACACGTGCAACATCTGTGATCGACCCTGCCGGTCCCGCATTGGCCTCTTTAGTAACCTTAGAACTCACCAACTTTGGTGACATTCTTAATAACTCATATCATTGTATCATGGCTGGATGATCGTCATACTCGACTCCGAGTGACAGCAAAGTAGTAGTACTAGTAGCGTGTGTGTGTGTGTGTGTGTGTGTGTGTGTATTACTGATAATATAATGATAAAATAATAATAATAATAATAATAATAATAATAATAATAATAATAATAATAATAATAATAATAATAATAATAATTAACTGTTTATTAAGATAACATGGCAGCCCGAAGGCTGAAAATATACATGAGCAGTGATGATACGTTACACTTAGAATTATATTACATAATCATCAAAAAGATACAGTCGATAATGAAGAGGGATTGAAACTCAGAGAGGAATTGATAGTTAAGGATAATTGGATATTTACAAAGGAAGAGATAGATAGAAGAGAATGGATAATTAGAGATACATGAATATCCAAAGAATGTTATATTTACTCGTTCTAAAAGAGTAACAACAATAATAATATTCGTAAAACCAAATATTTGTTCTGGTACAAAAGATTCTTTACATAACACACATACAATCAACATATATGTCCTTAGTTTAGTGTGTAATATATTGTTGTAGCCTCATAGATACTGTGGTAATTACAGACAACTTGTAATAACACTGACTCACTGTAATGTTGTATTTAGAGGATACACTTACAGGGATTTACAATGACTGTTATATGATGGTATGGACTGAGATGTGATGCTTTCATCTTGTGCTTCGCGTTTAAGTGTCGGGGCTCCTGTAGTAACATCTCCTACTATCCACTATAACCTAAATTGACAGGAAATTGTTTAAGAAAATTATGTAAGTTGTTATTCTACCTGTTGATATGTTACTATACAAGATTCTCTCAAAGTGTTATAAATTTTAGTCATCGAAATACAGGACCTTAGACTTTCCTTCACTTCTCTTCCTCCTTGTCAACGATAAAATCCTCCAAAAAACTAAACACATTATCTCTGCTGGTCTGTCTGCCGTAGTGAGAAATCAAATGCAATTATGCTTCTCTAATTAAGGAGAATAATTAAGTTGGACAATTTTTTTTTACAGAATCGGGGAACACAAGAGCTTGAACTAATGGCTAAAATAAGTTAAAGCTCAGAAAATCCAGCGATAACTGTCTTAACATTATTATTTTTTTCGATATGCTGAAGCAAGAACATTACTTACATACGTATGCCTTGTGGTTGATGTACACTAGTGTTTTGGGTTCTTCATCGAGTGTTCCAAATGTTGCAAGTGGCAAACAAATGTGCAAAGTGTTCCAGAAGTTATCTCAATTTTCATGATAAGGTATAGAGATCTTCAACAGGCAACGGGCTTTTATAACCGGGACGCCTTAGTGTTTAGTTTAGGTTAGGTTAGGGTAAAACGCTTTATTTAGTATGCATGATGACATAAACAAGCACATTAGCCTTAGGAACATATGAAAACTTACTGTAATCAACATCCACAGTAACCCAGACCCATCAAGAGGGCAACAGTCATATTCTTGTGGCTGTGTACAAACGACTTTATGAGCAACCCATTACTGTCCGTCACCACCCACCCGCCCACACCCACCACCCACCCTTCCACAACCACCATCTACCCTCCCACACCCACACCCCCTTTAGTGTCTGATGTAACAGCTTTTCTAGTTAACTGGTTACGTCAACTAACAAAATTATCGACTTTGGAGCAGGACAAATCCTCACGAAATCCACGAGAAACCTTTACGCAACCAGAAGTTTACAGTGATGTGTATCGTCTCCAAATCATAGGTAAGAACCCCTTATTTCTTTGAGAATGGACGGGAAGAATCCTTGACTGCAAAGGGTGATCGTTACCGTGAGATATTGAGGAGAATTTTTCATTCCTGAATTACGTTTCCACAGACTCGATTTCAATGTCTTTTTTTTCTTTCAGCAGGATGGTACAACCTTGCCAACACAACCAATGAAATGAGACAACTTCTTACACGAGATGTTTCTAAAGTTTATGTGAATAGATCATTACTTGAACTGAAAAACATCATTAGGTATAAAAGTTGCATACCTCCTGAAACAATTTATCATATGGGGAATATATTTTACCGCTTGTGAATACATACTTGAAGGAAGCCTCACGATATCAAGCATTTTCAAGAAGGGAAGAAATACCAATATTATATTCCTTCAAGTATCTGATATCTTGAAATTTAACCCCATAAATAACAAGTAAGCTATAGTTACTGAGTGACTTCATCCTCAACGAGCTATCAGTATACAATATTCATCAACATAATAAAAAATTAATAAATTTCTATCCCATAAAAACATTGGTGGTGATAAATTTAATCCGTTAGTGGCGGAACTGAAAAATATTTCACAGTCGTTGTCTAACTTTTTACTTTTAATGTCAGGAATTTGTATAAGGACAAACTATTAAAACTTTTATATGAGTTTTTGTTATCTGCCACTCATACAAACTTGAAAAGAATAAGTGTGTGTGTGTGTGTGTGTGTGTTTGTTTTGTTTCGATTTCGTGCGAGTATGTTTTTTGGAGGATGAGTATTCCTATGTATGTATGTATGTATGTATGTATGTTCGTATGTATGTTAGAGTATGAATGTGTTATGGAGATGTTACCCATCACATGTAAACAAGTATTATTACGATTTTGTATTAGACAATATGACACAACGCGTATCTCTTGAAGAAATGGATTATAAACACTGATGTAATTTTTGATAGATTGACTTTACTCAGGTTCTATAATAGTTTAATCATAGAACAGATTATACCATTAGCTACACACAGGTAAATAAAGCGCTGTCCAATTTAAGAAAACTGCTATAAAAATTTATTATGTTAATTTCCTCACGTCCGTTTCCCATGTTAAAAATGTGTTTTTAATCATACTTAATTAGTTTTGTATGAATAATTCGTCAAGTGTGTCAGCCAATAATTACCTGGCATCTCATTAATGATGACCTAAATTACCTGAGGACATTGTTCTGCCAGATACACAATACTGCTAGTAAATATTTGTCAAGGTGCTAAAGTTTATGTCATATGTGTCTTTACCATAATTAAGATCATGAGAAAAACAAAATTACGATAAACTATAATTCCTCCACCTGTTCCGGGGTATTTTTCAGGTTAAGATATAAATTAGCTTCTGTTGATAATTCTCTCAAAGGAAAATCAAAATGGTATACGACAAGTTATAAGGCGTAGAACACAGCGTACATTACCACAGTGTTTCTGTAGACTCATTCACACGTATTAAAATATCAGGGGAGAAAAACAAAATATTTCGCAGATGGTGGCAGCAGTATTGAGACTGTGTGTTACCCTGATGGAAGTCTCAAAGAAGCGAAGACACAAAAGAATCCATTACTCTGATCATTTGCCGCTGAGGGGTTTTTTTTTCAACCCAAATGCTGACTTGAAAGTTTGTGAAAGTACTGAAGAAAAATATTTTGTTTATTGTACTATATGAAATTGATGGTGATGTGAGGAGGGTTTTCCAGGAGTGTTTGGTAAGTTGTGTTTTATGTCATAAATTTTTAATCTTTCCATGACATTAAAGGAGAAGTTATGCATGCGTCTCATTATTTGTTTGTGTGTGTGTGTGTGTGTGTGTGTGCCGTCGCGTGTGTATGCATGCACGCACTATTGTTTGCTACTGTGCCTACTCTTACACTGTAATAAATGGTAGTAGTTGTCTGTCAGTCAGATGGAGAGGAAAAAAAATCAAAATTGAGTATTAACGCTTGAACGACAGAACTCCAACTATGTGATGGTAACTTTACGGTACAATAGCCAGTTCAGGAGGGGATAGAGGGGGAACAGAGTGAACCTGACCAAAAACAACAAAAACATCCCAACATCAAAACCAATGATGTCAACAATGAAAAATTTTTATCACTAACAAACTGGTGAATTTTTGTTAACACCTCAGTCCACGCACTTGGCTGACGGGACACTTGTTATCACTGACACCTCCTATAGCTACGGGAGGGTGTTAAAGTTTATCTGAGTCGTAGCCTCTGTCCACCCAGCCAGGAAATTTGGTATACATTCAAAGTTTGTATTATATAGTCCATCAACCAACACCAACCGTATATATTTCTTTTTATTTACCGTTAATTTTCTGATGACTGTTTTTTTTTGCCCAGCAGATAACCTCCTGTTACCCTTCTGTTTATTCCTGTTATTTGTGTTGTCTTCCTGTTAATTAATATTGATCACCTGTTAGTTATCTGTGTGCTAAGGGAGATAATATTCCGTATATTTATTCTTCATCTTGTATGTTTGTCTTCAACACTACAGACATTGAGGGAGAGAGAGAGATCACTAACTGTCGTCATTCTTAGGTTAAGTTGCTCTCCTACCAGCATGTGTAGTACCTCGACAAAGCACCAAAAGAATGTGTGTGGGTGGGAGGGGGGAGGGGAATTGATTAATACTTTCGTAACTACACAACAGGAGGCGAGGTAGGAGGGGCGTCATCAGTGTGTTGGTCGAGGCAGTACGAGGAGGGTGGTTGTTGTACCATGTCTAACGTGTCTCACAAGTTCCTGGTTAACTCACAGCTCCGGTCTCCCACACCACGGAGCGCCTCACAGCACCTGAAGAAGGAGTCATGGTGTCGTTCAGGTCCCCTGCAGGAAGAGGAGAATGAGAGAGACACAGTAGGAGCAGACAGATCATGGCCGCTGCTGCAGGACCTAGCAGGAGTCCTGGGCATCAGTATGGCGCGCCCTCAGCCTGCTGGTCATTATCAAGTGGCCTGGTGGCGGCTGCTGCCCCTCTTATTTATCTCCTTTATTCTCGTGATAAGTACCTTTTATGACACCTGGTATATCCGCAACCACGCTTACGATACAGTGCTGCTGTTTCTTGTCAATATTGCTATTCTATTCTCCCTGCTTAACGTCCTTTTTTATTCGGTTCAGAAGAGAAATATGATGTGTGAGTTCATGTCCTCCCTGGCTCACCATATTGTAAAACCGGATCGACGCAACGCCTGGAAAATAATACTTTTGGTGTTGATATTATTGCTCTGTCAGGTCTTCCGTCATATAATTTCAGCCTTACAATTTTCCCTCGGCTTAAATGACGCATCTGTCTTCATATTAAGTATTTTCATGTGTGTCGTAGACTTGAACATGGCTTCCTTGATAAGGGGAATGAGGAGGACCTACAACAGTGCCGCCTGGCGTGTGAGGAGGAAGGCCTCGCACCTGCACCACTACTGTCACCACCTCTACCACACACAGGTGCGCTGGGTCTGTTGACTCTTACTGGTTGTATAATGACTGTGTTTATCAGCGGTTTACACGTTTGAGTTCTGAACACTGCAGCTTAACAGTCTTCACAGCGTTGTTGCACTACATTTTCAATTACATCAACTGAGGTATGAACTATGAGCAATAATAAACTTTCAGAATATCGTGTAGATGACTTATTGATTGTGTATGCTTATGTTCCATCCATTTAGAAGGTGTGATGAACGATAACAAGAGGAAGACAAGTGGCCGGCGGAGAAGAAGGTACAGAACGTCAATGAGTTGTGATTAACATACACATTTGTCTTTGTCATGTCCTCAGAACACCTGCGATGGTGGTCGTGTTGATGACAGAGACATGAGAGGTGTAGTGAGAGAGGTAGTACAGGTGTGTGATCAGCTCATACACCTCATCTCACAGTTCAACCAGGTAAATGCTTCATTACATTGTGCATTTGACCACTTTAGAATATCTTAAATTAGGTTAGGTTAGTTTACGTTTGGTAGTTATAAGAATGCAAGACCAGATGATTGAACAGTGAATAGACAATATTGATTCAATTTTACTCATGGTCACTTACGGCAAAAACATAATCAACGGATCTTACCTGTGGTGATGAGGTACTTGTGTGTCTTATTGTATAGTTAATTGATTACGGTAGATATAATCAAGCTTTCTATTTATCTGCCTCAAAGGAAATAACCGGACTTTTCTGATAACCGAACCAACCTTAACATTAATACTTTACTGTATTTAGAATCCAATTTATTCACGTAATATTCAGACAATTGATGATTGAATTACTTTTTTGTCTGATATCGTAGAAGATTATTTGTATCATTACTTATTATATACCCGCCATAAGAGTAATGGGTTAAATATATTGAACTTTTGGCTTTATTATGCACGGTGATAAAGGTGAATCTATTTTCCTCTAATGAAATATAACACCAAACCCTCCTCACCATATTTAGTTAACTGGTTGGTGTGAAAGCTGTGGTGGTGTGTTACTAAACCAATGTTGTGCTGATATACTTATAATATTCAATATTTTTATCGGTTAATACAGTTTATTTTTTCTATAATATGTAATGCAATGTTTATCGTGGCAGATATTCTCTTATTTGCTGGCGGTGCGTTGTGGAGTTTTCATGTCGTGTTTATTCACCACGATCTACTTCCTGTGTCTGATTCATCACATGTCCTTGATGTTCGCTTACACCGTCTGCTTCATCTTCAGCGAGATCCTCCGCTTCTACCTCCTCTGTCATCAGGCCGACCTCCTCTATCAGGCGGTAAGCGAGGTAGCAGAGCACTGTGTTGTGTTCAGTATCTACAACTCCAAATGCCTTTAACAGAGAATGAAGTAATACAACAGAGGAATGTGATATGAGAATGCAAAAGTAAAACCAATCTGTTTATCATTCAGTAAAGTTTCCCCTTACTTCAATGCTCCTACCCTGACTTCAGTGCTCCTCCCCTGACTTCAATGATCCTCCCCTGACTTCAATGATCCTCCTCTGACTTCAATGATCCTCCCCTGACTTCAATGATCTTCCCCTGACTTCAATGCTCCTCCCCTGACTTCAATGATCCTCCCTTGACTTCAATACTCCTCCCCTGACTTCAATGATCCTCCCCTGACTTCAATGATCCTCCCCTGACTTCAATGCTCCTACTCCACTTGTTCTTCAAACTCACTATACCATTCTTATAGAACTCCTCCGACTGTTCTTCAAACCAAACCTCAGTAACCTGTTTCAACTCCAGTCATCCAAAAGCTAAACGTATGGCACTCTGGACCGATACACAGAATTGCAAATTTTTTAACAGAAATATCTTAAATACACGAATTCTATATTTGTCTACGTTTATGTCTCTGATGATGAAGAATCAGTCAAGCCAATGTCTACACCCCATTTTTTTTTTACAAGAGAAAAGATTAGCAAGATGGAGATGGGAAGGGTACGATAGCGAGAAAGAAACGGAGGAAAGGAAGAAAGAAGAGGAAAGAATGAATAAAGAGGGAGTGAAAAGGAAAGAGAAAGATAGAAAAAATATTAATCAGTGTATTTGTGTCTCCTCCACAGCACCTCACCCTAGAGAACTCCGCCTGGACGCTCCTCCAACACCTGGACATCAACCATCACCACCATCCTCCACTCCTGGCCACCCTCGTCACCCGTCTCCACTCCCACCCCGCCCACATCACCGTAATGGGCGTGGGCGTGCTAGGAAATTGCCTCTTTATCTCTCTAGTAAACATCACCCTCTCCTTCACCGCCATACTCTACCAGTACCGACCTGAAGGAGTGATACAGCCAGGGGACATTGCAGGCTAGAGGTAAACAGAGCATTGAACTGCGTCTGTGTCTTTAAACCACTATATGGGAATGATCAGTTACAGTGTGTATTGTATTGTATCTAAAATTCTGGATTAAAGCTTATACAGTTAACAGTCAGGCTTTAGAGTCACTCATTCAACTAACTCCAGCTTGATCCATCTTAGTGTCAGGACCCCAAAATAGCCCAGAGAAATTACACGGGTATGGTGACGTATGGTGTGGTTCATATTTTTGTATTGTGTAAGAAATCGTCCTTTACTTTATCTCCAGACAGACAGACAGACAGACAGGCAGAGACACAGAGAGACAGACAGACAGGCAGAGCTTGAAAAAGGCACACTAATAATACCAGTTACCACAGTCCCAGAAATATATCATGGTAATTGGTCAGTGATCATGTTACAATTAAATTTATATCTCGTTCCTGTTATATACACTCAATTAATGTCACTGAACCAGACGTGTAAGTGACAAGTGAATTTGGCCATAATTTTTGATAGTGTTGAATTCTGTTATACATGTTAGTGTGTAGTGTAGTGTAGTGTAGTGTAGTGTAGTGTAGTGTAGTGTAGTGTAGTGTAGTGTACTGTAGTGTGTGTGTGTGTGTGTGTGTGTGTGTGTGTGTGTGTGTGTGTGTGTGTGTGTGTGTGTGAATCTTTAACACTCTAATATCCAAGACACTGTCACTCCAGACCACTACATGACATAGATTGACTTGTCTTTGTCTTACCATCAAAATATTCGTTTCTTTTCCATTTATATACTTAAAGAAGCTGTCGGTCAGGTGGTCTTCTACACGTTAACTTAACTTTAGGCTTCTCCAAAAAAAAAAAATCCAAGGAATTCTTCAACGGGGTCAACTTAAGGTAAAAAAGAACGTTTTCTCCAGAACTGCTGCTGCGTCAACACACCTTCAAGGCTCTGTTTATGGATATTTGTAAAATGTTTATCTTCAACTAAACCCGAAGCTTCTCCGCCCATTCATCCCGTCGTCTTTTGTTACCAAAGAAAAAAGTTTCCCTGGGTCTGACTTTTGTGCCGAGAAGACCATAATAGGGGCATCCTTATCTAACAAAAGGGTTTATAATTGGTGCTTGCGTTCCATAACAGAGAAAAAAAAATATAATCTTCCTCTCTTTTCCTCTCTATAGCTTCTGAGACCATATACACTTGACCATATTAATATTAGTGATCACAAATGTTCATAATGAGACTGAGGAATATTCTGAGAGACAAAGAAAATATTATTATGACAAACAAGATGTATATTGCTTAAGTGGTAACATCCATCTTACACTCCTATGCCTTCCTATTTTATTAACCACTTTACTGACATCTTTTTTGGGGACTTCGGATATTAATGGAGAAACTAAACCTTTCGCGTATAATTCACCATTGGTCTTTAACATCTATAATCTACAATGATCAAAAGTTCGATCCTAACACACGTCACAATCACCCTTATTGAGATTTAACTTAGGATTGTTAGGCTCGTCAACAATAGCAAGGGCTTAAGTTTATTTACCTACACATAACAAAACTCCTCTACCTTGTCTCGCTTCAGTAACAACCAACTATGCTATCAAAGGCTTCTGCTCTATCAATTCTAATCTATGTTTCAATTTTTCTATTTTATATTAACGTATTTTTCCCTTCATTGGTCTTCCTCTATATATATAATCTTTATTTGTCTCTCTCATAGTAGACTCGTCATCTTCTTTGTATCTGCAGTTTGTTTTGTTATCATTTGCTTGTAGTTGAGTGTATGTACCCAGGACACATTTTCTTTAATATCGATAGAAAGAAAACGGATATAAGGTAATCTATTATAGGAATTCGATAGGCTTGTAGGATACATATTTCATGAATTAGTAATTAAAAAAAAAATATTATGAGTTGTAGAAATGTTGTGTTCTAGGAAAATTTGCCAGGGATTTTTTTTTTGTAATCTTAAGTATATTTTGGGGGGATTTTGATTAATTTATAACACAGAAACCACCAATATAACAAATTTGGTAAAGCCTCTACAGGAAGCTTTCACTGACGGTGTTTACAAATTCGTCAAAAATTGTACCGCGATACTTCTGCTTCTAATTCCCGAAGGTGATGAGAATATTTGAGGTTTTTCATTTCTAGTGATTGAAAGAAAGAATTGTTTATGTCTTCTCATTTCTATGTAAATAAATGGTTGTAGTCTTTCATAATGTGGTCGAAAACTTCAATTTCCAACAACAGAGTCGAGTTAACAGTAAACTGATGCTTTGTTGTGTCAGGCGATGAAGGAATATATTGTTCTCCATCAGCGAGTGACAGTGAGAATACAGAACTGCTGACAAACTAGACTGAGTTAAATACGCGAGTGACAGTGAAATGATACAGTACTGCTGACAAACTAGACTGAGTTAAATACTGTGTGTTTTCAAGTGCATCAGAAGCTATGAACAAACACATTTGACTCATTGACATAAAACAATCTTGTACCTCTCATTCACCCGACTGTTGCTAAGAACTAAACCAAAAAAGTTCTAAAATAAGAGAAAAAGTTATTGTTCTCTTCCTCCTCCTCCTCCTCCTCTTCCTCCTCCTCCTCCTCCTCCTCCTCCTCCTCCTCCTCCTCCTCCTCCTCCTCCTCCTCCTCCCCGCCTCCTCCTCCCCGCCTCGCCAAAAAAAAAAAATAATAATAATAATTCCCCCAACTTTTACAATTTCGCTACAGCTTCATTCATAATTCAGGTCAAACTGTTGTCAAGAGGTCACACACGGGACGATAGTGAAGACAGTCATGACCTTAAGACCGTTGAGTTATTTTTATTTTATGCAGGATAGAACGGCCGTGAACATAGTCTAAATAAAACATACAATATTTTACTGTAGGCTTTAAGTATGTAGGCCACACAGATGGAACTTTCTTATTTAGGAGAGATGATTTAGGTTGTGAAAAATAGCTGTAGGGCGAGAGATATCCGTCGTTGAAACTATTACACACACACACACACACACACACACACACACACACATAAAACACTCACTGAATATACAAAATACTCGTGTATATACAACTAGAAACAGATTATTGTATTATACAGTAGACTAACACAACAGACTGAATGTTAATACACTAGACTGTTATAGTAGTTACTCTTGGTCTTATAGCAACACAGAGAGAGAGAGGGCGACGACTCCCTCAATGATCCAACGCACACAAGAGCGTTAGTGGAGCGTCAAGAGCTTTAAGTTATGGCTCATGGCTTTTGGGTTTCATCCCTCGCTAGTCGGCTAGAGACCTCTCTCTCTCTCTCTCTCTCTCTCGTACCACCTAAGGTCTCTCGTCACCATCCCTGGGAGACTGGGTGAGTGAGGGAAAGATTACTGGTAGATGTGGTGGTGTGGGGCTTCCATCAGCTGGCCAGGTATACCTTCGTGAGTGTCACAGGTACACACCAGGAATAAAGAACAGGAAGATCCCGTAGTGGTGGCCGGTGTCCCTGGATAAGGTGTTGTGAATATTGTAAGAGACGAGAGAGAGAGCCGCTCGGTGTACTCATCCTGAAGCCAACTTTGGATGTGTCCGTAAAAATGCCAACTATAATCTCATATTTGTCCTCCCTCTTTTGATGTTCCTGACTTAAGTGTATCATTTATAGTATTCCTTAAAATTCGTTCTTATTTGTTTTATTTTCCTTGGGTTTTTCTACCAATGAAGTTATAGTTTACCTTATGAAGAGTATTACCATTGGACAGCATTTATTGTACTAACCACCAGCGGCAACAGTTCCTAGAATACAATAGAGACACACACACATACAGGTCTATCAAGATGCTAAAGACTTTCATGAAAATAACAGGAAAATTTAGCTCCTCATCTGTCATCACATTACAATAGGAGTGGTGGCCGCAACGACAACCCATCTTGTTGGGAGTTGGCAATACAGTGAATCAATTATCGAGAAAAAATGCTAAATCGTAGGAAACTTCCACCTTGCTCCTGATTCAAGCCACCACACGCTATGTTAGGCAAATGTTATATATATATTACCTGAGTTAATTTTCATCTCAATCTAGATCAGTACAGGTGTTAATTGATGACATATTAACCAAACATGTGTAGTGAAGCAGCTGTTTATCATGAAGGGGTAGTTGACATAAGACTTGCATGAACTTAAAGAAGATGACTACAGAAGCAGTAGTGTGGGTGGTGGAACAAATGAAGGTCAGGTAGTTGTTAAACCATCTCATTATTCTTAGTGTACCTTATTGCACTGAGGGATAAAATATTTTGAACTAATTACGGCATGATTTAAATCCTACCTTAACCTATTCCATTATCAAATACTTCCTCTATACAGGTACCTTAAATTATAGAACCATTATACCTTCCCCCACACACACCCACAAGTTTCCTTAGGCTGCTTCTGAGACGTCTCGTTTACATAATGTGTTGTCATAAACAGCTGGTTGGGGATCAGTGAGGAGAAGCAGTAAATTTTGTGTATAAGATCTTCAAGAAACTGATATGAGAGAACATTAGGGCGGACACATATAAACACTTCTTAAAGGAAAAATCTGAAGCCTTTTATACCACCCACTTGTGAAGGTGAGATAGGAGACGAGAGACGCCTTGATTATTATGTTCTAGATCGATGTATTTAATGATTTTACAGATTTTTATATATATATATTTTTTTTAGGATAATCTTTATTTTTTTGTCTCCTTTGGTAATATTTTGTTTCCTCTCTTCCTCTTATCATTTGGCTCTTCTTCAGTTCATGCGTTCAGGGATATATTTTCCTTACTCCCTCATTTATCATCAGTTTATCAGTTTCCTGTCCATAACTCTTCTATTAATCTCCCTTTTGGTTTGTTTATGATCGCATTAAATCTTCTATTCTTAAACTTTCTTCATAAATTATCACTTTAGAATTCAATATTGACCTCCACACTGTATGGACTCACCTAGCACTCACTTCCACTGCCAACCCTCTTAGTGTGTGAACCTACGTTTAGGACCAATATAATACATGACAACCTTCCACCACTACCAACCCTACACACACACACACACACACACACACACACACACACACACACACACACACACACACACACACACACACACACACACACACACACACACACACACACACACACACACACACACACACACACACACACACACAGTATCAATACAGTTTATTGGTGTCATTCATCGCAGTAAAGGAAGCGACGCTGACATATATCGCTAAAGCGGACTTGAGTCTTGAAAATGATAGCATGATTGAACCCCAAACGGAATAGATAGAGACTCATAGATTTTATGGCTGTGATGTCTATATTTTTAGGAATTAAGAAAAGACAAAATATTCGTGGGTATTAGATAAGGATATGAGATAACTTGAGTATAGTCTCTTAGCGACAGATAGTAAACTAACCACAAAGACTTGGATATCATTCCTTTCAAGTACACTTCATGATTACCATCTCGTCTGTGTCCAGTTCTGGTGGCAGCTACCTGATCGACGACACCTCATCCTATTATGGTTATGCTTACGTCGTGATAGTGGGAACAAGATAACCTGTCCCAAGAGATGTCCGTGTCCTTGTGTAGTTCTCTCACACTTACAAGTTCCCTCGAAATTAGGAACATCTGGTTCTTATCTTGGCCAAGTGTGTGTGAGTGTATAAGAGATATAGGTATAATAATATATCAATTGTCCTTGCTACAATAATGTGTTTTGGGATGGTTGTGTTCAGACATGTTAGAGATGTATGGCTCTGGTAGGCATGTAACATAATATTGCCCACACACCTAAATACTTCTTCTTAGACTGTATGACAGGTGAGACATCAGTTAATATTAGTGTATACAATTTTCTGGGTTACTGTGCAAGTGATGGACAAGTAACACTATTGGTATATTATTCCTCATGATGACAGAACTGTGAGTGAAGCTATTAACATTAATTCGCTTAATTAATTGATGATATACTTCATTCACTAATATAATAAAGTTAAGCAGATAATAATGAATCATAAAACATATATACCGTTGCAAAAAATCATTCATAAAATTACCCTCATTATATTACCATGGTAAGGTAAATATTGATCTAGTGACACTTGATTTAATTTAGTCACCACACGAAACTGTTTCACGTCTCCGTTTTCTGTAGTTCCTGATATACCCAATCCATTGTCATTACTGGAACTGTTACCATGGCGACACTTGGTCAATGGTCAATTTTAGCGCAATTTACATTAAAAGCTTATCAGTTGGAACTTATTATATAGAAATAAACTCGAACAAATTTGGTGAAATTCCGAAAACTTTTTACCGTGTTATTTTGGGGGAAAACAAGAGAGACAGGAGACTCAACAATGACACTCTCTCATGACCCACACCCGTAACTCACAGTAACCAGTGACTCAACAATGACACTCTCTCATGACCCACACCCGTAACTCACAGTAATCAGTGACCTGCATACATATAGTGACACAAATTTGTCGCCGGTAAAGATTTAACACAGAGATTGGGAAGTTTTTTCTTGTTCAGCAAAATGTTTGAGTCTTGATAGAATCTCAATGGTCAAACTTTTCTTGTTAAACAGCCGCTCTACTTACACCACTACCTATACCATCACCACCACTTAAATTAACTCACCATTTCATCTCCACCACTCCACCTTCCTTCTCCACCACACTCCACCTTCTCCATTCACCCACTTCATTTGGAACTTAAAATACTCACCCAACGCGAATGTCCTGACCATCAGGATAGGACTGGGAATTGGCCCAGCGGCTTCGTCTCCCTCGGGAAATTCACAACCATCACGACACCCCTGGAATGCCTCTCTGGAATGGGAATAAGAAAAGTTCGAGTTCCTGATTTCCAGAACGATTAGGAAACTCAGAGAGATTTTGTTAAAACGAAAAGAATAAAATATTAGGGTTGTTTTTGTTACTTGATAAATTCGAAACGTAATAGAAATCTGAAATATTTAAATTCCTAAAGATGAAGAAAAAAATATGTTGATATAATTCACAATATTTATGAACCATTCCTTCTCATATTGACCAACTCATATGGAGGCAAAGGTAACATATGAGTGACCTTTAACATTTAATATTTCTGCTATAATATTGGTCTGGTAACTTAGGGAGTTTTTATACTTGTTATTCCTAAATAGTAATAAAGGGTATATTAGTACCAATCTCCAAGCACTAGTTACAGCATAAAGAATGTCTCCACTACCCACACCAGCTATGAGGAGGTAGGAGCTTGATATTGCTCAATTATGTTAAAACCAGTGATTTAAGGGACGCCGCAGCTGAGTGATGTAGGTGAAGGTATTTGAGACCTGTGTTAATCAGACTGTTTCCTTATGTATTGAAAGTTATTATATATATTATTTTGTATCCGTCAGGCCTATAGAAACCATTTCCAGCTTTTCACTTACTGTTACAACACCAAAATAACCAAAGGAATAAACTTTTTAACATAAATCAGGTTATAAATGTCTCTCTACACTTTTCTGCCACCATCAGCATGTTTCCCTGATCACCTTTTGCTTCATAACTTTACAGGGGAAGAGAAACATAAAATTTTACGACCAAACTTGTGGTGTTAGCTGATAAGATGTACAGCTTCTGTCTCTTAAGAAAGTTTAGCATCACCAATACCAGGATAAAAGTTACCTCCTTAACCAGCTGTATAGGGGGGTGATGGGCCAGCTGGTGCCGTCCAGGTGGTTGTTGTATGTGTTGACCAGCTGTGTCGGCGGCTGTTACGGGTTGGTGTGTGTATGTGTGTTTGTGCTCAACCAACACTCTTGGTGAATGTGAGAAGAAGTACTATTATGTAAAGGATGATGTTGGTTCCCTGAGAATAGAACTCTCTTTATTGATGTCAAGTAATGTTTATTGTTAAGAAGGTTGAAAGACTTAAACATTAGTAGTGTCAAGCCTGAATATGTTTTCTCGGGTGTACAAGTAGGAAAAAACGTAATATGGTGGAGTGAAAACTGAAAGTGGGTCTCATAAGCATGACTGCCCGTTAGGGACAGTGTGGATACAGCACACTGTATACTAAGCCTTCGGCACACAAGGAGGCAGCATGGCCGGTAATGCACTCGACTTAGCTGCCCATTTATAGCTGGGTGAACTGGGAGCGGCCGGGAATCATACCACCGACCGCTGGAATAGGAGGTGAGCATTGTACTACTCGACCGCCACGCTCCGACTACTACTCGACCGCCGTGATGCGACTGGTGGACTGTAAGGGTATTGCTACGCGTGCCCAAAACATGTGTTGGCAACAGGTTAGCACCAATATCGCGAACAAGGTGCTAACATGTAGTTTCCCGAACGTAATGATAACATTGGTTGACTACATGTTGCTAGAAGTGATGTGGACGAGGCTACGTGTGGTAGCGGGGAATCTGGGTGTTCAGAAACACACACAGCGGAGACTAGAGGAAGGTTGTACCCCTTACAAGCTGGCATAAATATGAAGACGGAGTGTAACAAACTCTAATGCTAAGAGAGTTGTACCATTAATACCCAAAATAATGAAGGCCGACGCGTGGAAGACCACTGTGGGAGTAATAATGCAAGTGGACACAACTGAGGTGGCAAAAAATCTGAGGACCATGACGGGTCAGTTGTAGAGAAAAGAGAAAAAGATGAAGGAGCGAAAATCTGGTGACGGTACAGACGACGTTTATAAGAGCTCGTGGTTTGCATACAAGAGCGTGTGTGTTTCCTGTTAAACAAAGTCACACGCCACACATATGACGCTGGGACGGAGGTATGTAATGCGATATGATATGCTGTGTATATTTATTGGTTGGTACACAGATTATACGAAATTATACACACATAAACACCAACAACACTCACCTGTGTATTGGTCTTGTCAGTACACACGACCTATACATTACTGATATTTTGCTTAATTCACATCCATTGCAGGGTAACGGAAATAAAGTCACACATTTTCAGAACTTAAGAGTTACTCACGACAGGTTTACCTTATAGCCTGTCTTTGATATCACAATAATTACAGATGAGACACCAAGTAAAGTTGATTGTATTTACCGAGGTCTTCGTGCAGTAGTTGTTAACATGGTAGGTAGTTAGCCAAGTGATGGAGAGGATGAGAGAGCCACCACATCGCCTCCTCTTCCGGTCCTGATGCTCTTCTCCTCCAGTAGTCCGGAATTTATCTTGATTTTCCGGACCTCCTACTTATCCGGCGTCGGTGGCTGTCGCAGAATCTCACCAGTGGCAATACAAGTACATTCCACAGGCGTTCATATGGTGATACTCACATTCAAACCAATGGTGTGGTTCACTCTTAAGGCTGATGATTCTAGAGCTTCTTAATACGAATAAACTGTTGAGTCAGATACAAGATGGGTGGAATCGTTCTAACTACCCCGAAACTACTCGCTCTCTATATTAGAAAGTCAGTGTGAGTTAACATGGCTGATACTCTTTTTATATCATAATATATTTTTTTACCATTTTTGTAAGTGTAAGAACCACAGTACAACAGAGAACTTGGTGTTGAGTGAGAGGTCCATAGCGAGGCAGGACAGGACAGTACTGCCTCTCACCTGTGCACGATAGGTACTCTACCTTGTATCTCTTGTGTCGGGTTTTTTTTTCTTATTATCTGATCATTTATTTGATTCACCTTCACATATTTTTCTCTATTAACTTATTTCGGATCACCTGAATAATCGTTACCCTAGTCCGTTCTACCTGAAAATCATCACCCGGCCCTAACCCCACCTGAAGAATCGGCACCCCCCCTCGCTCTGGGGTGTCGATTCTTATCCGGTAATATTCTTTTTTCTCCCATTTTATTACTGTCATTCCTTAAAAGACAAAATCGCGTCGCTTATATTAGTATATCAGGTAACATTCATATTATTTATGTTAGTCTATTTGTTTATTCTACAGGTTTGATTATGTATCTTCCAGAACGTTTGCCTGTGGACGTTTTGATCAGCTACCCGAGGGGGGGGGGGGTATTGTAAGCATTTATTTGTTTGTTTTTATCAATACTGGTGATAAGAACTTAATTGTGACATCCAGGTTTGTCAGGTTATCTCAGTTAAGTGTTTCCTCACATTATCATGAAAAAATTCCGCATCTGTGATCGATCTATGACAAGTGGATTTGATGGGTGGAAGGGAAAAACACGATTGAGCTAACTTTCTTTCTTTCTTTCTCTCATACAATTCTACGTTTTCTTCCTCTCAGATTTGTAAGCTCTCTCTCTCTCTCTCTCTCCACGTCATAGAAGACTTTGTTCCCTCGGTTGTCTTTCAAGTCGTAAGTTTCATTTATGGTCAAATCCAGCAACTCTTTTTTTTTTTATATAGTTTCAAAACATTGCCGGGTCATTGTGCTGTTTCTGGACTTCCCGTTGCAAACTTTTCCCATAAATGACCTTATGGGTATGTTCTCCCCTACCTAGCTAGCAATTCAAGTCTGGTGTTGTCAGTATCTTGTTCTGGTCTCTTGGTCACGTTTCCTCACTGTCCTGTTATTCTGAATCCAACGTTATAGTGAATATATGGGAATATCTTGTGGTTCGGTTTTTGGTACAATATTTACCTTATCTTGCATTAACTTTTTTTTTATGATTTGCAGTTTAAAATTGTCTATTGTAACTATGTTTTTTTTTAAGAGTTTTAAGTTTGTATATTTATAGTTTTGTCCAGGTATGATTGATATGAGGATTATTAAGCTCTGATGATCACTCTTGGTCAATTATCTAGATTGGATACGTAAGTTTGTTTCTTAATATTATACCAAGAGTACCTAAGCTATTACCAGGTAGATAATTAGGCCCCAACAGAGACAGGTGACATTGATGGAGTCTACATACCTTAGCATACAGATCTATTGAGGCCAACAGGTTGATTTATTTTAATTAATTGGCAATATTCAGGTGTTAAAAACTACTGGTATAGGTGGTATTTGGTCTGGTGTTGGTATTTCCACTCTGAATATATTGTAGTCTAAGAGTAGCCTAAGAGATGACTGTTATAGACTACGTCCTCTGAGTCTGGAGTTAGTGTATCTCAGTATAATTACGGAAGACTATCACTGAAGTAGCCTCATCATTTCAACCCCTGCTTCAGAGCCGCTTTAATAATGGTCTTATGAACCCGAGGGAACCTTTAACACTTAGAGGGTTAAAACAAACTCACATAAACACAATATGTATATTTTTTCTTATTATGAATACCGGAGTTGTTTTATGAAGTGCTATGAATGTTTTATAAGCACTGGCCTTGAGGAGAGGTAGACACAGTCGCCTATTCTTAACTACATACCCACCCAAATTTACTACTTGGTTCCTTGTCTCTGTTATATGCGAGTTAATTTTAGTTTTAGGAAGTATAGGGACGTAGAGTGAGGGGCGATATGATAGAGGTGTATAAACGGAAGGCAAGGCTAAACAAAGGGGACATTACAAAGGTACTCATAACAATAGTTTTAAATTAGACAGATTTAGATTTAGGCGCGAAATAGGTAAACATTGGTCTGGAAATAGAGTAGTGGATGAATGGACCAAGTTACCAATCATCATTATTGACTCGAATACGATGGATAGCTTCAAACATAGGTTGGATGGATATATGAGCAATAGGGGTTGGGTGTAAACGGGACTGCCCAGTATGGGCCAATAGGCCAGCTGCAGTTCCTCCATTCTTATGTTCTTATGTAAGAGAAAGGATCCCGCCAGGAGAATATTATTGATTTTTATGTGGTCCTAAATACAGGAGACAGTTGTTAAAGTCACTATATCATCAGGTACTGTATGGCCTCGTCCATAAAGGTGCTGGCCTCGTCCATAAAGGTGCTGGCCTCGTCCATAAAGGTGCTGGCCTCGTCCATAAAGGTGCTGGCCTCGTCCATAAAGATGCTAGGCCTAAAATAGAGCCATTAATTACTAGTAAACAGAGGCAGAGTCATAAAACTTGCCGGAAGAAGAGTCAACTCCTTCATTTTCTCTTGTTGACTCTGAGTGGAGAGAAAACATGCAGCTTCTCTCACAAATTTCTCCTCTTTAAAAAAAAAGGGAGAAAATAAAACGTTCTCGTCTTTCAACCTTATAAAAGAAAGTTGGGATGACTCGGTGCTTCTTTTAATAAGCTGAGAGAGTGAGTCTTTTTATCCTTTTGACGCTGTGAGAAATTGACAATCTTCACCCAGTGTCGTGGGGATAAACTTTTTCAGTGTACAAAAAAATATATATAAGTAAATAAGAGAGATTACGTGAAATATTATCGACACCAAGGAACTAAAGTAAAGATTTCAGAAGTTATTGTAACCCGAGGTATTTAAAGACAGAATGATATATCAATGTCTACTGCTTCGGGTTCATGAGTCTGAATCTCGGGGTTCGTGTTTCAGTAGGAGAGGCTTTGACTCTCCTAAACATGTTCAATTTGTACCCATAATTTTCCTTTAAAAATATTAATTATTTATTACTACAAAGATATATGACACCTGATAGATTTCTTACACCCATCTCTTTATATTTATTTTATTAATATTATTTCTTCATATACTACAACGGAACACAAACTTTAGATGATAAAATAAGTAAATGGTTGAAGAATTTAGCGAGACATCGAATGTTCCCTGAGTCACTCTGACTGTTGACCATCCACCAGTCAGCAGTCACCAACTGGAGCTTAGCAGACGATATTATTCACTTCTCTCCTACATAGCCTTCCACCATGAACTGATTCCTACATCTATTTTGTTAAACATTGCTAGAATATTGGCGCTACAAGTATCTAAGATAAAACTTATGGAGTGGAAAGGTAAGAAAGTTTAAAGTGTTGTCAAAATCAACAGCTGTGATGTAAACAAAATTTTCTCAAACGTATTTAAGAATTTATTGGGAAAATGTCGATATTATCAATTACATCTTCAGTGTGTTAAGTGGTAATATAGCGAGTGATATTGTATTAAGGTATTTAATGTGTGTTTGTATGACCTAAGTGATAATTACTGGTTTTGTTTAAGTGAAAATTAGTGATCTCGGTTAAGTGAAAATTAGGCTCAATTTATAGTAGAGGTCATAATTCGGTATTTGTATTTCTTTTTGTTTCTTATGATAAGATCAGACAGTATCGAGACGATTTTCATCTATGACATTTTCAGCGCATTTTACCCATAACTGAGATAATGCGTGGTTGATAGCAGTTACCTTACCTTACCTACACTATTTCCACCTAACCTGGTCCGTAAGCCACGCCCCTCTTCTATAAAAATAGCTGATTGGTTCATAGGAAATGTTTGTGTAGCTGCCTATTTACTCAAACTAAATGTGTTCACAATTGATAAGCAGATCTGTTAGTCTCTAGACAACTTGACTCGTACTGGCAGACCGGTAGAGCTCGCATTAGAATACTATGACACATATATTGACTACACCACGTCCCTCATTGGCCGAGATTTTCGTTCATTTGCACCAAATTTCTTGATACTTGTAGACAGAGGATGAAAATTTTAAACTTCTACATCGCTTCTTAATACTTTAGCATATATTATTACTTAAAACTTGTCACATCGCAGTATTTAAGATAGGGAGATGCCAAGTTAGCGGGTAGAGTACTTAGTAATCTGCTCATGGGTGTGAGAAATGTTTTTGTGGGTTAAGTGCCACAGCGCTGACACCTGTTGACAGTTCACACCAACTGGCTGTTTCCCTGATCGTTTTACCTCCCCCCACACTGCGCGTATATAAGTGCATATTTATATAGAGTTTTATCAGTTTCATAAATGGTTTGGGATATATCCAGCCGTACAAACTGTAGATCATTACATATTATGCTGTATGTTTGGTATCAATTGTTTCAGTTTACTTTAAGTTTGGTAAAAAAAAAATGAAGACTTCATTCGAAAGCGAATTTCATCTTTAACTTCAACCTTTTATGATAAATATTTAAAATTTTCTAACATTCTCTTTGAAGTACTAATGCCTTGAAATCATTTGCATTTTGATAGTCCAGTTATTTATCATTATTTTAGAGACTAACAGGTCTGCTTACCAATTGTGAACACATTTTGTTTGAATAGGCAGTACACAAACATTTTCTATGAACCAATCAGCTATTTGTAGCTATAGACGAAGGGCGTGGCTTACGGGCCAGGTTAGCATGAAAATACGATAACTTTGTAACTGGTGAGCTCTGCCCCCCCCCCCCTCCTGCCAGTATATTAAACATCTCGGTATTAGGCTGTTTGCGAGGGAAACATCATAGAAGGAAAGTGTCTTAGAATTGCCTAAACTATTGCTTGCAAAGAAAAAAATCCCTAGATTCGGATGGTGGCAATAAATACTATAATAGCTTTGCTAGTAGTTTGGGAATTTTCAACTCACAATATCTCGGTTATGGGTAAAATGCGCCAAAAGTGCCATAGATGAAAATTGTCTTGCCTTTGTCTTAACATATCATAGCAATAATAATAATAATAATAATAATAATAAATAAATAAATCGAATTATGCCCTCTACTATTAATTGACCAATATTAGCGATCTTTGTTGAGTGAAAACTACTGATCTCAAGTGAAAATAAATAATCTCGTTTAAGTGATACTAAATGATCTCGGTGAAAATAAGTGATCTCAGTTAAGTGAAAATTAATGATCTTAAGAGATGATTAGTGATCTCATTAAAGTGAAAATTGGTGATCTCAGTTAAGTGAAAATTACTTATATTGGTAAGTGATAAATAGGTGATCTTGGTTAAGTGAAAACTAGTGATATTGTTAAGTGAAATTTAATGATCTCAATTCAGCAAAAATAAGTGATCTCATTTAAGTGATACTAAATGATCTTGGTGAAAATTAGTGATCCTGATTAAGTGAAAATTATTGACCTCAGGATGACACCGGCAGCAAGACCACCAGTGAGTATTTTAATATTTTTAGTAATATTTAAGATGTTGTTCCAGACTTAGTAGCTACCTGACGAAATTGTTCCATAGAAGATAAAGACTTTGGTTTCTCCAGTAACAGACATAAAATGCAGGAGGAATACTTTTTTATGGAATATCAGTTTTAACTTATGAAATTGAGAGGTGAATGACCGCCACTAGTGTCTCTGGTTTACACTGTAGGAATGGTTCTTTTTTTAAGAAAGGAACTCTATTCTATTTTAGTAGCATAAAATAGGAAATAATTGTAGTGTTTTAGGTGAAGTCTGGTAAGTTATGAAAAATTACAGACTGTAAATATATTTTGCTACTCGATAACTAGTTCTTAGCTACTGTTGTTTTGGGTGCCAATGGTGTCATATTTGCATTTTCCTGAAATTTATTTTGGCCATAATAATTTCAGGAACGAGATGTTTTGGTTGCATGTTCAATCTGTTTACGCTGTTTGAGAGATTGTCGGGCAAAAAAAAAGAACCTAAGGAGTTGATACCTGCTCACCATCTTATTTCGTTCATATTTTCTTCAAATGAAACTATAATGAGGGAAATTCTTATCTATCAGGTAAAATAAGAATTTATAGTAGTGGGGGATTATAAAGTGACTCAAGGGTGTAAATATGTTATATATTAACACAGGCTCAGTACAAGTGTAGTATATAAAACACAAATGTGTATTACAGCTTTATTTTACTAGATTAACGTGGGGTTTATGGGGGACTCATACATAATATACTGTAGATTATGGTATATTCTTATTACCTGACAAGCAAATGCGTGCTTCAACTATGTCGATTCGGTGGGGGGGGGGGGTGTTCAGGATCACCACACACTACAGTCCACACAGCCAGCACTTACGTTGACACAATGAATAGATGGCACACCGGAGATGGATTGGGCTCAGACCTCGTGGCACTTATTCTCGGTATTCTCTGATGCAGCTGGTGAAATGACGTGCTGACATCACAGGGGGTGAAGGGCGGGACTGGGGAGGGAGTGTTGCTGGCCCCTTCGCAGTTACGACTCTCCTCTTCTGCCCCTGTATCCTTATAATTCAAGGAAACTACGAGAAAATTGCTTCTCCGTTTTAACCCTACAATTTACGGTGTGTATACCGTTGCCATTTACTACATGTTCTAGAAATTGGATTCTAGATTTGAGAAATTCAAATTTGGAAAGTTTTACTTTCAATCCGGATATCTAGAGTCTTGTGGAGACTTCTTTTTGTTTCTTTAAATGGCTCTTTACACCTATGCTTGCTATAATAAGATCAAGATAGGCAAACACTATGTTAACTATTATTTTTGAGAAAGTCTATTTATTAGGGGTGGGAACGATGAACAGAGGTGAGTTCCAGGGTGATGAGGAAGGTTAGGTAGCTTCTCGTTCTACCATTGTGTACCATTTGTTCGACTACTGCTCGCTGGCTGTGGAGTAGCCGGTATGGGTGTTTGTAAATTAGGTGAGTGACGAGTTGAATGTGATGGGTTGTCAACGTTGTTTTACCGAGCGGTTCTCTTAAGTAATGCTGTGATTTTCTTAAACTCTGCTAGTAATTCTAAAAGATCACTTTTACTGTGAGGGTGGTCGACAATTTTCCCGTTTGGAGTTATTAATTTTACTTTTTTCTCAGATACGTAATTTTCGTTCAGATCCCCTTGTATACAGTACTACCAATTGGCAATTCTACGGGTTATGCAATGACCGCTTCATCATAAAAAAGGAAACTACTCAAAGAACATCAATTTCTTAAGGTTATAGGGCCCCCAGTTTGATTGAGAACAAGAACATCAATGAGACAACCTGACCTGACTGTGCTTAAGGTAGACTGAAGTGACGAGCCTTTCACTCGTACATTTTCACTCAGTCATACAACATCAGTTAGGTTAGGTTAGATTAGACTAGATTAGCTTGAGTTGGTTACCTATGTTAGGGAGGTTAGGTTAGGTAATATCAGGTTAGATTAGATTAGGTTAGATTAGATTAGATTTGATTAGATTAGATTAGATTAAATTAGGTTAGGATGAGGCGGTTACCCGTGTCAGGTGGATATTTTTGCATATTATTTTGTTATTTGCATTATTGGTTACCTGTTAATTTTTTTTAAATATTTGCAATAACATAAAAAAAAATTATCACTAAACATTTTAATTCAATTACTACAATTGTTATGCAGTGCAAAGTTGAACTGTATCTTCTCATTTTGTTGCATTTCCTTAAAAAATTATATAGTCCTGAATGTGCCGACACTGTCTGTTGTCTTAAAACAAATAATTATCATCGATCTAAATTTCTGGAGTAATGAACCATATTTGATAATGTGAAAATTTCAGCTTTGATGGCAATGGTCAGTGGTCTCTTCCAGCTAGAATCTTAGACATGGTTTTTAATTTACTAGAATGTCACAGGCAGTGGTATAGGAGGAAAGGGAAAGAACATTGATGGTTTGTTACATTCGTTGAAGGTTCCATTGAATAAAATCACATCATTAGCCCACTGTTTCCCAAGGAATGTATCTCATTGTTACAATTCATTTGAAAACAACACATAATTCTAAGTAAGTGAAAAATTATACACTGGTAACTGGTCAATGATTTTTATTTATATTTTAATTATCTGGGTTGAAGGCCGATGGTACAGTACCTGAAGTGTTGCATTACTTTAAAATTCTTAGTGAGTGATAGTTGTTGTTTTTTATGGCAGTGGTGTAAAAGTAGTACAACTACTGTAATGTGATAGTTAAAAAAAAAAATATGAACCTACTGTAGTAAAAAAAAAATTCTAATACTGATTTATGGTTTTACAGGATAGAACTTCAGAAGGGCCTATGGTAAGTACAAAGTCCCAGTTGTTTGAAGCTATATCATATTTTGTATCAGTTAGACTAGGTAAGGTTACACTAGGCTGCAGTTTTAAATATGCACATCCAGAGTTATGATTTGTGTTGGGTTGAAAATTTGTAAAGATAGACAAAATTTAAAGTTACTTTGAATTAAACGTAAGAGTTATGACCTTTAAGATGGCATTTGAATTTAACCTTCATTATTTTATTTAGTGGGGATAAATGTTAAATCCTGAGCCTTGCTTTATCAGGAAGCAGAATTTATTTTTATTTTTTTATTGTTGGTAGCTTACTAACCCTGCAGACGGTACAGTACAAGCAACCTAGTGATGTACTGAGATAAATCAAGGCTTGTAAAACTGTTAGCTTTAAATTGAGGTTGGGTTAGGTTACAATATATAGGTTAAATAAAAGTATAATTTAACACTTAGAATGAGATTTTAAGAGGTACTGTCGCGGTTTTTTTTCCAGGGGAGGTAAGGTTTATTTATGTATGTTCAATATAAGTGCAATTTTTCAAGTGCAGATGACATACATATGTGTTTCTTTTCACTACATTATATAATTATAATATGTGAAGCATATTTTTTAATTGCATTTAATTATTTTCTAATTTAAATAAACTACAAATGTCATTTTTTTATCAAACTCAGATTAAACACATGTGTATTCAATGCAACATATGCAAACTTTATTTTCAGATCAAAGATAATGTACCTATGTATATTTTTCTGTTTATATAAAATGTAAAGTTTATTTTGTATGGAGGTAAGGTTCGTGTATATAGTTTAGTGCGACTGTTTTGTAAAGTTATTTTCGGGATCAAGTAAAATATTATTTGTATGTGAATTTCGGTGCAATAGTTACTGTATGTAAAGTTTTTTATTTGAAAAAAGACAATACTGTATATCGTTCTGTTCAGTACAGATACAAAGGTTTTTTTTCATGTGAAGATTAATTAGATTTGTATTTTTGAGAGATTTTTTTTTTACTGCTAACGGAAAGTGCATCTTATTGCAGCATAATTGATTTTTTTTTCCAGTTAAAGTAGTTTTCAGGTTTTGATAAATATCCTTTAATACATCTGAAAGCAAAATACCATTTTTGTTTTAATTCCCCTGGAAAAGGACGCCAAGGCATTTCTTTTGTCACTCCGAGTGCCCTTTCTCCCCGTAAACACAAATGTGAGGTTTTCTCAGTTTAGCCCAAAAGCAAATACATTGTACTTTTTATAAGCTCGTCACCGATGTAAGTAATCTTCAGCTCAAAGATGTAATCCATGGACAGTAATGTACTAACTTTCCCGAGACAACACTTGTAGTCTTTCTGATCAATACAAATACTGTACACTCCAGTTAAAAATGTATGCACGACAATTTGTGTTTATAGTCAGGGATCGCATATCAATTAAGAGCGGACTCAATACCGGATCTGAGCGAAAGACTTTCTAACAACATAGCAATAACTTTTTGGGGGAGGTAGCTTTTGGAAGTTAATACACATGAAGTAAAACTTAATATTATATTTACTTGTATGTTACCAAAAGATATTATAATTAAATGACACGCCAGCACTGATAATCTAATTAAATGGGCCCTTTGGGGGGTGACCTTCGTCCATCACTAGGGGAACGGCTCATACTGACAGTCATTCTCCAGTTGAACTCATTGCGCTGTTGCTACATTACGTATCTTCTTTGTATTTTATATACTTTCGGCGACACAGTGGCCACAGCAACACTTGTTATGTTCATTATTATTGTATATCGTGAAGTATAAGTAATTGTTATTTTTAAGATTTGGCTTGCAGTACACACACATGTAGTCAGTTGATCAGTGTTGTAGAGTATGGCTATGGGTGTTTAAAATGATATGTATTGATTTCCTGTGGATTTTTGTTATCAATTATTTTATATTATTGTAATTTACCACATTTTCCAATCAATAACACGTAATATTTGCAATATATCATGGAGACACATCATACTCAATGCTTTGTAGGCGTATTTGTATAGCACTCATTACATTTATCTATTGTATTATCTATATTTTATTCATCATTCAGTTCTACTTTCCTGCTCTTTTAAGTGAAATTTCGTACAGTACTGGTCGATGTACACAGTAATTTGTGAGAGGGTGAGGTGAGGTGAGGTGGAAATAGGGTGCGGTGTGGTTGTGAGGTGGTGTAGGTAGACCAGAATCGGCAGCAAAAGTATGTGGCTGGCGGTCACATATGAAGGTAATGACTCATCCCCACACTCCTGAAGCATGGTCCTGTAATGTATGGAAGTGTTGCCGGACTGACAAGTTTTGACAAATCATGAGCCAAGAAATATTTGAAACACTGCATAAAATTCATGCTACTTGTAATGCGTGTGGGGCCACAAGGAACTGATAACATTGCATCACAGATATATCCGTGAATGACACCAGCCGACTCCTAATGTTTATCGTGGACAAATCCGTGATTGAATCCCAGCGAGTTAAAGGGATCCTTTGCAGACCTTCACTACTGTGTCAAAGTCTTCAGAATTTTGCCAGTTTCACCTCAGTCTACAGTACAACTTATCGATTTTAGCTGAGGTTTAGAAGAAAATCAAGTTTTAACAAATCCTTCAGTGGATATCATCAGAACTTATTTAGGTTCTAGAAATTCTAATATTTTCAAGTGGTCTTCCTAAGGTCTTCATTAGTTCCACAGGTCCTCATTGGTTCTACAAGTACTCGTCGTTTCTACAGGCTCTTGTCGGTTCAGCTAGTCCTCGTCGGTTTCACAGTCTTTCCAATTCCACTGGTCCTTGTCGGTTCAACAAGGACTCAGAAAATCCCACTGTCAGTAATACATTGACTCTCAATATTCGTGTATGGTGGCCCAGTCCATTTGTCTTTCAGAGAACACACCACCATGCCATCGCCTCTCTCCACTCGTGAATGCTTCTGATTCACGAGTCGATCCTCTCGGGGTTCACACCTCAAGGAGATTGACAACGCTGAGTGTACCAGTCAGAAAAGTCACCACCTGTGCATGTGTGCGTCTATATCTCCTTTCATGCCTGACAACCATTGCATTATCCTAAATTTCACAACGCATTCTTTATAAAATATTTCCTTTAGTATTTTCGCAAACTCTCCTGTCAACATTTGGGAAAACCTTGGCGGGATATGATCAGAATAATGGATTCTTTTGTGCCTTCACTCCTTTGAGAATTCCATCAGGGGAACTCATGTTCTCAATACTGACACCAGATCACGATAAATTGTATTCTGCTCAAGATTTTAACACTATAATAATCAATATATTGGAATACTGTGGCAATACTTACTGCCTCTTAGATCCCGGATTGTGAGTTGCCAATATCCAAAGTCATTTATAGCATTTATGAACGACACTGCTTTGATCTTCAGTGATTCTGAATAAAAGTTGGCCAGTCTCTAGAATCATATTAGTGAAGATACTATTGTCATTAGTCAGTGTCATTCTTGGGACTATTTAATAAGCCCCCAGCCTCTCTCTAACTACGACACTTAACTAAGAGGGCTTTTAGCTTAATAAAGTAAGAGTCAGGCATTGAGCGATTTATATATCATACTGTTTCTTGGAGTGATAAGTCTTAATTAGGGTTATTAGTAAGGTTATTCTATAGGCTTTATTGACTCTTTACATGAGAGACTGATAACACATGATCAATAACTTTGCTCGGGAATCCTGTTACATATTTTATGACACTTTTATAGGGAAACGAAATTCAAAATGTACAATTATGGTTAAATTTATCTGGACATGTGACAATATTTACCAACTTTTGGGTTATAAGTTGGTTGATTGTATAGGTTATTTTTCATTGTTAATTCCTCAAAATAATAATACTAACAACTGCTTTTATACTACAATAATAAGTACGATAAGGATTCTAGTCTCCCGGAGTATATCAGATGTTGCTGTTTGTGTCGAGGGAATCGTAGTCCACAACTGTATTTCTTGATATGTTCTGAACACTTTGACATATTTGTTTTAGTTCACTTCATTTAATTGACCTAGTTGACCCACTTGTAAGGACTCTAGATAACCTACTTCCATACTTAGGCAGTTTTTTATGCTAGTTGTGTTACAGTATGTGAAGAAAAGACAATATATTCTGCTAGATTCAGTTTATTTTAATTGGCATTCCCCCTGGAAGCGTTGAGACCATGTACAGTTAATCAAAACTTAAAAGGAGTAAAAAGTGATTCAGTTTTAGTTCATTAAAGTATCATATAGTAATTATATCCAAATTATCAAGCATAAGCAGCAGGTGACACAATTACAGTGTTCAGTGATTCCCTGTGGTTAGTTATCTGGTAAAAGAGACAATAGTGCTGAAGGATATTATCTTTGGGTTGTTCACGTCGTATGGAAGCGGCGGAGAAGTGTGGCAACATCCCCCCACACCAGGAGAAGTGTGGCAACATCCTCCCACACCAGGAGAAGTGTGGCAACATCCCCCCCACACCAGGAGAAGTGTGGCAACATCCCCCCCACACCAGGAGAGGTGTGGCAACATCCTCCCACACCAGGAGAAGTGTGGCAACATCCCCCCACAAGAGGGTGGCAACATCCCCCACACCAGAGAAGTGTGGCAACATCCCCCCACCAGGAGAAGTGTGCACATCCCCCCACACCAGAGAGGTGTGGCAACATCCTCCCACACCAGGAGAAGTGTGGCAACATCCTCCCACACCAGGAGAAGTGTGGCAACATCCCCCCACACCAGGAGAGTGTGGCAACATCCTCCCACACCAGGAGAAGTGTGGCAACATCCCCCACACCAGGAGAAGTGTGGCAACATCCCCCACACCAGGAGAAGTGTGGCAACATCCCCCACACCAGAGAAGTGTGGCAACATCCCCCACAAGAGACGAGTTTAGCCTAGAGCAGACAACATTGTGTTTATAGACCAAACTTTCACGTCGTCGATAATTGTGCGAGAGAGAAACTGAGCTTAGCGTCGATAGACATACTCTCAACTATATCGTTATTTCTACAATGGACAAAAGGGTGATCAGCTGAACGTATTTTCTGTCTACAGCCGGGAGGTTTAGATCAAACAACAGGGAGATCCAAGGAGCTAACATTATCATTGCATCTAAAATCTGAGAACAAAATTACACAAAAATTATAATATAAATTTTGTTGACTAATGTAAGACTCTGGCTACAAGTTACACTAAAGGGAAATATTTAGGTATAAGGAAGGAGTTGGCCTGAAGGGCAGAGTGAGAATCACACGCATAAGTAATCCTTTTCATCCCCATGTAAAGGAGAAGTTATGGAGTTCACTGTAACTTGTGTTTGACTAGGTCGTAAGTCTGCAGGTGACTCGTATTCCTGATGGTGAGTCACATCGCGGCACCGTCCTTTGTAGGGAGCCTCTGGTGTAGAGTTGGCGTAGGACAGAGAGTGAGAAAGACTCGAGAGTTGTTTGGGTCTGAAGGAGAGGCGGGTTCACCTTGTGTGACTGAAGGAAAGGCACAGGATATCGTCTAGGGTGAAGGACCGTCAACAGGCATGTCGGTACCGAGTATCTGCAGTGTTGAGAAAATTTAAACATTTAGATAAGAATAACAAACTCATATCCAGCCTAGGAACTTGTATAATAGGCTACATTTCTCTTTACCTTTTATTAAGTTTATAATGTATCAACTTCCTTCACCAAGAAAAGGTCTATGATGCTGTTCTACTTAACTTTACATTCCTAAGGCTTAAACAGTACATATTGTGAATTAATCTTTGTCTGTTATTTCCGTCTCTACGGGATGTAACATGAGTGTGTCCTAACCTAGAGAGGATCACCAGTACTACTAGAATTCTTTCCTTTTACACTACGTGATGAACTCAGTTACAGTGAAAATTTATTGTAGTGGCTAATTTACTTTTATTATTTGTTACTTACCTATATGATAACTTGGCTCTCAGTTACAGCTACCACAGCCGTTGGAGTTGAATAAAGCTGTCTTTAGGTAGGCGCTACAAATGGTTGGACGAATCTTTAGTTGCATCCAAACGGGCTCTGTTCTCCCCTTTATGAAGCAGTTGCTCCCGAAACGCCCCTTGCCGAAAGGTGCCGTAGGTATCGGGTTGGAATCACAGAGATTGTACCACCACCCGCCTTTATTGCCCTGTGCACAGTTGTTTCCTGTTGAAATTATGTTTTTAGCATTAGCCATAAAAGAAATAACTGAATAGCGTGTTTTCAAGAACCCAAATGTTACGTTAAAGTTATATTGTAAAAGACGAGAAACAATACAATTCTTTAAGGCTTTCCTCCCACGTGCGTTTTATCATAATTCGTTTAATCATATTATTTTCATTATTGTAAACATAGATTTATAACTTACTTTTAGCGCCGTCGTGGTCTCGGTCAAAGGTAGAAAAGAACCTTTTGTTTGAATGGGCTAAACAGTTTCCTTGGGTGGTGCTCTCTGACAGGTACGATCCCAGTTTTAACTGATATCTGTACACAAACACACACACACTTTAGTCAGTACATACCGTCTAAATATTAATTATCTTTATTTAAAACACTTAACTTTTAGTTTGATAATCCAATATAAATAAAATCTTTAAACTTATATTAAGAAATGGCAGAAGTTTATATAATATTAGAGGACCAAGAGGTAAGCTGGCTACCCAACTTGAAACACGTGTGTGAACTAAGGCATTAGAGTCCCTTACTTTCTCGTTTCACTCTCGACAGTAACAGACGACCAGTGCCCGACCCGTCGACCTGTGGCGTGTGAGAAGACGTCCATACGCAGGCGATAGTTTCTGTTCTGAGTCAAGGTGGACAGCATCTCGTTACCTGCGACACACACACACACACACGGGTCAGGAAGTATGCTAGATAGTTACCTTAAACACACACACACACACACACACACACACACACAGAACAGACGGAATTTTGGTACTTGAAGTGTGCCCGGGAGAAGACAACAGTAGGGGGGGGGGGTACTTACCTAACCAGAACTCGCCGATAACGTTGCCGAAGCCATCCCTGTAATCATTCCAGTTGCGGTTAAAGTTCTCCTGCTTCATCTTCTTGTCGCGGTTCAACAGCACCGTCCATCCACCTCCGTCTGTCTCCATGTCGCACCATACCTTCACTGGCTTACTACACAAACACCTGCAACACCACATCTGTCATGTTCAACACTTGCAAAACGTTTCTTGTCCTTCTCAACACCTGTTTCCACCATTAGAGCCACCACATGCGACTCAATCTATACACCTTTACACTTGCCACCTAAAATGCTTCTCCGCCCTACACACCAGGTAAGCACAAATTAGGTCCCCTTTAACATTCCTCAGGTGTGCATACGTAAATAGATCACTTCATTCACAGCCTTAATAAGGAATTAACTTCAACATCATTATTCTCACGTGTTTTAAGTAATTAACAAACTTGTGAAGTAAGGGGAATGGTCGAGGATGTTTAGAATCTGTCAAAGAAGGAGAGGTACACAGCATAGGTGTCTGAGAATGGGGTAGAAGTTGCATACAAAGGCACAAAGAAGAGGGTTAGAGATTGATTACAAAGACGAAAGGAAACGAGAACCAGGGATGGTTTCAGACTCACATGGACAGGTTACCCAAGGCTCAATACTCACATAAATAAGTTCTCCGGGGGTCAATACTCACGTGAAGGGGTAGATGCTGTAGACTCCACTCTTGGTAGCACCGTTCACCAGGTGATCAGCACAATCCATTGGCCTGAGAGATAATAAACATCACTCAGGTGCCTTAAGAAGACCACACTCCACATACCAGACTCTATCCACGTGGTAATGAACATCCCAAAGGACGAACATTATGCAAACTAAACATTACCCATCTACAATGAACAAACATTATGCAAACTAAACATTACCCATCTACAATGAACAAACATTATGCAAACTAAACATTACCCATCTACAGTGAACAAACATTATGCAAACTAAACATTACCCATCTACAATGAACAAATACTTGACTACAAGCATAAAGAAAACATACAGTTTGAGGGATAACATTTCTATAAACATCCATACATACAAATGACTGTCTACTCACAATAACTAACATCCGTAGCACAATGCAGAATTAACATGGAATTACCAACGAGAAATGGCAGTAAAAAAATAAATATAAGGGAAGCACTAAGAATGGACCCAGCTGGTTGGATTGTCATGTTTGCTACAATAGAAACTTTTTAATACTGGACTTAACATACAGTGAAAGATAACTCCAACAGTGAATAGCACAGAGTTCATAGTGTAATAGTGTCCAACAGACATAAAAACAAACAACGTGATTTATTTACCTTGGTAGTTGAGGTCTGGGTAAAACCGGTATGGGTCTACCCGGTTTAGGTTTAGGTCTAGGTCTACCCGGTTTAGGTTTAGGTTTAACCAGTATGGGTGTAACCGGTTTGGGTGTTACCGGATTAGGTTTACCAAATATATTCGTTAAACTGTAGGGGAGATAAAACAAGGGTGTAAAAATCTGACGAAATAATACTCCAAAGGTCTCAAAGGGTCAAGTCATAAGATGTCAAGTTTGTGAAAATTTATAATAAGATATGAATTTGGTGTTAAATGAATTATTATCAATTATGAAGACTTGTATTCTTTTGACCAATAATTATATCAGAAGGCCTTATTTTTTGTTTTACTTGATGTGTGTTTAATAATAAGAAAAATAGTATATATGAAAACACGCAGCGGTTATATCTTACATGCCATGCCGTTGAGGTATGTGTTCACTGTTCTCAGCCTGACGACGGTTGAACAGAAGTCTCTCCCCTAATAGGTTACGGTTGGCCTCCTTCAGGAACTTGAGTCTTTCTTGTAGTTCTCTTTTCTTGTGCTCCATCTCCTCAGGGTGTAGTGTAGTCGTCACATTCTCGTTCTGCAGTATCTTTGGCAGTTGTTCGTTATAAGGAATGTTGTCAGTCTGGAGTTCTTGGTTTTGGGGGAAGTTGTCGCTGCTGGCCCGGATTCTGAGAGACGTCTTCGTAGCGAGGATCTTTGTCGTCACCGGCCTCTCGGCCATAGGGGGAGTAATCGTCACCGGCCTCTCGGCCATAGGGGGAGTAATCGTCACCGGCCTCTCGGCCATAGGGGAGTATCGTCACCGGCCTCGGCCATAGGGGAGTATCACCGGCCTCCGGCCATAGGGGAGTAATCGTCACCGGCCTCTCGGCCATAGGGGAGTAATTCGTCACCGGCCTCCGGCCATAGGGGAGTAATCGTCATCGGCCTCTCGGCCATAGGGGAGTAATCGTCACCGGCCTCGGCCATAGGGGAGTAATCGTCATCGGCCTCTCGGCCATAGGGAGTATCGTCATCGGCCTCTCGGCCATAGGGGGAGTAATCGTCATCGGCCTCTCGGCCATAGGGGAGTAATCGTCACCGGCCTCTCGGCCATAGGGGAGATCGTCATCGGCCTCTCGGCCGTAGGGGGCGTAATCGTCATCGGCCTCTCGGCCGTAGCGGGCGTAATCGTCACGGCCTCTCGGCCGTAGGGGGCGTAATCGTCATCGGTTTCTCGGCTGTAGCGGGCGTAATCGTCATGGCCCTCGGCCGTAGGGGGCGTAATCGTCATCGGCTTCTCGGCCATAGGGGCCATTCTCGTCGTTGGCCTCTTGGCCATAGGGGACGTTCTCGTCGTGGACCTCTTGGCCATAGGGAGCGTAATCGCCATCGACCTCTTGGCCATAGGGGGCATTCTCGTCGTTGGCCTCTTGGCCATAGAGGGCGTTCTCGTCGTGGGCCTCTTGGCCATAGGGGACGTTCTCGTCGTGGACCTCTTGGCCATAGGGAGCGTAATCGCCATCGGCCTCTTGGCCATAGGGGGCATTCTCGTCGTGGGCCTCTTGGCCATAGGGGGCGTTCTCGTCGTGGGCCTCTTGGCCATAGGGGATGTTCTCGTCGTCGGCCTCTCGGCCATAGGATCTCCAGTTGGCCTCTTGGCCCTGGACAGTCTCGTAGTGGGCCACATGGCTCTGGTTAGCATCATCGCGGCCTTGTGGGACATTTGACTGTAACAAAGATTGGACATGAGCTGCGGTCGGCCGGCACTCGACTCCAGAAGCAACACTCGTTAGTTAACCTGTACTAAATACACAGATAAATACTTCAGTACTACTGGTGTTAGAATTCCTCCGAAACAACATCCTATATTAACTTGCATTCTAAAGTGGGCACCAAAACATTATTATGATATGACTGTATTATTTTAATGTTCCAGCCTCGTGCAAAGTTGTGATAAAGTGGAATACATAAGTCAAGTTTCAAGTGATGGTGTTCATTTAATCTTAAACTGTATAGTCCAGATATTTAGAAACTACTTTATAAATAAAAGTCAGGTGGACAGACTTGGGGAGTCCTGGGGCACTTACCATATCAATCATGTCAGGAAGGATGTCAGAACTAGAGGCAGTGTGGGAGCACAGTATCAGCGCCCCCACACACACCCACGGCGTCAACATGGCGCCTGGTGGAGAACTCTTCTGGTGATGTAACTGCGAAAAAACGTATAATTTTAAGGTTTCATATAAATTCTAAAGTATTTCGGTCTACAGTTTCAATTGTATTTAAAAACTTATTTCATTCTCATAAAATAACAGAGTGAACTGTTATGATGGTTGACCCTGAAATGTAAAAAAATTATGAACTTTAGCGAAAATGTAATGTGTAAAAAACTTTGAAATATGTAAATAACTTAGTCAAAGAAAGAAATTACTTAGAGAAAAAAGTCTTAGTTATGAGAAGCATGAAGTGAATATAACATCTTATAATGGCTTAGGATAGTTAAGTAGAAAATAACGTCAGGGATGTCGTTTAAACACTCAGGGTTGTGAGGAATTGTGTGTTAATAATGGTCACGCGCCTCACTAGCAAGATCAGTGAATGGGCTTACGTGCCACCACTGATGACTCTATCGATGCTGAAGTGAATATAGGAAATAAACTTTTTTCTCCCCTCTTGGTATGTTCTGATCGTCTTTGAAATTAAAATTGAACTAGTTTTATTCAGCCATAATTTTAGATTTACAAATTTTATTATATCAACACTAATGACATGGCTGAGGTTTTTAAGACACTTGATATAGCCATACATTTAGCTAAAAAAAATGATATGTCTTGAGTCAGTATCATGAGGCTAACAGGTTTATATTGAAATGTTATCACCTTTTTCACTCATATTTGTTATTAACTTGATGAAAGGTGAAGACAGACAGAAGCTCAATATTGGTTTCTTATTTAGTAATAATAAAAAACTAAACAAATCACACTTATCATGGCAAAATAGCTGAGTTATTTCATGAAGTATAAGTCAAATTAGTCTTCATTTCTTCACTTCTATTATTATCGTTCACAATTATATTTATACTTAGCATTTTTTCACACTGAGAAATAAAACGAAAACAAACAGAAATTTCATAAGCGTCTACCTAACATTAGGACCAATATAGAAAGTTTCACAATACAAAAACATTAACACGCGCAGCATAAACACACGCGCAGCATAAACACACGCGCAGCATAAACACGCGCAGCATAAACACGCGCGCAGCATAAACACGCGCGCAGCATAAACACGCGCGCAGCATAAACACGCGCGCAGCATAAACACGCGCAAAGATACTGAACTCTTTCCCGGCTCTGCAAGTCAAACCCCAACCAGTATCGGTGTTTATAATCAACTTATTAACTTATTTTCATCTAAATATCTTACTTACGATCTGTATCTAAAAAAAAAAGTTCCTATATAATCCTTTATAAATAAGTATGTACAGTAGATAAATAAATATAAAATCGAAAGAATCAAATACCAAACTAAGTCTAAATTTAATGTGACGGTAAGACACTTATATCTGACTGCTTAACGACACAAGGTGAATATTTCCCAACTCATAGGACACACAGTACCTGGAGAGACCGAGGACAGTGTTGGAGGGAAGTCTCTGACGATGGCGGCTCTTGTGGATGTGCATGGTCAAGTAATCGTCCACTTATATACAAGACTACTGGTTGCCACATGTCGCTAAGTAGGAGAAGGACGTACACGGTAGTGGTAAACATAATAAGGTCTTTGTGTCACAGAGAAGTAGGTTGACTGTCCAATAATTCCTTGATGGATCTCCGCAACCTTGACTTTAGCGTCGGTGACCCCAACAGTCAACGTCCCGCTGACCTTCACCTTGAGTCATGCAATTATTACTATTGTTCTTGTAACCACCTTCAGATATATTCACTACAACGGAGGACTTGTGGGTAATGTAGCCATGTCTTAATAGTTGTTTTAAATGAAGAATTTTTTGTTGTTCCTGGCAAAAGTATACCTGACTTGACAATGTGGCGACGACTTGTTTTTACGCGTGTAATAAATGTAAGGAATCTCATGTTATTGAATTCTTGAACATAAACAACTTCTCTCGATGATATACCACCGTGGAAACAACAGCATGTATCCTGAACTGATTATTTACCAAGACAGAACTAAGTAAGATTAGTTTCCTTTTGATGGGATATTATTGCCGTTGGATCGTCCCGAAAACACACGTCACCGACCGAACTGTAAGACAACATATGCGCATTTATTATATTATTCATATATTCGTGGATATTTATGTTATGTAGATTCTGTACATTACATTGTTGTTTCTTGAAGGCTCCAGCCACATACATCATGGCGTACCTAAGTCAGTATTCTTCTGCTCCCTCCATTTCAGTTGAACGCTGGGAGTTTGTGTTCATTCTCAGCACCACGGATCCATATTGTGTGTTACAGTGACTCTTACTGTCAATATAGATTATTCTCCTAACTGTGTTTTTGCCTTTCCCTCGCCAATGCCCTGCAAGTAATTCTAGCTTCAGAGGTAACACAATTAATACTGTATTTTATTGTGTATTAAGCTTTTGCGTTGATCTCTGCCGTTTTAAACAGACAAACATTTGCATCCTCGGCTTTTTTCGGTCATGTAAGCGATTTTTTTTCAAGTAATCACCTGAGTATGTTAATGAGCAGAGGCAGAGAGACCATTAAAACACCCACCATTTATTACCCATTATATCTGTGTATGTCGTTTATATTAATTTAATAATGTTATAATTTATGTAATCTATCTTGCCACGATTGACTCATAATTTGTTACTGTTGTTGGACCTTCGTTGTTGAAGCGCAGTAATAGTATAACAGATTACCTTACATTCTCTCTTGGATGTTTCCTGTCTTAGCTGTATCTATTGAGCGACAAGTCTTAGTATAACTGTTGGCGTATTTAATCCCTACACTACTTAACGTCACTTAATATTTTATTTGGGTGACTTCAGGTGAGTTATTCAACACAGAGACCCTCGTTCCCAGGGGGTTAAATCTATGACTTACATATTTTTATTATATTGTATGGTATTTATATGAAATTGCTAGGATATGAGTTCAGGAGTTGAAGGCATATCTCTTATTACGTTCAACGAGTTACTAGGCGCACTTTCCCATTCCAGACAACTTTCTATTTATCTAACTAGCATTATGACTCTTAAAATGGTGGGGTATTTCTTTTCTCTTACCTACCTCGTGTAGGAGCTAACCTCTGAAGTGAATAAAATCGTCTAGTATTACCCAAATCAAATATTAAAAGTGGCGTCCCAGTTAAGAAAAGGTTAGTGTTCATTGCCTGTTCTAATAAACAGTCGATGATTACTCTAAAACTGGCATCAAATTAATTATCTTCCTGACGTGAGAAATTCTCTTATGACACAATAAACATTTAGGTCGATCTACCTTCTTGATATTGAAACAGTTAATTCAGCCAGAAAAATGTTAGACACAGAGTCGATAATAATAACAATATTAACATGGGTGAGTCAATTGAGAGCCTGAGATCTCGTAGTGCCACCTGAACTTAATGCCACAGTTGAAGGTCATATATTAAGGAGGTTTTTTTTACCTATACTATACAGCGAAGGATGACAAGGCTCTCCCTGTACCAGTGTATACTTGTTCCTATCACATGTCCCCCGTCCAGGCTTCCATCTCATTATCAACTAGGATGATCTACGTCGTATTGAGTTTTGTCTTCATGGTACACAATATACACAAGCATTAGCTATTTTTTGATCGAGTGATTTTGTTTTCCTTTGATAATTTGCTTACACGCCTACACGTATAACCACTTGCATAACCCTTGCAGGTATAACCCCTTGCAGGTATATTCCATTTGCATATATCTCGAATGCTATCCTCCCATCAGAATACTATATTACTTATGTCAGCAAATTCTCGTGTTATGGCTAAAGTTATGCTGTAGGCGGATAAACATTCGTGAACTACAAAAAGTACATAACACCAACTTTTATTTCCCAGACAATTTTCACATTTATTAAAACCGAATCATAATAAGTTCGCATATTTGTGTAATGTCCTAAAAATAGCATCTTGTTGTTTAGTGGTGACACCCGTTAACAAAAGACACCACCTTTTGTTATGTTTTATAATTTAGGAATTGGAATGCCGTTAGAAATCAACCTCATCTGTGTTATTTCATCATCAGAGGATCTATTCATATAAATGTCCGAACAAAAACAAACTCCAGGAGGGCAGAACTAATAACATAAGATTACTAAACTAAGAAACGATCGTCACAAACATTGTCAGTGGGGGTCGACAGCACTGTAATGTGGTATATATTGTCTCTACTAATGAAAAACAATTTCTTCGACGTGCTTCTACAGAACTTGACCCAAGGAACACGAATTGGGAGATGATTAAGAAAATAAATTACCTCAAAATGTTCATCAGCATTTAAGAGGTTATTGAAGGTGAAATAACAACAAAGGGTCCCAAGAAGTGGGTATTGTTGTCAAATGCAAGGCTATTATCATGACAAAACACTTATTTCGAGGTATAGCCATCCGTCTCGTTTAACAGTATCAAGGGAATTTTCCTCCTTTTCCTCTAAACTAAACTGATTGTTTTCATGGATCCCTTGATAATTCCTCCATTGAGAACCGTCGCTCTCGAGGAGGGTTGAGGTCACAGGGTCAAGGTCTAGTACTGGCTCACCTCGAGGAGGGTTGAGGTCACAGGGTCAAGGTCTAGTACTGGCTCACCTCGAGGAGGGTTGAGGTCACAGGGTCAAGGTCTAGTACTGGCTCACCTCGAGGAGGGTGAGGTCACAGGGTCAAGGTCTAGTACTGGTTCACCTCGAGGAGGGTTGAGGTCACAGGGTCAAGGTCTAGTACTGGTTCACCTCGAGGAGGGTGAGGTCACAGGGTCAAGGTCTAGTACTGGTTCACCTCGAGGAGGGTTGGAGGTCACAGGGTCAAGGTCTAGTACTGGTTCACCTCGAGGAGGGTTGAGGTCACAGGGTCAAGGTCTAGTACTGGCTCACCGAGGAGGGTTGAGGTCACAGGGTCAAGGTCTAGTACTGGTTCACCTCGAGGAGGGTTGAGGCCACAGGGTCAAGGTCTAGTACTGGCTCACCTCGAGGAGGGTTGAGGCCACAGGGTCAAGGTCTAGTACTGGCTCACCTCGAGGAGGGTTGAGGTCACAGGTCAAGGTCTAGTACTGTTTCACCTCGAGGAGGGTTGAGGCTACAGGGTCAAGGTCTAGTACTGGTTCACCTCGAGGAGGGTTGAGGTCACAGGGTCAAGGTCTATTACTGGCTCACCTCGAGGAGGGTTGAGGCCACAGGGTCAAGGTCTAGTACTGGCTCACCTCGAGGAGGGTTGAGGCCACAGGGTCAAGGTCTAGTACTGGCTCACCTCGAGGAGGGTTGAGGTCACAGGGTCAAGGTCTAGTACTGGCTCACCTCGTTGTTGTTTCTCGCCGTCGAGGGAGGGAATTTTAGGCATATTTTTGTCATACCTGAGTAGTTGTCTGGTGGTGTGTCCTTCCGGGTGTCTGAGATATACGAGGATATATCGGCCAGTTTGATATAAATGATTTTTATCATTAGTGTACAAATTTATGATCCTTTGTTCTATAAAGCCGGAGGGGGGTGTACTTGTCTGTCTGTCTTGGTAAGAATATTTAGTTTATCCTTCGAAAGATATACTGACCCCAATTTGATCTTCACTGTGCTGGTTATATATATATATATATATATATATATATATATATATATATATATATATATATATATATATATATATATATATATATATATATATATATATATTAACTCTGAATAGGGATAATTGTATAATATCGAGATAACTAAATAAACCCTGAAACTAAATGCACATTTTTGACTGGCCATAGGCGACCATGTAGTTCACCATATCAGTTATACATGAATAGTCTCGGTGCCCAAATTAACTGAACTGTCATTATTTAAGTTTTTTTCAGTATAGGATGGTCATCATGGGTGATTTAATATTATGATGGCATCTTCTAAAAAAATTAAATATCAACATAAGTTTCGGAGAAAAACAATTAAATCTAAAGTTAGTCAAAACAACAGTAAAGATTGAAACTATACATTTGAGAGATTAACAAAATTATTATCATAATAACAAGTAGAGATAATGAATAAGTCTATACTGATCCTGCGGTATAGACTTATAACATGTATTCAAAAACCTATAGTAAAAATGTTTTATGCTGGTCAGGCTAGTTGACCTCCGGACAACTGCTCTTTAACCAGCACGTTTGTTACTATATTTACTTATTCTTACCTAAATGTGTGTGTGAGCTCAATTTCTTTAATAAACGGCTGAAATATATGATATTAGCAGAAGGTCGACATCATCTCACGGACACTTAGTGTACAGCGAAGGACAACCAGAGATCAGGTCTGCACAGAACAGGACAGGATAATCTAAACATACTCTCCCAAGAAAACCATAATGACACAACACGTCACCCGCTGCCTCACAATATATTCGAAGGAGGTCATAAATCTAGTCAATGTTGAGAGACTATACTGCTCTCTTGTCATGGAAAACAACACACTTCTAGGATTTGCTTTTTCCTCCTGGACAGCGATGGACGACACATGATGCAATACTTGACTCCTCGATTGTTAAACTTTGTCTTCCAACCCGAGTTTCAAAAGTTCGTTCATTAAATGTTCCCGGCGACACTTGTGAATGTTTGGTCACGTGTAGTACCCCCAGAGAATCATAAGACCGAAGCCATTTTTCTATCGTTATTCTTACAACTTTTAGGTAATGAACAAGCGAAGGTATGATTTAGAGGAGGAGGCGTGTGTTAACAGTGTGAGGATGATGGACCAGGGAGCGTGTGTTAACAGTGTGAGGATGATGGACCAGGGAGCGTGTGTTAACAGTGTGAGGATGATGGACCAGGAGCGTGTGTTAGCAGTGTGAGGATGATGGACCAGGGAGCGTGTGTTAACAGTGTGAGGATGATGGACCAGGGGCGTGTGTTGCAGTGTGAGGATGATGGACCAGGAGCGTGTGTGTAACAGTGTGAGGATGATGGACCAGGGATGTGTTAACAGTGTGAGGATGATGGACCAGGGAGCGTGTGTCAACAGTGTGAGGATGATGGACCAGGGAGCGTGTGTTAACAGTGTGAGGATGATGGACCAGGGAGCGTGTGTTAACAGTGTGAGGATGATGGACCAGGAGCGTGTGTTAACAGTGTGAGGATGATGGACCAGGGAGCGTGTGTTAACAGTGTGAGGATGATGGACCAGGGAGCGTGTGTTAACAGTGTGAGGATGATGGACCAGGGAGCGTGTGTTAATCGAGGAACTGTGCTGTAATTTCTATTCTATGCCCTTCGTGGTTAAGTTATATAGGAAAACAAAAGGACGTATTGTAGACAAATACTTCAAAGGAAACATTAACTTAGGCATTCACAGAACACGTTTATCACTATAAAACAATGTACTGTACAACCGGGGACAAAAGTTTGCTCCCCTTGGTGAAACTGAGTCACGGGAATGAGTCTCCGAACTGACTTACCCTGACTGTTGTGTCTCGTTTGTGGTCGATGATGCTTCATTTTGGTCAGGAGGGAACTTTTGACCCCGACTGTACATGAATCGTCAACGCACAGCAAATGATGATGGAATTTCATCTTATCATTTTACTGCTACTTTTTTTTTTAACCATATCGTCTCATCTTTTACAGTACACCTTGCTTGCACTTCTGTCCTTAACAACAACTTTTTCAAAACATTTATACTTAAGAGATATGTAATGAATCTCTAATATGTGATTCTTCTTCTGTATCCAACTATACAACCTTAGAATTACTGCAGTTATTCCCAAACGCAAGAAACACATTGACGTAAATATGCTCTTGGGGGCATTCAGTTAATGTGTAATACACTATGGGTTTTGTCCAGGTCTTTCTCACAACTTGGTCTGCGTGATCTACTTTTGAGATGTTTGATATTTGATTTACCAACAAAAATCTCTAAATATGGTCTTCGTATTGTTCTCATTATCCTAGATATTTTTATATACGACAGAGACATGCAAATTATCTAACACAAATTAAGAATAGATTTTGACTGCTGTAATAGTTTGGCGTCTGTTGATTTGAGTGAGTGATGGAAGCAATGTATAGTTGTCTAAATAGATGTTGTCCGCTCCAGTAATTTAAGGCGAATATTCTCCTTGTTGCAGTTAGTCTTTGTGTGTTTAACTGCTTACAGGCATTACTGTTGATAAGTATAATACAAACTATAAAGGAATATCGTCAATGCTATCTTAACTTACCGAATCTAACCTAACTTGACTCTAATAAAGTTTGGTTTTAGTAAGAGAGCGAAAGTTGGTTGGTTTTAACATAAGGAGATGACTATGCTTTTTGTGTATAAAACATAAGCAAACCTAAAGAGTGTCTCACAAGTTAAAGACTCAAGTTATCATGGCTCAGTTTTATCTTTTGCACAGAACAGCTAATGGCACACTGGTTTATTTCTCTCTAAACTAAATCCTCCCCTTGTACTGACGATTTTGGAAGGTGGTTACAAGAACAATAGTAATAATTGCATGACTCAAGGTGAAGGTCAGCGGGACGTTGACTGTTGGGGTCACCGACGCTAAAGTCAAGGTTGCGGAGATCCATCAAGGAATTATTGGACAGTCAACCTACTTCTCTGTGACACAAAGACCTTATTATGTTTACCACTACCATGTACGTCCTTCTCCTACTTAGCGACATGTGGCAACCAGTAGTCTTGTATATAAGTGGACGATTACTTGACCATGCACATCCACAAGAGCCGCCATCGTCAGAGACTTCCCTCCAACACTGTCCTCGGTCTCTCCAGGTACTGTGTGTCCTATGAGTTGGTAAATATTCATCTTGTGTGTTGCGTTAATCAGTCACATTTAAAATTTACTGAGTTGTGTTTTCTTGTAAGACTGTATCCTCGCTCAAGATTCGCCCATATGTGAGGTCTGCGTAAATACTTGTCTTCACATTCTTAAGCTGTAAAATCAATACTAATATCATAAGAATTGATTTATACAAGATAAATTTAGATTTAGGAAAGAATGAAGTAAACTTTGGTTTGAAAATAGAGTTGGTGGGTAGGACAAGCTATCACATAACATTCTTAAAACAAAGAAGTCAGGATTTTTCTAGTATAGGTTGGATAGATAAATTGATTGATTTTATTTTGGCTACCTACCACAGCTGATTTATTGTGCACCCTATACTCATCCTGTGAGCGATAGTGCTAAAAGGATTCAGAGTAAATGTTACTAAGGGTGTTTAACAGACCCCAGTGTTCAGGATATTGAGGCATTCTGCTCGTATAGGAGTTAACCTATCCACTGGATATAAAATGTGGGTACAAACTTAGTATATCAAATATCTTGTCAACAGAGATAAACTACTCTGCCATTGCACACACACACAGTCTAGTAGGTAGTATCGGAGTGTGTATGGCTCTGTGTCTGGCTACAGCTGCCCGAGCCACACTGCCAGAGGTGTACTTATATCCAAAACTTACTGAACTCTAGTGATTACAACATCTTGTAATCTATTCATCTTGTTACTTATTCCGTGAACATGATTTGCTTGTTGCAACATTAAAGGATTTGTATTGCTCAATTTTCATGCAATATTCTTACTACATTTGTTTATTTACTTATGTCTTTGAGATGATGAACCGGAACACACACAAAAATTGGACTGCATTACCTAACGTAGACACTACATTTAATAATCACACACAAGTCAACAGACATCTGAAATTAGTATAGGATATTATTAATCAAACATGTGAATTAGGTACATAAAGCCCATAACTTGGATGTGGATTAGGCTCAGAATTTCAGAAAAATATCTTCGATTGTGGACAGATAATTTAAGAACATTGATCAATAGTTATCTCTGTATGTAAACAAAATGATAGAGAGGGTTTCTGGTCTCCGTGAAGATAAAGGGGAGGGAACATGATGTAGAGGTAAACCCACGAATGTTTTCACAGGTAAACCCACGAATATTTTCACAGGTAAACCCACGAATGTTTTCACAGGTAAACCCACGAATATTTTCACAGGTAAACCCACGAATGTTTTCACAGGTAAACCCACGAATGTTTTCACAGGTAAACCCACGAATGTTTTCACAGGTAAACCCACGAATGTTTTCACAGGTAAAGCCACGAATGTTTTCACAGGTAAAGCCACGAATGTTTACAGGTAAACCCACGAATATTTTCACAGGTAAAGCCACGAATGTTTTACAGGTAAAGCCACGAATGTTTTACAGGTAAAGCCACGAATGTTTTACAGGTAAAGCCAATGTTTTCACAGGTAAACCCACGAATGTTTTCACAGGTAAACCCACGAATGTTTTCACAGGTAAACCCACGAATGTTTTCACAGGTAAACCCACGAATATTTTCACAGGTAAACCCACGAATATTTTCACAGGTAAAGCCACGAATGTTTTCAAAGGTAAACCCACGAATGTTTTCACAGGTAAACCCACGAATGTTTTCACAGGTAAACCCACGAATATTTTCACAGGTAAAGCCACGAATGTTTTCAAAGGTAAACCCACGAATGTTTTCACAGGTAAACCCACGAATATTTTCACAGGTAAACCCACGAATATTTTCACAGGTAAACCCATTCATTGATCTAGGTATTAAAGGTCATGACCAGGTGATTCCCGTAACATGAGGTGTTAAGTTTTCCTTCAACTTTTTATATTATCAACCATTTCCTAAACCATGTAGGTGGAAACACCACATTTTTTTTAATTTTGCTTCAATTCTTTTATCACCTTATTAATGCTAATAAGTTATTTGTATATTTTAAAGCTTCTTCCATCGTCCTATCTATTGAACAGCTTATACAGACCATGTTCCCTTCTAGGCATAACTTACAGCAGCTTAAACCAGTCAAGGAGATGCCTAATATACCAGAGAATTAGATAATAATTTAATCTAATATCCATCATCTTCTCATCTTTCTTGGTAATTATATTCAAAATGGAGCATCTGGTTAGGCACTTCACAATCTGTATGATCGTTATTTATATATCTTGTTATTTGTAGTCATAGAATTTAATAAATCACTTTAGAAGCTCCAGGATAACACAAAACCTTACAATTAAACGTTTTTCCGCAGCATTATATCGATAAAAGAGTTCCCCATCAGGCGACATGTTGACCCCGTGGGTGTGCGGGGCGCTGATACTGTGCTGCCACACTGCCTCTGGTTCTGAGATCCTTCCTGACGCGGTTGATACGGTAAGTAACCCAGGACCCCCCCAAGTATCTTCCAAACTTGAACGTCAAAGTATGCTTCCTAACCTTTCTCAATGCTTTCGACGAGGCAGAACAGCAATACAATATCCACGTTAATGTAAAATGATTCTACTAAAGTTCTATACACACTGTCAGTAATGAAGCGGGTCTCTTTGTACATGTTGTCTAATGATGGTGCCGCAGGTGAAAATGACTGCCTGTTTAACGGAGCTCATTTCGAATCTTTGTAACAGTTCGCAAGCTATGACGACGTTCCCCAGGGCGACACGAGCCACTACACCGACGCCTCTCACATCGACTACTCATGACTATGTGGTCTACGATGATGGCGAAGACGATTACACTCAAGATAACACCACCACCACCACCCACGACCAAATGAACACTTCCTTGAACGACCCAGCGGTAGAGGTGAATAATAGCGACCATCTTATAATCGCCCAACTACAACGTCAAGTTAACTTACTGGAGGAGACTCGTCATAACCTGCTGGGGGAGAGGCTCTTAAAAGATCGTCAGGAGGCTGAAGGAGAACTCTCTCAACGTCATAGCCAGTGAGATATACCTATGGAATCAATTTTTTTTCAGACATGAATATATTAGTATTATTTGTTAACATAGAGTAAAGCTTTTTTATACTAACTTTTCACCAAAACAAAGATGACCTTCACAATTATTCAAGAATATATTGTGGCTACGTTCATTATATACAGGTACCAAGGAGTGAAAAGCGTTTGGTAGTCTCATATTATTGTCGTCTCTCTTACAGCCCGCTGTCAGTGAGTGTCCCTCGTTCATCAGCGAGGTAAGTTACAGAACTGAAATAAATCTTGTTCTTGTGTCTGAGTTAACTTTTTTCAGGTAAATTCCCGTACCTGTGTTACCTGTAGCAGAGAACTGAACAGGTACATGAGCTTGTCTTTGTGTGGATGTTTATAATATATGGTTGTTTGTGGTATTACAGGTGAACATTATTATTATTGTGCGAGTGTTACTGCTGACCTCAATTTCTGTTGTTGTGTTTTTGCAATTTGTTCATTTTGTTTTATTTGGGTCACGATTGGTATGTGTGGATATTTTTTTGTTTATCATAATTAAATCTGTCATGTCATTTGTAGACTTCACCATAGTGTATGAGCAAGTGGAGTGTTTCTAGTAAATCTGAATGTTACTTATTATACGTTATCTATTTTGTAAGAGTCTGAATATATGATTCTCAACTCAGAAGTTAGTGCCTTTTAGTACACGTCACAATGTATCGTGATTGTGTATGTATTTCCCTAAGAGTGTATGTTATCTGTAGTACTGTAGTAATATATCTGTTACCTGTCAAGTGTACATGATGATTAAAGTAGTGGTTGTCCTTTATATGGGATGTTCATTACCACGTGGATAGAGTCTGGTATGTGGAGTGTGGTCTTCTTAAGGCACCTGAGTGATGTTTATTATCTCTCAGGCCAATGGATTGTGCTGATCACCTGGTGAACGGTGCTGCCAAGAGTGGAGTCTACAGCATCTACCCCTTCACGTGAGTATTGACCCCCGGAGAACTTATTTATGTGAGTATTGAGCCTTGGGTAACCTGTCCATGTGAGTCTGAAACCATCCCTGGATGCATGGTTCTTGTGAGCAGCCCTGACCTTCCCCTCCTCCCTTATTTAAATAAAATTGTCCCTGGTTCTCTTTTCCTTTCGTCTTTGTAATCAATCTCTAACCCTCTTCTTTGTATGCAACTTCTACCCCATTCTCAGACACCTATGCTGTGTACCGCTCCTTCATTGACAGATTCTAAACATCCTCGACCATTCTTACTTCACAAGTTTGTTAATTACTTAAAACACGTGAGAATAATGATGTTGAAGTTAATTCCTTATTAAGGCTGTGAATGAAGTGATCTATTTACGTATGCACACCTGAGGAATGTTAAAGGGGACCTAATTTGTGCTTACCTGGTGTGTAGGGCGGAGCAGTTTTTTAGGTGGCAAGTGTAAAGGTGTAATGATACAGGTATAGATTGAGTCGCATGTGGTGGCTCTAATGTGGAAATGAAAGGTGAGAGAAGGACAAGAAACGTTTTGCAGGTGTTGAACATGACAGATGTGGTGTTGCAGGTGTTTGTGTAGTAAGCCAGTGAAGGTATGGTGCGACATGGAGACAGACGGAGGTGGATGGACGGTGCTGTTGAACCGCGACAAGAAGATGAAGCAAGTGAACTTTAACCGCAACTGGAAGAATTACAGGGATGGCTTGGCAAAGTTATCGGCGAGTTCTGGCTAGGTAAGTCCTCCCCCACCCCTTACTGTTGTTTTCATCTCCTGGACACACTTCAGGTACCAAATTACCCTCCCACTTCTTCCCGTCATCACGTAATAAATATCTCAAACATTTCAGCACTTGAGATGGATACATGGTTGTAATATTTTGTAATGTATATTGTTTCTTATTGTAGCTATTGTTAGTGACAGTATTCAGGCATTGTGTTTTCTAAGTGTGTGTGTTTGAGTGTGTGTGATTGTGCGTGTGTGTGGTACTCATAGGTAATAAGCCTTAGCACGTCATCCATGTCTACATATTTGTTTCAGGTAACGAGTTGATACATTCAATGACCCGGAGCAGAAACTACCAACTGCGTATGGATGTAAAGATAGGAGTCCAGAGTTATAGATATAGCCTGTGGTCATCTATCGTCGTCGAGAGTGAAGTTCACAAGTGAGGGAATATTGTATCGCTATTGTACTGATTGAAGACATATAGCTTGATATTCTCCTGGTCATGTTGTAAGAGAGTCCTCACAAGACAGAGGGCATTAACTCATGGTCGCTAAACCTTAATAATCTCTTGGTTTGTTACAGGTACAGGCTGAATCTAGGAACCTACCTGAAGGAGAGCACTACCAGACTAAACTGTTTATCTTATGCGAAGTCAAAGTTCTTTTCTACCTTTGATCGAGACCATGACTCAGCGAAAATACGTAAGTTATAAGGTCAGTTAGTAAAATAAAACATATACTTAATTACCTCACACTGAAGGGGTATAAATGATGCCTTAAAAGCCTTATACAGTACGTTGTAACAAGTCTGCTACAATATTTACTTCACCGTGTCATCTGTGTCCTTCATTTCCCACTTTGTCAATACCATATTCATTCCAACACAATATGTGACAAAAATTTTCTTAATCAAATAATGTTTTACTTTGTTTTCAGAAAACTGCGCTGACACGAAGAAAGGTGGTTGGTGGTACAATCGCTGCTCTTCCCACCCGATACCCACAACACCCTTCGGTAAGGGCCAAGTAGCCAGCAGCTGCTTCACCAAGAACACAGTAGAACCCGCCTGGATTCAGCTCAAACTGTCCAGCCATCTGCAGCTCTTCCCTCAAAACCATTTTCTTCAACTCCAATAACTGTGGCGGCTGTCAGAAAAACTAAGTTATCACTTAAGAGAGTGATGGCGTTAAGAACTCTTAAGAGAGAGTCATGTGTGTCATCTAATCCATGCCTAAACTAGACTCAATATCTCCCTCCCTTTATTGATTACATATAACCTAACATCTCCCACCTCTTGAGAACCTCTTGTCCCTAATGCACCTTAACCTCTACCTTGTAAGGATGGCCTTACCTTCAGTAAAACAGTTTTATCAACACTGCAGTAACTCGGCACCGACTTTCCCCTTGATGATGGTCCTCCACCTTGAAGGATATCTTGCCCAGAAGCCTTCTTCAGTCACAGCCCAAAGGTGGACCTGTCTCTCCTTCAGAACCAACCAGCTCTCCAGTAAATAGACTGTCCCACGTCGTCATCTCATCACCGACTTCCTCCATGTCGACGGAATCAAGGGTTTTGTATTCTCTTAACACTTATCTTCGACCCGCCTGCTGGGGGCTACGTCGACCACAGAAATTAAGCAGATTAACAATAGGATTAGTAATCTCAATGTAACCTTTATGCTTTCTCATTTATGGAATTGGTTTACAATATATCCACCTGACAATGTGATCAGTTTCTTTCTCCCACACACACACAGTTCTTCTGGTATGTCCATAACTAGACTCCACTCGAGTGAGGCAACAAACCCAACTGAGTGGTGTCTTATTTAAGCTGTGACATTGTCCAAGTTTTTTCATAGTGAATATGTACATCAAGAACGAACATTAGCACTCCCATCGTTGAGTTATATTACCGATTTACCTGTAGTGAAGTCAACGAGCGTCATAACCCATACGACCGAGTAATCAGATTGATTGTCAAAAAGCATAAACAGTATGTCGATGAACACAAGATTTACTACGTCAAATAAAGGCCTCTTTGTTGACAGGGATTGGTGGACGTAACCCTGCATCACTTTACCCACCGTGAATAATTATACACCCTCCAGACTTGGTATAATCTCTGACGATGCTTTACAACATCCACCACTGCTATATACCACCCGAGTTCGCTCTTCACCATTCAAAGTTCCTATTCACCCAGAGGGGCTTGCTATACCCCCATCCAGATTTGCAATATGCCATTTGCAATTACTATACCTCGTCAAGTATTGTTATACGTCCATTCATAAGGTTATTTTATTTTATTATTTTCTTGAGTAAATAAATCCACTGTGGTAAATCACTAATCACCATTAATTCTAAATTATAGATAAATGTAGACACAGAAAATCGTTATGGCGCCATGGCGGTGTCATCTATATTTCACATTAGTTTCCCCCACAATACTTGCTGAATATCCTTACATTTTCTTTGTAGGAAAATAATTCAGATAACAAAAAATGAATTAATTACATGGGTAACGTCTTCATTTAGAAAGTTGATTTAAATAACCTTAAGAATTTACTGTACAGTATGTGGACATAGAGTGAGAGAAAGATTTATTATTTCGGTATTATTTTAGATTCGGTCATTCGGGAATCTTAAGGAAGAGGGTCACTGTTTTACGCTGTCACTTAATACTTTACGGTGACAGACTCATTTTTGATTCGTAAAGTTAGTTATGATACATGTGTAATACAATCTAATTTATTTATAAACTACTTCACCAGGATTAATGAGATTTACGAGAATCACTGAACTCGTCCCATCCCAGTGAGATTAATCGATGACAACCTATGTTCACCATACTAATAATAATAATAAATAATAATAATAATAATACAGTAATAATAATAATAATAATATTAATAATAATAATAATTCATACATTTTAACAAGTGGATTACATAAATTATACAGTTAAATCCCTGACAAGCGCATTCAACGATGATTTAATACACAAGTCCACCATCCAAGGTCCCACTGGCCGAGGCAGTATTTACAAATCACGATTTCTTGGTGGATATATAAGAAATAATTGTCACAGGTGGTCCATTTCTTTATATTTCCGGTTTCTTCAGTTCATCATCGACTCTGTTGGAGAAATAAAACCCACATTAAATTTTTTCATGTTACTTGAAAATTCAACATCAATCATATACAACCTGTTCTTTTTTTTATGTATTATCCATCTTCATCAAAATATTCTAAATATAATTTTATACAAAGTGAAAACTTACAGGTATATGTTTTAATTTGGGGAGCAAAAGTAACTGGTCGGAAATGGGAGGGACTTTATTGGAACAGTACTATAACTATTTATTACGGACACATTTATTTCAAGTAGACTGACTATTAGGGTGTTTACCTGTGATGGTGTTACCTGTGGTTGTGTTACCTGTGGTACAGGAAGTGTTACCCGTGGTGGTGTTACTCGTGGTGGTGTTACTCGTGGTGGTGTTACCTGTGGTTGGTGTTACCTGTGGTTGGTGTTACCTGTGGTTGGTGTTACCTGTGGTTGGTGTTACCTGTGATGGTGTTACCCGTGGTGGTGTTACCCGTGGTGGTGTTACCCGTGGTGGTGTTACCTGTGGTGGTGTTACCTGTGGTTGGTGCTACCTGTGATGGTGTTACCTGTGATAGTGTTACCTGTGGTGGTGGTGTTATTTGTGGTGATATTACTTATAGTGGTGTGACTTAGCACAATATGCACAAAATGTTCAATTCCACTAAAGCAAAGTATGACCTAACTACTCATGGCGATGCCCTCCTCCACTCATCCAACGGTAACTCCCGAATTGAAGACGAAGAAGGCATTCCTCAGTGCTGGAAAGACCTTACCATCCCCTGCTCAACCGAAACACCGATGTGGATGTCCTTACTACCCAGCAGGTCCCTCACCATTCAGAGCTGACCCACCTCAGCTATCCTCCATCCCTGGATGAGGAAGCTACTGCCATCAAACAGATGAAAGCTAACAAAGCCACATGGCCTGATGGAATCCCAACTAAGGTGTATAAAGCAGTCGGACCTCTTGTTTACCAGCCGTCTCCACTCTCTTCTGTAAAATATATGGGAACAGAAGATGCTATACCTAGTGTGATGTTGTCTACAGTGTTATTTCCCTTCGTTGCACCTTTACTTATGGTGTTATTGTTATCTATAGTGATATTACTTACTGTACTACTACCTAATATGGTGGTGGTGGGTATTACCTTTGTTGGTGTTCCTTCTCCAGGTGAGAGATGGTGTCTGAAAGAGCGACACCCAAAGTCTCGGGTAAGTTGAAAGTAACCAATCCCGTCACCAGCGTCGCTGTTCCAAACACCACCGAGGGCAGCCGGCTATATACCAGCACCTATTTGGGGGAGAGACAACGTATTGGTTATGTCTCTTAATGTCGTGGTTTTATCCTGTGTGTGCTGGGGGATACTGGTGTCGTCAATGTGCTTCTCCTGAACTAAGGAACATCATACGCCTCAAATTCATCGTATTAGAAGCATGACTTACCAGACGCGAACATAAAGTCAATATTTATTAACAAATTAGGAGACACAAAACCCGTATGTATGATTTACCATTATACCCGAGACTTGTACAGTAGTCACGTATTATATAAGATCAAAATTATATGACAACTGAAACCACTACAATTATACCACTAAGAAGGAAAGAAGATTAATAATGCTTCATTTTAAAATTTTCAATAAGTCTCATGATTTTTGGGTCAGGTTTATGCACTGGTTACATAACGTATATTAACAGTGGTAGTATGAAATTACCCATAAGACATAATTGGGATTACGGTTTGGTAAATGTGTTGAAAATATTGGTAATACATTAATATAATTTGATAAATGGCATTTGGTTAAAAAATCACTAGATTCTTGTATTAACCCCTTGAGAACGGTCATACTCAAGGGGTTAAGTCATTGTATTCAAGGGGTTAAGACATCGCACTCAAAAGGTTAAAGAGTAAATTACAATATCATTAGTAATAACAGTAAGAAAATGTAATATTCATGAAATGTTAGTTATTTCTATAGAGGATAAATCAAGTTTGGTTTTACCAGGTATTCGACGATGATGGGAGCCAACATGGTAGCGATACGAGACACCATGAGGCTTGTACCTAGTCCTCTGACTCTCACCTCCGTCGGGAATAACTCTGTCGTGAAATAAATTATGACGGTGAAGGCTGCGTTCACGGCCATTTTCCCTAGCATGACCAGCGTGACCTCCAACCAATCGATCCCTGAAAAAGCACAAAATATGTAAATATTGGTGTCATAATAACCTTTAGCCTCTATTGACCTACTACACTGATTGCAGATGGATGTCTCCTACTGTACATAGAAAGTCGAAATCCTGTGGTAAAAGTGCTGAAGACGTATTTGTGTGTGTACGCGTGTACAAATTATAGTTAATCTATGACAAAATCAGCTTTATTTCACGTATGCTTAACAAGTTTTAATATGAGGGATGACAAACCTGCAGGGAGGAAGGGTGTGATGAGGAGACAAGCGCCGGTGAAGAGAGAACAACAGATTATTATGGCTTTGCGACCGACACGATTTACCAACGGAAAAGCTAGACAGGCAGGCGCTTCCATCACCCCCGATAACGTCATGAAAGAAGATGTCAATCCCGTAGTTCCCTCCACTTATTGTAAGGCCAAAGTACACCAATGCAATGGCGAAATAGTTCAGGTAACAACCACAGGCGATGGTTCGAATCCTACGAGTCCTGTCGGTAAGAAAAGGAAAGTTGTTTTAAAATTGGGAGCTCAAAACATTGCAACAGAGACGGTATATGTTCTATGTAAATTATTTTTAAACCCTGTATCTTGAAACTAAAAATGTCACTGCGACGGCCAATAAAGTTTGTATTATGGTCAGCAGTTTTTATACAACGTGGCCAATAAACAGACGATAGTATGTGTGTACCGTCCAACAGACCCTAGTGAGGGTCCTCGCCACACCACCGCCGCTACTACCCTCCACACACTGCCCCACCTGTGGATATAAACACTGCTTTTAATTTCAAGATATGACACTGATTATAATGACACGGTGTTGATGGCCATAATAATAATAATAATAATAATAATAATAGTGGTAACACAGACACACATACAGCGGAGTCATTCCAATACCTCGCAAACCCCTCATAGGACGAGGTAATCACGAGGTATCTCAGCAGTGGTACACCAATCTCAAGTTGGAGTACAGTTCGGCACCCGAGGTTGGGATGGAGCTCAGGGATCATAAAGACTGGAGTTCTTTAGTTTGTGTTGCTCCCTTTACCGCTGGCTTCAGTCAATACTCCACACTTCTTTTGATAAACTTAAATCTACCGAAATTAAGAAGTTATTATATTTGGCCTCAGGTCGGTATTCTATCTCAAATGGGGCACAAAACCGCCCGCTGCTCTCGGAGGTGAACAGAGAACGGTCACCAGCAGTACTTGAGGTTTACAAGATTAAAATCTGCCCCGCATTCAGGCTAGTTTATTGGGCACCCCCTTGCATCCTGTGCAAGGCGAAGTGCAAAAGCGTTTTCAGCGCCCAGCAGTGTTTCATCGGTCTCAGGAGTCAAACATTTGACTTAGTTGAGGTTCTAACCTTTAAGAAATTGAAGGTGACACCGTGTTGTTTGTAGTACTTTGTCTTCAAATTAAACCGATCAGCTAAGTCTTTGAGAGAGGAGCCAGTGTTATCCATAGAAGCACTACTGTCACACCCACTTAGATCTGAGTCTTGGGAGGCGTGAGATGCAATGTGACCAGGCGAGATGGCAATGGTATCAGTATCAGAGATGTGTGGATCATTGCGAGAGGATGCGCCTCTTTGCGTTTACGTCTCTGGTGATTCCCCATACTGGCAACAAGCGCCGGCAGAGGGGAGTCGAGGATAAAGGTCCTTTGTAAGACGGTCGGTACGATAGGAGCACCTATTGACACGTCCGTCCCCATATGTGGTCAGAGCACAACAAGGTCTCCATGGTGGCCCGCTCACAAACTCTGTGTATAGAGCAGGCTTATACACGCCTCATTACTGACCCGGAGTACAGCGCATTTGTCGTTTTATGTACCTAAGAAGTTTATGGTGATTCATTACCAGGATCTGATTCATCAGTTTGAATCTACTTAGCACAAGAAAGTTACTGCATTAGCAACAACAGTTGGCTGTGACAAGCTCTTTAATTCTGTTATCAACTGCGAAAAGTATAAAATAAATAAATAATTTTAATGCATTAGTTGTTAATACATTACTATCAAACCCTGGTGTGAGTATTGCCCCCATTTATGTCTTCAGTTGTGAGTTACATCTGATTTGTGATATCATGTCGGCTGCCTCTGCTCTTCTCTCTTGGTGCCCACACAACGTAATGGGATTAGAGTATCTGTTATACAAAAACCAACAGGTAGATTTGTGGCACCTGTGAACAGCGTTCTTCCTTGAGACACTGAAGGACGTGGGGAGTGGGAGGAAGGGACACCTTGTTCCAGCGAGCTGCCTTTTGTAGTACCAGCAGCGCCTCCTCGTATCGTCCCTGCACAGCCAGCCATCTCGGGGACTCATCGATGAACCTGAAGCCAAAAAAACTTGTAAAGACATTATATCGATAGTGTGCCTGAGGCAACGAGGAGTACAGTTTAGGGGACTTGCAAGATAGTGGTGCTGTGAGATTGTCAACTGCTGTTAGTGATATACCAAACTGTCTGTTTTCACGTTTTACATTACGAGTTACAAGTTGGTCTATTCTTGAGATTTATCAAATGGCCAATTTTTCTGGTGAGTGTTCTGACGATTACGACCGGAAAATTTCCCTATCATTATAAGTAAATATATCACGAAATCATAATATGACATTTACGACGATGCGTCATGACTTACAGAAATACGAGAAAGAAGGGGAGGCAGGTGAGGGAGGCGGTGAGCTGCAACATCCTCCAGTCCCTCATGAGGTAAGCGAACCCTCCCCACGTGACTAAACCCAGCGACCACGGCATGGTAATGACTAATCCACCTTGCGACCTTGATGTGGGTTCTAACACCTCCATGACTGAAACGAAAAGGGGGCACGAATATAAAAGTATCCTGAGTGACTTACCCAAGCTGACCACACTTTAGCAGTAACTTTATCAGGGTGACGACACTTTAGCAGTAACTTACCCAGGGTGACGACACTTTAGCAGTAACTTACTCAAGGTGACGACACTTTAGCAGTAACTTAATCAGGGTGACGACACTTTAGCAGTAACTTAATCAGGGTGACGACACTTTAGCAGTAACTTACCCAGGGTGACGACACTTTAGCAGTAACTTACTCAAGGTGACGACACTTTAGCAGTAACTTACTCAGGGTGACGACACTTTTGCAGTAACTTAATCAGGTGACGACACATCAGCAGTAACTTACTCAGGGTGACGACACTTTAGCAGTAACTTACTCAAGGTAACGACACTTTAGCAGTAACTTAATCAGAGTGACGACACTTTTGCAGTAACTTACTCAGGGTGTAGGAAGATTGAGTGAAGCTTGGCTGTAGCATACCCAGCAGGAAGCGAGCAAGCAGCAGTACATGGATGTTATTTGCCCAGCAAGACCCGATGGCCAGAACAGTAAACAATGCACTTCCAATGACGATTAAATTCTTCCTGCCGTGCCTGGTGAAGCGTAAAAAATACATTGGAAAGATATAGAACTGGTGTTTATTAATTCGCAAGCAACATGGCTGTCTATTAATTTAGAACTATTAGCTCAGTCTTCACCCTGGGCAGCCAGCTTTATTAGGTGGGGAGGACTGCTTACTACATAGATGTCATGAGCACCATAGTTCAGTCATGCTTGGAAGGCTGAAAATTAGACGAACACTTACACCTGTTCTTCACTTTTGGATCTAAGACCGCTTTAGGTTAGGTTAGGTTAGGTTAGGTTAGGTTAGGTTAGGTTAGGTTAGGTTAGGTTTGGTTTGGTTTGATTAGGCTAGGCTAGGCTAGATCAGTTCAGTTCAGGTTAAGTTAGGTTAGGTCACATCAGGTCAAGTTAGGTTAGGTCATATCAGGTCAAGTTAGGTTAGGTTAGGTCACATCAGGTCAAGTTACGTTAGGTCGGGTTAAGTTAAGTTTTGTATGAAATTATTCATTGATATGTAAACAGACTGAGAGAATATAACGAAGATAAAAAAAAACAGTAATATTTACTTGTCAGACAATAAGCCGCTTAAGGGAGCACCGAAAAAGACGCCGGCCATATACAGTGCTTGATATAAGGCACGGTAGTAGTCCCGCCCGCACGCCAGCTGAAACTATGGTCCACACACACACACACACACACACGCACGCACGCCCATACACACGCATACACATACATTATCAAAATAATATTTCCCTTATTGATGTCCACAATATTTCATACATTTATTAACATGTAAGCAGTTTACTCGTTCGTTCTACAGGAAACAAAATATTAGTTTTGATAATATTCTTTTAAAATCACAAGACTACGTGTGTGTGTGTGTGTGTGTGTGTGTGTGTGTGTGTGTGTGTTAAAAACATTTCAGTAAATTTCTTCCAGTCAATGATGTAAGGACACTTGAGTGAGTGGACATCATAAGCAATATTCAATGGATCGTTGTTCTTCACAGTGGGATTTAGACCTGGGAGGTGACGGTAGAGGTGAAGGTTGAATTGTCAAAGAGCCACTCAGTACAGGTCTCCTCCAGAACTTCCCCTGAGGTAGTGTTCTCCACCAGGTAGGTACACTCAAACCTGCCGAACATTGCCCAGTGAGCTTGGCATAAAAACTAGACTCAAGTTTCTTTTATAAACTTAAATGAAGATCATCAAAATAAAGACGAAATAATTTCATATTAATTTAATTCTGATATGATGTAAATATAATATTATAAACTTACAGATTATCCACAAAACCTTACAAGAATCTGTTAAGAAAATTTTTATAGTCCAAAAGTAAGACAATGATGTAGAGTTATCAACGGTGACGTGCAATATGAGACACAAAACTTACTTTGTGGTGCTGTTCAAGGTGGCAGTGGTGGGGATGATAATTTGGTCGGAGGTGAGAGCATGGGCAGGTGGGAGACAGGTGTAAGACACTATGGGGGCCAGGAAGGCTCCACCCAAGGCATGGTATGACGGCAACAAATACGCTGCCCAAAAGAACATTTGTAATGTTGGACAAGTTTAATCAAATGGGTATGCAGTTTACGCATTATTTAAGCACACTATATACACTCTGGTTTTATTGCAGTAACAAGTAGCCGAACGCCGTACAGGCAGTGAGCTATCGTGCACAGAAGTCCCTTCCACTAACCAGCCACAATCTGAATATGAATGACCTGAGAATGAATCGGTGAAGCAGCTGAAAGAAGTGCCTTGATGGCCCAGCATAGCCATAGACTGTGTCCTGTGGTTGGTGGTGGGGAACTACCCCGGCATAACGGGGCATTCTACAGCTTGATGTGCATTCTAGTGCGGATCGTTGTTGTGTGGTGTTGAGTGAGGCTCATAGTGTGTTATATAGATTGATTCCCGTAAATGTTGAAGATCTCACTAATGCCGAAAATTCTTAGTTCCCATAAAACAGCTTCTTACAACCTAAGGATATATTATTAAAACTAGCTGTGGGAGGAGAACTTACAGTACGAGAGTGTCACCATGTAGAATATATTCCACCTGCCCGTTCCAAGATGGGTGAGCAGCTCGTCGAATTTTTTACCCATTGTGCTGCTTCAAACAAATCCTGGTGATGATAAAGTTATTACATTAGATTGAAACTGAAGGAACCATAAACTCATTTCTCATATTTTCGTGACCCCTCCTATTTATTGCCACACTCCCCTTGCCCACTCACAACCACAGTCCTCCCGGTCACTCCCAAACAGTCCCCCTGATCATGGTCACTCTTCACGGCTAAGGTCTCTTATGAACAGAATGTGAAGTTCGAAATGCTACACATCTCTATCCCTCCATCCCTCTTCCTCCCTCCATCCCTCTTCCTCCCTCCATCCCTCTTCCTCCCTCCATTCCTTCACATGTAGGCTAAATGATGTATTTGGGAGGTTAATCATGTGTATTATTGGGTGTCCCATCGTGGTCGTGCTTTTTTTTTTTTTTTTTTTCGGTTTTGAGCAACGTACATGTCTGGATTCGGTTATGGCTGGGTGTTCGCTGAGGCCAATTTCTCATACCTCACTCCTAACTTGTTATTGTTATGTGTGCCAACAATTTTATGATTAAAATTTTGTCATGCAGGTGTATGTCATGTAAAAATTCGTAAAAATTATCGGAGTGTTGTGGTGGTGGAATACCTAAGTCCAATCACCCAGCCTTACCTCAACCCTGACTTCGGCGAACACCCAGTAATCATATTTTGTCTTTCCGCCACATCAACATATACTCACGCACGCTCGTAAACAAAGACATAACACACTCATACATATATACAGTATTAACGAATCCTTGGGCCGGGTGTTGATTAAAACTCCGGGCATAAGACCTTTCAAGCATGTCAAGAGGAGGAGTCGAAAGATACAGTTGGTCCTCTAAACTTCAAAAGGATCAAAACAACCTGGCTCGGGAAGACAGCAGATGTCCTCAAATATAAATAAATACTGTACATGAGTGTTCACGTAAGATACACTGGATAACGTGCCAGTTGCCCCAACTTTGTCCTACAATGCTGTTCAAAATTTTGGTGTTGCATATTGACACCAAAAATACCCACGTGCAATTTTTTGAAGATTCATGCATATTTGAGTGAGCACCAGCAATTTGAAAAATAGCGATTTTGCTTATACGTCATACGCGCCTATATATGAGATTACATAACCATCATAAGGGATATTAACACAAATCATTTGCCTGTCTTAATTAAAAGCTGTTATCACTAACACAAAAAAGTTAATCGTTCTTATTCTCTCATGGTACATTAAGGGGTTTTATCATAGATTCACAAGGTATTATTTCTCTAGAGCAAGAAACCATGATTTCTGTTGGGAACAGATGATCGTTTGCGCTGATTAGGAACGCGGAGTCTGTCATTTTCAACTACTTGAAGGACTTCTTGAAAGCACTCCTCATCCCTGGCAACATTAAGAAAGTCATGGCAAAGTTTTACACCACGCTCTGCAGCCCCATTGACGACCTGAAGCTTGTCCACAACCTGTTTCATGTTCAGGTAGTCGTCATGATCCGCCCATTCACTGGCTGGACTGTGGAGAAACTGATAGGCATGCCTAAAATGGTGAAGAACCGGCTTGAGTCAGGCCCAATTTGGTCCACCTGGGCAGTGCCACTTTCTGGGACAGGGGAAGATATGGCTTTCCATAGCCCCATGATTGAGCCCCACTCTTAGTAACTTCAGTGCCTTCATGGCAAAGAAGGGCCTTCTCATCTCCTCTTTTTGTCCTTTCTTGTACTTGGGACGAGAACAAAGCCAGTGGGGCCAACTCCTCAGTTAGGTGCCAAGTGTGCTACCGAGTGCCACACGTGCTTTGTCAACTATTGTGGCGTCATATGGCAAATTCAGCCAAGGTTTCCACCAAATTCAAGTCATTCAGTGGTGCACTTGCTGGAACAGGGCAAACAATCCATCATGGGACATAAACAGCGACTGTGAACACACCAAACCGTTCTAACTTGCTGATTTGACTTTGTCACAACCTCGGCTTTGGGAAACTGCTCTTGATCTGGCCTGACAAAAGAACAATCTTGAGGGTATAGAGCAGTTTAGCCATCCACCTTGCTTTGTGAAGTGCGCCGGGGTAGACCATCGTGGAGTTCACTGGCTCGGATCCCTTAGCTACAAGCAGCAGCACAGCTCTACCAGCTCCTTGTAGTCGCCACGTGTAAATGGTTGGGCAGAGATTCACGGAAGAAGTCAGCCATCTCCTGCTGGCGCTCCTCAAACACCCAGGCATTGCGGGTAGTAGTAGTATTTTTTCATTGTACGCCAGTTGAGAGAAATGAGTATTGAACCTAGAAATGCAATTATTGGATCATTGTATTTGGTACTAATTTATAATATTGTTTTAGGGGTATTAAGATGGATATGATCGATCATTTGCTTGGTGTTAGTATATCTTATAAGTCTAATAAAAAGAAATTCCACTAAATTTGCTCATTAGATAATAATATTCCTTGTTATTTTAAAGCCGACGGTGCTAGCTCAAACATGCACCGATCTCCAAGAAAATTTACAGGGTGTTTCCTAGATAAATACACAACACTAAAATTTGAACAGCAATGTAGGACCTTTTTTTTTGAGGCAACGGTCACACCTAGCCAGTACCTGGGAGAAAGATTACCCAAAACAAAATTGCCAGGAATCGTCGGGACACAGACCAAGGTGATAAAGGAGGTGGGAGAGGAGACGTTTTTTCTACTCATACCAGAAATAAAAAAAAGCCAAGGAATTTGGAAATCAGCCCACGTTACCTCTATAAATAAGAGGCATAGAATAAATGTAGTTAATCATTTGTGGCATGGATTAATTCACAGCACGATCCGACAACACCAGACTCGTGTCACCCTATCATGAAAATGTCCACCAAATAGTAAACAACCACCTACATGTTGTTTATTTTATTTCCTAATTTGCTGGAGAAGTTGGCTTTATCGTCGGAATTGTCCTGTGTGTGTGTGTGTGTGTGTGTGTGTGTGTGTGTGTGTGTGTGTGTGTGTGTGTGTGTGTGTGTGTGTGTGTGTGTGTGTGTGTGTGTGTGTGTGTGTGTGTGTGTGTGTGTGTGTGTGTGTGTGTGTGTGTGTGTGTGTGTGTGTGTGTGTGTGTGTGTGTGTGTGTGTGTGTGTGTGTGTGTGTGTGTGTGTGTGTGTGTGTGTGTGTGTGTGTGTGTGTGTGTGTGTGTGTGTGTGTGTGTGTGTGTGTGTGTGTGTGTGTGTGTGTGTGTGTGTGTGTGTGTGTGTGTGTGTGTGTGTGTGTGTGTGTGTGTGTGTGTGTGTGTGTGTGTGTGTGTGTGTGTGTGTGTGTGTGTGTGTGTGTGTGTGTGTGTGTGTGTGTGTGTGTGTGTGTGTGTGTGTGTGTGTGTGTGTGTGTGTGTGTGTGTGTGTGTTTTGTAATGGTCAGCATGCTCGCCTTGCAAGCGAGTGGACCCGGGTCCGATCCCCGGGCAGGGTCAAACTATGGGCAAGTTTCTTTCCGCCTTTTGCCTTTGTCTACCCAACAGTAATCGGGAACCTGGATTTTAATCGATTTGCGATTCGTGTTCCGGGGTAATAGTTAGCCATTGCAGTTGGCGAGTTGTCCGGTCTTCTCGGACTGTTGCTTGACACTGGGTCATGCAACTCGTTAACTTAAGGTGTGGTTGTTGTGTTGGCGATATCTTGTATACCTTAAACAAATTCACGCCTAGGTGGCCCTAGGTCCTGCCATCGTCGATACACGAGGTGCAACCATTATTGTTATTATTATTACCTATGTGGGGAGCATGCTCACCTGAAATCATCTTCCAGTCAGGTGTAACTTGTTATTACAAAACACCTGGGGGAGAGGGGATATTGTTTTTTTACTACACAGCCGGGAATTCGAAGTCGTGTTGCTGCATCCACTCTCTCTAGGATACACTATCGGGGAAGTGTTGCATCAAGAATCAGTCGTACACTGGTTTAATTTGGTTTTGCACCGGTGACAGTCAACACGTAATTATTGTAATATCATCCGCACAGTGTGGTTTATGTATAGAGGGAGGAGGTCATGCATGTGTGTAGGGGCGCGGGGGGTTATCATGTGTGTAGGGGCGCGGGGGGTTATCATGTGTGTAGGGGCGCGGGGGGTTATCCTTGTGCCCTCAACTCTCCTGACTGGACACCCACACCCATTAAGGTCATCCCCCCTACCAAAAAAAATCAAAAGTACTGACACAATCCTTCTGGATACTGACACGAGTAGGTGTCCTGAGAGAAGAACCTCCCTTGAGGCAAAAGAAACTGTCCAGATATTATTGACATGGCTGCCATAAGTGAGTCTTGGCTCCCAGACAATTCAAACAGAACAGAAATCCGGTTAAAATCAGCTGTACCTTCTTCTGGGAGGGTCAGACCGCTATAGTGCAAAATCGCAGTTACGTACATGGCTTTATCATTCGACACTCCATCTTGCACAGACTGAAATGCCTGATGAGGTGAACGAGCTCCCCAAAAAAAATTTAAGTCCTTCTCTGTGACTCGCATCAAACTTCCAATAAAAGTTGGCTAAACAAATATTGCTAAAATTCTTATTCATTTTACACAAAATTAAATATACATCACGTTTACACTCACGAAAATTAAAAATAACAATATAAGATGCACACAGATGGTGCCAGTACTTACGGACCTCGAAATGTTACATCAACTAGTAGTCCTTGGGTATCCAGAGTGAGAATGACCACTGACCAGAGACTGACTTGGATGACTGCCAAATATGAGGTAACTCTACGCTTGCGTCGATCAGGGAACACTGAAGCACCATTTTTTAACCAGGATTTACCCACCCGGGCACAGCTCACTGAACCGCATCTGGGCCTTGAGGGGCGAAATAATAATAATAATAATAATAAATAAATAAAAAAGTTATAAAAAAAATCAAGAGTGAGAAACAATAAACAATATGTAGTGTATGTTGTAAGAGAAACAATTGAGACCCTGCAATCGTGTAGTCACATTTTTTGTGATGCCGTATGACAATAAGGTTACCATTAAACACACTATGATCCAACCTATATATTATATTTACAATAAATAATAAATTACTGAAAACAATGATTACAAAAATCTTAAATAATTTCAAAACCCTCTGATAAATAACAGATATGAAAAACTGTTAATTAAATGTGAATCTATTCCATCACTTGTGTGTGGTTGTACGTGAATTGTAAACACACACTTAAGAGGAGGAGGTTTTCTATATCGGGTGATTTCTTCACTTTATTTCTTAATTCTCTCTTTAACTTCACAAGGTTGTTCTTTCTTCTTTCTTTTCTACTAGCTTCTCTATTTTCTGTTCTGTTACTTTTCTTTTATCAAGCTAGTTATATTCTGACCTAGGACTTCCCTGGGAACCCCTTGTTATGTTACAATCTTAAATACTCACGGTAGCTTCCAGCACCTAGGTTTTTATCTAAGAACTTACTGTATAATATAAAATTAATCACTGACAGCATTGCTGGGGTTATACAGGGTGGTATGAATGCATTTATCCCATCTTCTACCAAAACTTTTACTTTACAATCATGGTTTGATCGCTCCTGTTCTCTTGCATGTAGGGCAATATCAGGCTATGAAACTATCTCCTTCTATTACCCACTCCTCTTTCATTACTTCTGGGAATCGTTGTAAGTCTATTCTTCGTAGGGCCAAGCGGAATTTCATAAAAAGAAAGACCACTGTGTTGACTAACTCTTCTAATAGTAAATCCCTCTGGTCCTTAACCAAAAACATCTGTAACAACTTTTGCACTCCCTCTTTTCCTCCTCTCTTCCGACCTGATAACTCTATAGCCAACTCTGCCCCTGATGAAGCCATTCTCTTTGGCTTCTTATTCTCCTCGAATTCCACCTTAGATGATTCCGACTCTATCCTTCCTACTCCTCCTATTGAACCTATGCACTTTCCTACCACTCATGGGGTTGCTGGTTATCCGGGTTGAATATAAGGCGCATGGACCGACGCTCTGGGCGCGTGCGTACCTATTTTGGTGAGAAGCTGGGCGTCACTAAGCTGCGATGCCTCGCATCTTTCACTAAACTAGGCCTACAGTTTCCAATCTTTAATTTTCACTTTGATATTATTCTTGTTCTCACATATACATTTTCCTATCTATTGTGACCTTATTCCTTATAATTATATATCTTAATCCTAAATTACATACTAAAGTAAGGGTCTGGTTTGCTGGTTCAACTCGGCACTGTAGGAATTCGTGGTATAATGTGTCTAGCACTCAGGATGGATGGAAACTCTAAGGTGGTTTTCTTGTATAATACATAAAGTTATATGATAGACAGTCTGGTGCTGGGGAATTGCCGTGTGTGAGGCTGCTCAGCTCAGAGAGCGTTACATTGAGTAGCGTGTTGAAGAGGTAGATGTGCAGGAGCTTCGTTAGAAGATGTTGCCTGTTGCTCTGGCCTCCTGGTTGAATGAATGCTGACAGCGTGGAGCTTTACTGGAGGGAGGTGTTGCTTGTTCAGAAAGAAGACCAGAATGAGAGCTGGTTGGTGAGGAAGCTCAGAGGACGCTGGTGGGTGCCATGCTCGCTGGCGGGAGCGAGGACCGCCAGCAGGCAGGTGGAGGCGAGGGCCGCCCGGGCAGCAGCGGAGGAGGAGGTGTTGCGTGTTGCTGAAGAGGTAGAATGAATCTCAATGGAGATGACTTATATACCTTGTACCAGGTCCTCTATGTGTCATGTTGGGAAAAACCGAAAGTCGCCGGTCTCTAGTTCGTTGCTGGGTTACCGTAACATCTGGTGTCGCGTTGGAATGCGGATCGCGGTTAATAGAGGAGAGATCCACTAATACTCCCCCTTCCCTCCAGGCGGTGTAGGAGACTTGTTGTCTGTAGAGTTGCTTAGCATGTAAGAGGCAGACCGGGCGGTGCATACCTCATGTGGGGAACAACGACGATGGCGAATGAGCCGATCGCTGAAACTCACAACTGTCTGAATACACACTATCTGGAAGGGAGAAAAAAAGGAATGTGGAGGCGTGAATGTTGTGCTTCCCTCACGGCAGGGCTGGGGTCGTCAGATGCGCCTGCTGGAGTGTGTGGAGCCTGGGTCAGGAGCAGGGGCTGCGTCAGCAGCCAGTTAGGGCTCGTAGCAGCAGCTGGGTCCATGACAGCAGCAGGGTGCAGGACATTAGCAGGGGTACCTGAGGGAGAAAGAGGGTGTGGAGGCGATGAATGTTGTGCTTCCCTCATGACAGGTACAGGGTCGTCAGATGCGCCTGCTGGGTGTGGGCCGTGCGGGGTGAGGCTGCGTCATGAAAGCGGATTAGGGCTCGTGACAGCAGCTGGGTCCATGACACCAGCAGGGTGCAAGACGATAGCAAGGGTACCTGAGGAGAAAGGGGTGTGGAGGCGGTGAATGTTGTGCTTCCCTCACGGCAGGGGGGTTACTGCTGGGCCGGGGTCGGCGTCAGGAGCCAGGACAGGTGTGCTGGGGTCGTCAGGATGTGGTGCTTGGGGCAGGAAAGGAGCTGGTGTCTGCTTAGAGTAACAGAGCACAACTGTGGATAAGCCAGTCTTCCAAAATAACCTTGAAGACTGGGGCGTGATCAGTGTATCCTCCATCACCTGTGTGAGTGCTAATCTCGAGAGTCACCATTTGTAGGAATTCGTGGTATAATGTGTCTAGCACTCAGGATGGATGGAAACTCTATTTTCTTGTAGCCTAAGTTATATGATGATAGACAGTCTGGTGCTGGAGGGTGCCGTGTGGTGAAAAACTGCTCAGTAGAGACGTTGGTGATGAAAGCGTGTTGAAGAGAGAGTAGATGTGCAGGAGCTTCGTTAGAGAAGATGTTTACCTGTTGCTGGCCTCCTGGTTGAATGAATGCTGACAGCGTGGAGCTTGCTGGAGGAGGTGTTGCTTGTTCAAGAAGAGACCAGAATGAGAGCTGGTTGGTGCAGGAAGCTCCAGAAGGACAGCTGGTGGGTCGCCATGCTCGCTGGCGGGAGGCGAGACCGCCAGGCAGGTGGAGGAGAGGCGAGGGCACGCCAGGCAGCGTGGAGGAGGAGGTGTTGCGCGTGTTGTTGTAGAGAGGCTAGGAATGAATCTCAATGGAGGGCAAACATATACCCAGCAGCGCCAGGGGTCTCTATAGTCATGTTGGAAGCCGAGAAAGTCGCCGGTCTCTAGTTCCGTTGCTAGGTTACCGTAACATCTGGTGTCGCATTGGAGTCATGATTGCAGTTGTAAGGGAAAGTCCACTACAGCACGCACCTTAGCCCGGGCGTCAGAGCCACCCAACAAAAGCCTAGAGGTCGTATTTTCATGGCGTGGGTATACAAGATATTCTCTTTGAAGTATAGTTTCTGGATCACTTCCACTACTTCACATAGGTCTGATACATTTATCTTTTTTTCCAGATCATTGTTCTTTTATATTTGCATCTGATACCTGCGGTAGCTATGTTCACTAATCGTTCACAGACTTAAATAGTATGACCTTCAGACACGATCTACATTTATCCTTTATAGTACACTAGTCCGTATCAATTGGGGCTTCCCAATCATCCTATAGATACCTTGGATTCTCCTTAATGCTATAAGTATATACATACACTTAATGTTACATGACCGTACCTTGGTACAATTCGTCTAAAACATACAGTAGGTGAGTTATCCTTTACCAAAGTTTCCCGTTTTCTGTGACTCTACAAGCGCGGTGGATTTGAATGTTATGTAGCGTAATATGAATTGAAGAGATATTAAGGATGACAATGATGTGCGCAGTACAACATGAACCATGCGGCAGTCGACAAAGTTGAGAACAAAAAAACATAAATTCAAAGCATGGGTTAGGTCAAACGATAAGCAGGACAGAAGGATATATGCAAGATCCAGGAACTAAGCAAAGTCTGAGTGTAGGAGGACAGAAAAGGAGTTCCAGAGGCTGATTGCAAGTGAGGTCAAATCAAAACCAAAGGCATTTTACCGTTATGCAAAATCGAAATTAAAACTCGAGTAGGAGTAACGGACCTCAGGCTTGAAGATGGTAGTTACACAGATTCTGACCAGGACAAAGCAGAGGCATTGAACAGTTTCTTTTCCTCGGTGTTCACAAGAGAGGATGCGAACAAACTTCCTGCGTTTGAGGACAGACGGTTCGACACAGCACTGACCCACATTGTACAGTATACACAGAAGAGGTTATACAAAATAAATTGTCAAAGCTAAAGGTTCATAAGAGTCCCAGCCCTGACATGGTGAATCCCAGAGTGCTAAGAGAGTTGTGCAATGAGCTTGCCGAGCTTCTGAAGATCCTATTCTGTAAACTTGTCAGAGAGTGTTGTGACGGCGAGTGTGAACTCTTTCAAGACCAGACTTGACCAACACTGGAGCAGGTTCAGGTATGTTCAGGAGCCGGTGCATGCCCAGTACTTGCCAACAGTGCGTAACAGAAACAAACCGATCAGTGGTGAAGAGGATAAAAGTAAAAGTAAAAAAGTATTACTCTCCACACTTGGGGATATATGTAACTCTGGCCCACACACAGTTACCCCGATTCCACGAGTCAGTGATAAAACAAGGACTAGTCGTCTGCTCTCAAGTTATCTTACTACTTTTACTAACACTTAATAGTGTAGTGGAATCCTCCCCCACAAACGCCGTTTGTCGCTGACTAGCCGACCCTCGAATTCTCCAGCCTGCGCCTCCCTCGTGGTCAAGGTCAGCAACCAGCGCCGCCTACATAACGGAGGTCAACTATCAAGCCACGCCTACCTCCGCTATATAAGACCTCACCTCGTGGTGACCTCTCTCTTTCTACCTACAGCCACCAGCAAGCAACACCTCCTCCTCCGCTCCTGCCTGGTGGCCCTCGCTTCCTCGCGACTATGCCGCCCTACAAGCTGCGTGTTCTCCTCTGAGCACCTCACCAACCAGTTCTCTCTACATCACGCTACCACGCTGCCACCCCCCAGCACCAAGCTGCATTGTACATCCAATACAATATGTATACAGAGAACACATTGTGAGTTTCCTTTCTCCATCCCATCCTGAGTGTGAACCAATATCTCGTACCCCACAATAGCACTTCTTAAATACTCGTCACAAGATTGTTCGTGTACAGTAATCATTATTACTAAACACTTGGGGGGTAAAGGTTACTCTGGCCCACACACAGTTATATTACGACTCCACTCATCAGTGTATAACCTTGCCTCTCGTTACGTAACAATTTCATACATTTTTAGACTCTTCAAATCACAGGATACATCGGTATTCATTTACCAGGTGTAAATCAGATTCCCGGAGACAGCAATTTCGGATACATACAAGACGTTACCACCACCAAGAACACCATGTGTTTTGTATACAAACAAAAGCTAAGCATAGACACTCCGTGATGTGGTGGCTGGGTTCCGCCTCGTCCTTGGGTTTAAGCCATACCTCCCAGACATAACCGCATTCCTGTAGGCTCATCACTCATGTCGGTTCCATGAATTCAAGATTTAATCCTGACGAATTAAAGACCTCTGCAGTGGAATTCTCCCCTACAAACGCTGTTTGTCGCTGCCTAGCCGACCCCACCAATTCCCCAGTGTATGCCTCATGGTCTAGGTCAACCAGCGCCGCCATACACCACGGAGCGGGGGTCAACTGCTAAGCCACGCCTACCCCGCCTATTTAAGACCTGACCTCGTGGTGATCTCCCTCTTTCTACCTACAGCCGCAGCCAGCAACACCTCCTCCTCCGCCGCTGCCTGCCCTCGCTTCCTCCTCCGCCTGCCTGGGTCCTCTCTCCATGCAGCATAGCGACCCACAAGCTGTCCTTCTCTGAGCGTCCTCACCAACCAGCCTTCTACATCACGCTTGTAACCATGCTGCCTTCCCAGCACCAAGCTGCATTGTACATCCAATACAACATGTATATAGAGAGCACATTGTGAGTTTCCTATCTCCATCCCATCCTGAGTGTGAACCAAACAATCTCATACCCCACACCTCCTTCATAAGACATCCTCTTGGCTACACGCCTCCCGGCAACTCCAGCAACCCACACAGTGCCTGGATGATGAGTGATGTGTTCAGAGTGAATAAAATAGAATCAAAACATGATTGTCACAAAATAACTCTTTCATAGGGAAACAGATGACACACAAACAGAATTACGTTAACACACAAGACTTCAATTACGTTAACAGGAACACCGACATATTTAACACAATTCAACTTAGTCAAATTCACTTAATATGATGATGAGACACAGTAACATAACTGGATGACCGAGAATGTGTTCAGACCGAACGATTCAATCTCCTCACTCCCTTTTTATGCCCCCGAGATATTAGTTAGGAATTTTGCAGACATATTTATCGGTCTCATTTACTGTACACATTGACTTAAGAAAATTAGGCTATGAGCTTATATTAATTTTCTAAGACTAACATTTATAATCCAATCAGTGTTTGAGCTTTGCAATGCAAGAATTCAATTGATGTCAAGTGCCCAGGTTGGCAATCAAATTGTGGGCAGAGCTTCTGACCACAATATCCGTTTTGTCCACGGGTATAAGTTACATTTCAAAGTTTTCTTCAGTCGACAAGTTTTGCTGACAAGATTAATGAGAATCTTAAATACAAAACTGAAATAATTTAAATACTCCCATGAGACTCTCTGAGGTCTGTATATCAAGGAAATCCAACTTCAGTTGTGAATGGTCATCTCATAGCTTCATACAAAACATAAACTGATTCCAGATGGTGGCTGGACATTCAAAACACATCGTCTTAACACAAATTACTCTACACGCAAAGGTTGATGAAGCTTTCAACATATACTCAATACCTCTTGAATGCTTTATCTCAGTGTAGGTATATCTGACTTATGGCTACTCATAAAGGTTATAGCATAACTTTTAATTTACATTACAGAAGTGTACTTCAGGACTTTGAGAAAACGGATGGCACCTCTCACTAGGGAAAACAAGTCTCTTCCTAGGAGTAATTCATGAGTTTCACACATGTTTTGCACACACACACATTCTTTATCTAGAAAGTTCTCTCTCATAATTGTTAAATGATGTTAAACTAGTGTCATTACTAACCATGTTACACAAAGGCTTCGGTTGCAGTATCTTGAGATACTGCATTCAGTGGATTAGAAATGAAGGCTCAAAGACTATAGCATTGCAATCCTACATAAGAATGTGGTGGTACCTGAGTTAGCTTCAACCAAGGCTGGAATATCAACAAATGTAGCATTTATTTTCTTTATGCTGTAAACATATATTACTCACCGGTTTTATAATTCTTTCAATATTACATTGACAGTACTATGACCTATAAGTTCTGGTAAGAGGATGTATGTATGTACTGTACAAAATTATTTCTTTAAAAATCACCACAAATCATTCTTACTAATTTCAGTACAAAAAAGACCTGTCACCGCTTCATCAGGGACACATTTTTATCAATATACAGTGAAAAAGAGTAATTATAGATTGAAATTAGTCAATATTAAACAAAATAAGCATTAACAACAGCTGATGTTCGGCTGTTAGAATAATAATAACTCATACTGTACAATGCACTTCCCAGTAAATCATTCATTACTACAGTTTCTATAATTATTTAATGCAATCTTACAATAATATCTTGTATAATCATTTAATGCATTCTTGCAATAATTACATGTTTATTGTTTAAAGATCCTACAATCAGTAAAAATGTGTGTAGAGTACAGGGGGGTACCCAGATTATGAATGTGTTCCGTTTGTAAGTCGGATCTGTGCGTAAATCAGAACACATATATGCATACCGTACTTACAAAACAATGTTTCAAATCCCACTATATCATAGCCTAAGTTCTTATATACATCTAAAATCACATAATTTAAGACAAAAGAAGAAATAGAATGACAATATACAGTAAAGTAAAAATTAGTCATTGTCGTATATAAAATACAGTACAGTGGTCCCTCGGTTAACGAACTCAATCCGTTCCAGCAGGTTGTTAAACTGAAAAGTTCGTTAACCGAAACCATTGTTTCAATGGGTTTTTGGGTAATTGGTTCCAGCTCACCGAAAATTTCCTAAATTCAACAAAAATGGTAGAAAAGTTCACTTACTTTGAGGTGTGTATGCAGAAGGCTCCTTGATGATGATGATGATGGGAATTAGAATGTGAGGAGAAGGAAGAAGAGAAGGCATTGAGGTGGAAGAGAAGTCACCCCATGGCACCATTTCACCCATAAAATTTTAGTTCTCTTGGTGTATTTCAAGATTATTTTCTTTAAATCAACACTGCACTGCATTATATATTGTCAATATGTAAAATATATTTCAAATGACCAATAATTTGCTTGGAAACAGAAAAAATGCATTTAGTTGAAGAGTCTCAAGCAAGATGTTACCTCCACTGAAAACAGAGATGCGCCTGTCTGGTGTGTTAACAGGCTGGATGGCATGAAACTAGTTTCTTTCCTTCAATTATGCTCAATAATTGTTAAAATGACTAAAAAGTTAAACTTTTTAAAATTATTGAATAGTATAAACTTCTTGATATTTACTAAAATAGTAAGAATTTAAGCCCTAAAACCGATTACTGTATTGGCGGACTGATACTAAAGCTGGTTGCCCGGCCAGTGTGAAAACATGTTGAGGTCGGTTCGTAAGAAATTCGTTAACCGAATTGAAGATTCTTATGGAAGGCAGTTCATTAACCGAAATTTCGTTAACCGAGGCGTTCGTTAACCGAGGGATCGCTGTACTGTAAATTTCAAGTTTAACCCCGTTCATTATTGGTGGGTGTTCTTAAGGCTGGGACCTCCTGGACTGTATATGCACATGCTGGTTAGTTGATGGGTGGTGGTAGTGGTGGTAGGTAGGTCAGTTGATAAACAGCCATCAGATGGAGATGATACATAAGCCTTTCAAATGTACAGTATTTTATACTGTTTTGTACTTCATTTATATTGGTACATACTTCACTTATTTTTATGTGTTATAAATGTTTCTACAAAAACTTCTTCTGGGAGACATGGTTGTAAGAACAAATCGTTTGATGACAAATGTATGGACAAAAAATATCATACTATCCTGTGTACAGGGTGTATTGTATTTAATGTGTATTTAATAGAAGTTACACCACACACATTCTGAAAATTAATTAGATGAAATAATCTCTAGGATATTCAAACCAACCAGTTTAAAAATAACAAAACTTTTATTTTATCTTGCAATGAACTTCACAGTTCTTTTATTCCTCGACCGACCACTCCCCAGTCTTCCTGAGGCATTCTGTATGTCATGTTATCCATACGAATAACCTCAATACCAGCTCCGTAGTAACTTATGACATAGTGTGAGCCATCAGCGGGCCCAACTGTCTGTGTGGCAATGAGAATTATGTCGATAAGTTGTCCTAGGAAGAGGAATCCCAGGGTACAGAATTTGGCCAAACCAACAGCGTAGTAGCCAAGGTATATACGATCTACTCCAAACATCCCAAGAAATACGGACAGGAGCAACGCCGTTTCATAAGAATAACCATTTGTATACCTGCAAGTGTAAAAAAATTATTATTAAATTTTAATCTATTTGGTTTTCATATTGTACAATTACCCATTAGTAAAAACAGAAGAACACTGTAAATGGAGTTTTGTGTCAGGGAAGTACAGTACAGTATATACTATATACAGTATGTGAATGCATGTGAACATATACAGTCAACAAATGAGCATAGGCCAAAGACGAGCATGTGTTCATGAATACAGTGCAGTAAACCTCTTATTTAGTGGACTATATGGAGAGCATATTCCATTGTATCGAGGATCTGTTAGATATAAAACCGAGGTCCTATAGATGTAAAACCGAGGTCCTATAGATGTAAAACACTCATCTAATGGATTATATGAAGAGAAAAGTCCGTTATATGGAGATTTCTCTGTACAGTCAATTCCTGAATATTGTTAAGGTTACATTCTTAGACAACCTACAGTTAACTGAATCACAAATTTGATACTCCATTCTGAAAGTCACAAAAGTTATTGGAATTTGTAGTGATTCTGAAATGTAATTTGTAATATATTTTCTATTTTAAGCACATTTGTTTTCACTAATTAATACATATAAAATGTAAATAACAGTAGATTTAATTAAGGTTGTTGAGATCAATTTGAAAAAAGTCAAAGAAGGTACAATTCCAACATAGGTCACCCAAAAAAGTACAGAGTAAAAATATGCAAGGTAAATTAAGTACTGTATATAAATCATGAGAAACAAATTAACTGGTTTTCCTTTTAAATATAATACAGTAAATAAATGTAGATCTACAACATGATGTTACAAAAAAATGTTTTAACAATCAAAACCTGCATAGAGAAAGCTGAGAGGGAGTTGTTTGTCACAACAGCCTGCGACAAACACTTGCAAGGTAAAAAAACATGAACAGGATGTATTCTCAGATAGCGTTAACCAGGGCAACTCAGACTGGCAAATGACAAACATTTTGATGACTCCTTTATTTTTCATTTGATTTTGCAGATATTTATATGGTATCATACCTATGTACAGCTACTTACTGAATTATAATGAGAGTTATGTGGTCTAATTCACTTGCAGTTACGGGGCAAAACTGGACCAGCACTGGGGCGAATGTGAACCAGTCACAGAATTCCTATAAAATTTTGTTTTCTTGATCTTTTTATTTTTTTGTTTTACACCTTATAAAACATCTTTCCTGTCTATTTACACTACTGTACAAAAAAAATTTTTTCAATATTTTTATTTATTTATTTTACTGTAATATTTCTGCAATTCCGCAAATTTTCATGAGTGTTTCCCAATTACTGTGTCCATCACTTGTTCGTGCTCGTTTGAGAAAAAATAAAATAAATTCATTACACTATTGGGGGTCCCTGGGTTATGAATGGTTCCCGTTCCTGAGGACGTTCTTAAATCTGATTTGTACGGAAGTCGGAACACGTGCTACGTACATACCATACTTATAGAACGATGTTTAAAACCCCACTATATCATAGCCTAAGTCCTTATATACATCTAAAATCACTTAATTTAAGACAAAATAAGAAAAAGAATGACAAAATACAGTAATGAAAGTAAAAAATAAGTCATCAGGTAAATAAAACACTGTAAATTTTAAGTTTAACCCATTTGTATCGGCAGGCGTTCGAAAGTTGAACGTTTGTAAGTTGGGGACCTCCTGTAGTCTAGTGTGGCTTAGAAATAAAGAAAATATAATATAAAACTATAAAATAATATAAATTAAGAGCATGGGTGTGTATGTGTATGGAGTGAGCCGAGATAGACCTTTCCCTCCACTTATATCTCTCTCCTCACCAACCAGCCCAGCCGGTGTTACCTGCATCACCTCTCCCACATTTGCTGGCCTTTTATACTCCTTTATTGAGACAGCATCATCATCTATCTCTACACATAACCCTCTGGATTTCCACACTTAGAGTATTTTATACTTTCTCAGACCCCGATTAAAAAACTATACAATGATGTTACTAATTTACAAGTAAAGTAGATCAAGTGACTCTACATCTGACCAACTTACTTGCAAGGAATTTCACGTTCAAAAGTCCCATTGTTTGTTTCTGTGCAAATGATCCCGGGGGCTGAGGTACACAGAACTTTAGCCCAACCCTCTTTTGTGCATCCTCGAGGTTGTTGTGTCCTGGGGTCTATGTTCACTTCAGTACACAGATATTGGCCAGGTTGCAAGGAGGAACAATTGGTGAAGTATTCCCCACATACTCCACCAACCATAAACAATGCCAGCAAAGAACATATGATGTACTGCTTGTAGCGGTGGCTGGAGATGCCTCCCTTGAGATATTTTTGTAAAATTCTCATCTCATTGATGCTCTGCAACCATAGAGAGGTTGTTAACCAAGAAGTCTATCCATCATAAGCTTCAAGAAAGAGTCTTAGTGCTGCAAGCTGGAACAAACTGAAAGAATAAAGTTGGGAATAAAAGAAATGTTTTTCACCTAATTATCTATTCAAGTTTTCTTGTATCAAAACAAGATTTTTTTCTTAATTGTCAGAGAAAAGACAAGAAAATGTATATAATAACAACAAAAACATTTATTCACTGGTTACCGAGTGATTCCAGGACAATTTATGCAAAAACAAAAAAAGGTATATTCCACTATACCCTCTTTGAGTTTTCTGTAACTTATTGTACAGCATTGTCTTTACCATAAACAATATCTGAAAATTTAGCTCAATCCAAGTCATAGTTACAAAATTACTACCAGTGACTAATTTTTTTTTTTAGGGGGAGAGTTGCACAGTCAAAGATAAAAATCTCAACACCTTGAGATCAAGCAATGTACAGTACTGTACATGCTTGTATATCTAAGACTTACATACTTTTGAGTGTTTTGAGTCTATTGTAGATTTATATAAACAAATAATTTAAAATCTTGGTCACTACAGGAGCTTGGAGAATAATTCTAAGTTATCTGAAAGGTATCTTGATACAGAGACCCAAAAAAAAAACATCCAGGTGCACACGAATGGTAAAGTATTACCCTGGAAAGTTTCAAGCTGAAATAAAGGACAAGAATGGTAAACCTCCCCTTCTTCAACATTTACTTCCATAAGTAGTACAGGAATTATGGTGGGTACAGCTTTTCTCAAACAAACCATTCCTGAACTGTTTACAGTACCCAATTTACAAAGCTTCAGTTTGTGTAAATTCAAAGTAAATAACAAAATACAGTATTTACCCATGCTTTGATTTATGTACGAAAACCCTAAAGTTATGAAATAAATGTTGCCATTTTTTTTTTCGTCAATACAGGTGCTCCTGTACTTAGGTGCACCTGCATATAGGAAAACATACTGTACAGTACTGTACTTCACTTTAATTTATGAAACATCGATCTACGAAAGATTTTTCAGGAATGGAACTTTTGGGTAAATCATGAAATATCTGTACTTTATCCTTTCCAACACTTGATGACTTCCTACACAGTGTTATTTTGGGTAAAAGTTACATCATCATCCTGTTAGAAGGAGCCACTTTAGGAAATAATTGTATAGAAGAAAACGTATTTCTTACATCTCTAATATTAATAAAATGGCAGAGGAATAGTAGCTGAGACCGATTTACCATGAATAAGATAAAATAAACGACCCAACATTAGCTACCTAACCTCCTACCATACCTATCATAGGATGGAAGTGCCTTATTTTAGGTTAGGTAGGTTGGTTGGTTAGGGTGTTATTTTGGTAAAGATTCGTTTTATGACATAACGAGAGTTTCATGATGGAAATAGGTTTTTCTTATATTTTTCATGGTGATTTGAACAAAATTCGTTCACTGAATATCACCTTTATTTCCGTGGCTTATGCTTTTTTTTTATTAGATATGACCCAATAAACACCAACAGAACCTTTGAAAACCCTACCTAACATATCCTAACCTATAACTGTATTATATCTTATTTTACCTTATTTATCTGATGGACGCACATAAATCGATACCCTGTACTGTGAACCAGATTTCATACACAACCAAAAGTGCTTATATCAGTTGGATCTCATCCGGAGAAAAAGACGGTACAAGAATGGACTTTAAGTTCACTAAACAAAAATACAACGAAACAAAAAAAGATCACTTTCTCCTCCGCCGTTAGTTAAATAATACAAGTTTAGCTTTGTATAGGATTAAGAATTTCCGAGGTAAAGTTTGTTTTTTAACTCCACATTTTCTCCTCATCTTCAAATCTCTGCCCACTTTATGCAAATTATATGAATTAATCAAGGAAAAAAGGTCATATTCATTCCATTCAGCCTGAAAAACATAAACCTATTTCTGTTGTCATTCCCGTTATGGCATAAAACAAATCTTTACCATTATTTTTGTTAACAGTTCATATCGAAAGTTTGATGGGAAGTGTTCAGTTGCTTTTAAGTCAAGCTCTCTCGCTAGCATGTATGTCAACAATTTATCCATAAACGTGGTATCTATGCACTGACCCAGCATATTTACACAATAAAAACTTAATTAAAAAATGTATTAAAGTTGTAATTCCTCCAACCTTCTTTGGGTATATGGGAAGTAAGAAACAAGTTTTCTTTTATAGAATTTGTCCTAAAAAGGCTCCTTCTAACAGGACTTTGTTGTAAACGATTACCAACCTTTTTTGCGAAAAGCTCGTATGAAAAGTTCACCGGGAAACATTCGCTTGTTTAGCATTAGGATGCCTTGCTGGGACTCATGTCAACATTGAATATAAAATTTGCACATGTACAGGCCATATTTACTCAATAAAACTTAAAAAACACAATAGTTGGAAAGTTACAATTCCCCCACTTTTTTGGGGGGTAATTTTTAAGATGTAGGGAACAAGTTCTCTTCATATAATAAATCTTAAAGCTCTTGATGCTTGCGTGTTGTAAACAATTACCATATTTCATTTAAAAAATCCCAAAACTCATTATCTTTATTGACGTCGCTGTTCTATACATTTCCAAAGTAATTTAATGAACCAATTTAGGTTATCGTCACGTTATCATGCAGAACGATTATAAGGAAATACTTGTTCACACACAGGGTGGTAGACCTATAGCACGATCTATCAGCCCAAGCTGTGGAATGAACAGTAGTACTGGACTTTAAAATAGCCTTTGACCAAATTATCAAGAACAATGGGGGGGGGGGGATCCTACACAGGCCATGGCCCACTTCCCCCGGCATGGCCATCTCTAGTAGATGGCCATTAGGTAAATAAGGTAAATATAGCGTTAAGAATGAGTACAAACTATCCTCTAGCATCATCTCCCTTTAAATAAACATTAACATTATAGTAACAGGTGACGTCAGGGAATGGATAATAACAGATATGTACTCACTTTAAACACTGTACATCAGCTGTTGTTGTTATGGCAGCGAACACCACCTGTCACCATCCCTCCTCACACCAAGCTAGTTTGGCCAACACACTTGCCAGCAAATCTCGTAGTCGCTCTCTCGAACAAGGTTTCCAAGCATACTGTATTCCAGTGCGACCCCAAGTTATTATTAAATGTCACACATACGCACACAGGATAGAGAGAGATAGAGCACACCATCCCACTATAACTCAACATATTTAACCAGTCGCCAACCGAACATTTCATCACCAAGACACAACATCACGAATTTTCTTTTCATCCATCATTTCACCACATAAACACTGAACTCTGAAAAGAGCTGAATACTGCTTACTAAATAAATAAAACAACGATATTCATTCCTAGTTGTAAGATTATCCACAATAGTATTGGCTTGAGGAATATAAACGTGAGTGTGTGTTGAATCAGCTCTTCTGGTGGTTTTGTCAGACACATCGACTGTGATTGGTATAGACCATATTTCATATCTAACATGTGTACGTAATTGTTATTTTTATACCTGGGGTATATGAGGTTAAGCAACATAACATACAATGTCTAAGCTGAAGTTTGACATACAGTTTGGGTAATATTTTTTTTATAAACACTATTGACGAGAAGCTGCCTCACAGACAGTGCTTCCAAATTGTACCAGGGCCATGTTGTTTTCGTCCTTTAATTAGAGGACCAACAGTATCCTTGTTTTCATTTTACTCCTGGCATACGCATAAAAGGAATTGGGATCTTTCTTAATATTTTGGGGTAATTTCATCTCGAAATGCCGTTTGGCTGATCTAATTTCCTGATTGGCAACATTTAGGGCTCTTTCGTCTTTCGTTTTCTACAGCAGGATGCCCTGCGCTCCGATACTTTTACTTTTATCCTCTTCGCCACTGATCGGCTTGTTAGCCGCCCGGGCGATCGGTCACGTCTCTTTTCCTTTATATTCTTCACCAAAAGGTCGGCTCGCTAGCCGCCCGGGCGATCGGTCACGTCTCTGTCACGCACTGTTGGCAAATACTGGGCATGCACCGGCTCCTGAATGTACCTGAACCCGCTCCAGTGTTGGTCAAGTCTTCTCTTGAAAGAGCTCACACTCGGTGCCGTCACAACACTCTCTGGTAGATTGTTCCAAGAGTTTACAACCCTCACTCCGAAAAAGTTTGCCCTCACGGTTTTCCGGACTTGCGGCTTCTTCAATCTTGAGCTGTGACCCCTTGTGGGGCGAGCGTCCGCCAGCTCCAAGTAAGGACACTCAACTGAGTAGTGCCCCCTGAGATGCTTATAAACCTCAAACCTCAACTAGGTCCCCCCATCTGTTATTCATCCACCTGATCTTATTCCCTCTTCTCTTTGTTTTTCTGGGGTATACAGTACATTCCTCTACTGTTAACCCAACCATTTTCATGAAGTTTTGCATTGACTCGTCTATGTCTGCCTCCTCTCTAACGATTTCCTTCCCAATTAATTATCTTTAGTTTGCCAAATGTCACGCATGAGCTCGTAATCTCCATGGTTGAAGTCATAGTATTCCTCCTCAACTACTTTCTCTCGACTATCAACGACTGTATTCCATCTTAGTATGAAGTGGTCGCTGGTCGGAGTAGTTCTTCCCTGACTTGGACCTCGTCCACCAATAGCCTCCTCAGTCGCTAATACCAAATCTGGAATGTTGTCTCCACTCGTGGAGGCGGACCAACATTTTAGCTTAAGGTCCGCGTAGGTAACATTCCTACAAATCTAAACAAATAAAAAAAAAATCCCCTCGTGGGTTCCGACACGTGTTGTGTGAGGTATGAGTGTTGAATGAGATCAAGAAATTCTTCTCCTTCGGTTTGTGTGGTAAGAGTCACCCCAGTCTATTGTCGTATGATTAAAATCTCATGATAGGGCTTATGTTCTGGATGCTGCCTGGATGACTCTATGGAGATCTGCTACAATATACATACAGGTATATGAGCTTCTTTGGGGCGACATTAAAATTATACCGTCTTTTGTAGTAAACAACACTATCTTTACATTTATAAACGTCATTGGTAAGTGATAGCTAACATGAGACATAAAACTTGGCCAGGAACAGAGTCCTCTTGAACCAGTTGTCTTAATTACTACAGTAGTTTTTAGCTAACATTAGCCATCATAGGTGAGGACCTTGACCACGACTTGTTACAAAGTAAGCGGGTTAATAATAACGCTTATCATGGAGGCCAAAATTATTGCAAGTTGGTTACTTGATATCCCACTGAAGCAACTATTTATCATATGCAGTCCAACTTCAAGACGATGGCTTGCTGGGTAGCTTAGTCATTTGTGCTGTTCATTGCCGGACTACAAGCAACTAAAGAGGAGAATAAACACAAGTACTGGTATCAGAAGAAAATGACTATATCATTGCATACAAGAGATAAGACGTATCACCTCAAAGATTCTTGGTTTGAGTCTAATACGCAGTTTGCTCTGGCCGAGACAGCAAGCACTACCTCCTCCTCTACGGCAATTCAAACTGTTGTAACCTTCCAGCTATTTTCTGCGAGAAACCAAGTGAGTTCTCTGATCAACCACTGATGTTTCCTGAGTAAAAGCCAGGTTACTTTTTGACCAGTTATCATGTCCCCTCACCAGGATCAGTGGACTTTTCTAACCATTCGCTGACGCTTCCTCACCAAAACCAGATGAGTTTCCCAATTAGTTACTGCTGTTGCTATACAATAATGATCATAATTATACAGTACTGTGTTCCCGCACGTCAAGTACTTGTCTTCCTATCATCCAGATAACGTTCATGAGTGTCTTATTCGTGGTCTTTATAAACACCTTTTGATTCTCTCTCACATACACCCTGATCCTCTCACACCCCCTGATCCTCTCACACCCCCTGATCCTCTCACACCCCCTGATCCTCTCACACGTCACATCACCTCTTTACATTACCTATAGCCTGAATCACATCCTATTGTTATGGTCTTTTACGAATTTCTGTCAGGTAACTTTTGTGTAAACCGTAATTAGTATTTAAAATATCAAAATGAATGCTAGTGGTTTAGAATAAAGTTTCCTTGCGCCCTTTTACCATGACTATTATTGTTAGTTGACTCTAGGAGGTTTAATTCATACAATATACACTGAGTTCTATTTTCTGAAGTTGTTTACGTCTTGGCAATTGTGTTATGGACGATACTGTGTGTGTGTGTGTGTGTGTGTGTGTGTGTGTGTGTGTGTGTGTGTGTGTGTGTGTGTGTGTGTGTGTGTGTGTGTGTGTGTGTTTGAAATAATAAATCTTCTTTATACTCATTTAAAGCAACAACTTTTACGCTATAGTCAACAAGTGGTATTATACTACTGTATTTGTTTATCGTATTCATTATAGATAGTCTTTAATTATGTTCCAGACTTTCCAGGTGAATACTGCAGTTGAAGGAGAAATCGTAAACGTATCAAACTACAATACTCTGTGATAAAATTTCTGATAACTGTCCCTTGCCAACTTTTACCTAATCTAACTTAACTTAACTCAAGCAAAATTAAACAACGTTACACCGAGAATCATGAAGTTATAGCACAAGTTTGGAGTCTTTCTTGTGTTATTTTTCACCAATAATTTTCAAACAAACAATTTTTGTCTTTATTTTCCGTCGAGATGTATTGTGGCAATTTGTGGGCATTACAGTCAGCGTTGTATCATTGAAGACGTCGTGAGTGCTGTTCACCTCCGCACTGTTCAAACACGAGTGCTGCTCAATCTACAGTCATAACTATAAATATGTTCCAAATAATTTAATACTATTATAATGGAAATGTGGGACCTGTATATTCTTTTAGTCTTAATTTCTGCACAAATGATGACAAATCTCAATGTTAGTTTATTTTTAATGATGAGTAAATGGTCCTTTTTGTTTATTGAAGGATGAGTTACCACCTAAACTACGATATGCTGTAATAGATCTTATCTGTGTATGATTTTTTACAACAATGCTGATTATATACTTGAGTGCTGCCCGGCCGAAGTTACATGCAGTAGATATTATACAATATTAGGTTAGGTTAGATGTCCTATAACCATTGTCGGGGTTTCTGAATGAGATTGGTCACGTATGAATTCTCGACATATGTAAGGGAATTTAATTTGCTTAGTGTTTTGTTATGCACCTGAATTAAATCTATCTAGACTTCTTTAGGGGACATTTGATAGATTTCTATATGTAATTTGTCCTAGTCAAAGACTCCAGCAAATTAATAGACCACTAAAATGCGCCAGATGAACATAGTATTGAACGGAGCCGGGAGAGCCAACGCGACAGTTGAAGATAGAGGGAATTCAGAAACTATCATTTACTGGATATGCTGATAGTCAACAGATGAAGCGATTAAATATTTTGAAGGGTTTAACACCGAGTCAGTTACTGAACAACTGGAGACCAAAAAAAAAAAAAAATATAGCATTGAAGGTACAGTACAGTAGAATTAAAGTTACATATTATACTGTATATAGCCCATGGCTGATATACTTCCTCACCATGACCCAATAAAAATGCCGGGTTGGTTTCACAGTGATATGACTTGGTACACCTTCAACACAATGTCCCAGTAACGCACAAGTAGTGACAATATTAATGGTGGTAGTAGATCCCTCAGATAAATGTTTGATCTCCAGATGAGAAGACACCACATTGGAATTACCGAGTTACGAACCTTTAGTGATGGCAGTCTATCTCACAAATGGAGTACATAATAAACCTAGTATTCACAAAAGGTAAGATAATGCTTGTAAAACCAATGATAATTCTTAAATTGTTATTGGCGGCAGTCCTCCGAGCAGCTAGACTGATTAGAAAGATATCAAGAAAAGTATTATATATCTTAAATCACGTAGATGAAATTAGAAGTTAAGTCCCTCATACTAACTCATGATATTCCTGGTGATCTCATTAAGGCCAAACCAACTGCTGAAAATTTCCTTGTGGTGGGAAAGGCTTCTGGCTCACCCACTAGGTAAACTGGACAGGGGACAAATCGTTTGGTGAGATACAGATAAGGTAAAGATTACAAAAGACAAACATTGATCTTTGTTCGGGGTGATTCTAAAGTATGTATAAATTGGAAGAAATTGGGCAGCTATAATGAGGCAGTTCGAATCACAACATCAGTGATTCGATATAAGTACCGAATCACAATGGGTCAGGGTTCGGCTTTGATTACCAACCCATTAGTTACGTTAGCACACTTAAAGTGACTTTATTTCCATAGAATCTTGAGAGTTTTGTCTGCCAATGTTCGATCTTAATAATGTTTTTATATTCGCCAATTTCCTTCATTTACATATAAAAGTAAACTAGTAGACTTATATCATCAATTGCTCTTTTATAATTCATCAATTCAAATGTTTTAAAGAATATTACGACCAACATCATTACGGTAAACTTAACTCTTACTATTTACAGCTTATAGTGACATGCATCTTACAATATTGTTGAAATCGAAAGCATAGCGACATAAGCAGTAATATTCGAAAAATTACAATTGTCTTACCTTTTGTAATGTTATTTCTCAAGACTACAACAAGCGGTAAAGACAAGGCCTCACCCAGTACTAAACGACCTTGCTGTGACGTCTGTAAATCTCAACATTAGTGAGTGGACACAACTTAAGCTCCTCCACACCTCTGTCACAACAACCTCTACTACACCATTCTGAAACATGGTAAGTCGGGCCGGTACTAGCTACTTCTTAAGCCAAATTAAAGTTGACACTACTATTATCTTTCGTTCCTTGTACCAGTGTTGTGTGTTGGGTTGACAGTATATTCCTTGTACTAGCGTTGCGTGAAGCTAACAGTATATTCCTTGTACCAGTGTTGTGTGTTGGGTTGACAGTATATTCCTTGTACTAGTGTTGTCATATCTTGGATGCTTTCGAACATTTTGTTAAGTGAACGACGCTGGTTTCATGACCCAGAAAACATTATCACTGACGCGTGTACTTGATTTGATGTTGTGATGGACCATTATGGAGTAAGCTCAATTAAGGGCTTGGCAAGGACAAAACATACAAAACCTCACCATCGGCCAATTGAAAGTGTTGTGAGTTGTTTTATCTTGCTGTACCTGATCTAAAACATGATTGTTCTCTCACTCTTTTTTCTCTTCGTTATCAAGCCATTCAGTTACAGTTCTACTTGTTTCCACGTGTTTTTAGCTTTCTTATATACTGTATGTACTCTCTCGATGCTGGCTTACCTTTGAATGCCTTCATTTGTTTTCTTTTTTTTTTTTCATTTCTGATGTTATGTATAAATCGTAGGCATTTATTTTGTACTGTTTGTAATTTATTGATTCTTGTGTCACTAAATGCCTTGATTGGTACAGACGTGTAGAACATTACTGTGTATAGTTTGGTTTTGTTTTATTTGTTTAAGTTTTTGAAAATCTTGTTTTTTTTTTAAAGTTTGTTTTGTAACTTCTTGGTTTTTTTCTTTAAGTTTTTGGTCCTAATATGTGGCCTTTATTGGCGTATGGGTATATCTCTCTTTTTTGTTTGGCGATTGGTATGAGTTTAAATTTATTTATGTTTTTTTTTTTCTTCCATTTCTTTTCGTAGTCGTTTGTTCTTTATTTCTTGTGCTGTATAGCGTTCCATCATTGCTTCTGACTTCCCTGGATATGATATGTGATGTCGTCAGTGAAGATGATGTTTTCGCTATGTTGAAAGCGTTCTGATAGGTTGCTTGTATATAGTTATAGAGAATAGTATTGGGGACAGAACGCCCCCATAGGCACACCACTTTCTAAGGAGGGTTGGTCCTAATATTGTCTGACACTTCCTCTCGGAGAACAAAAACAACCATATGAGTTGTTACTTCATGTGGCGCTTCCTTGAAAGAAGCCTTCAGTAGTGTAACATCGTCTTGCATTACACAGTGTCTTACAGGACAACACCATTTAGTGTTTTAACGCCCTCTTATATAATCTCCCCCAAAGAACAACGACGACTCTCAGTGGTGCAGCTTCCTACATTGCTACATTCTTCCACAGGATCTTAATCTGCTGGAGTGTAAGGTTTGCTACAACAGATTTGATGATGTTCGTCGACCACGTACTCTACCCTGTGGCCACACCTTCTGTACTTGTTGTCTTACTGAAACCATCAAGGTTGGCAGTTCTCACTGTCCAAGCTGTCGCATCCAACACAGGTCCTCTGCTGTGACGGATTTTCCTATCAACTTCATGGCCGAGGCTTTTATGAAATCTCTGGGAAAAGTTGAAACCTCGACAAAAAGAGAAAAAAGACACCAAGTTAATGTCACTGTTAGGGGAATCAGTAGGAGACTTAAAGAATTAAAAATCGAACAAGAAAACATCGTCCGCACGTTGATTGGTAACTGTCTACAAACAAAATCTCAGATGAACAAATACGAGACCTACATAATCATATGGAAGGAGGAAGTTAATGAGATTATTACTCAGTTTGGTGCTATGACAAATGAAACACTGAAGAACTTAGAAGAAGAACACTCCAGACTGACGAGGTTGGAACAAGAAGGAGATGAAGATGTGAAACAGTTGGAAGCCATCTTGGGGACACTGGATAAGGCCACCAGTTCTCAAGAGGCTGGTGCTGCTATTGATGAGACTGAGAACTACGTTGCTGCGGCACAGAACTGGAACACTAAGTGTCAAGAATGCTTCCCAAGTGTCAACACTATCCATACTACCTTTAAGGTAAGCGAAAACATTAGTATACAACTTGATAAATATCTAGTGACGTAAAATATACCTAGTACAGGCCTAAAAATGTTTCCCCCTAACCTGAATGCAATGTTTAACTGTTCCGTACATCTCTTCACACATATGTATACTTCCACTCACCCATTAAAAAACCAGATGCATAATATCACAGAAGTTATTGAAATGTCATTACTTCTCGGCATAAAATATAAGAATATGTTGTGATAAGGAAAATTAAAATCAGCAAGTGAGATAAAATAGCATACACAGGAAATATAACTCCAAGAGGCAGGACAAGTTATAGAGGAGTGAGTTAAGTTACCTCCTTTAAAATTAAGTATGATATTGGCTGGTCCTGTACTCAACATTCCTTAAATACACTAAATTTGTCACTTGTTTTATATCATTGTTGTCTATCATGATCATTGGTTTAGGGTTTATTTTGAGTTATTTCACTTCTGTTCTATTCTCCTCCAAATCATTCCTCTGACAATACTGTAAATCTTTTATAAGCTTCAACTTTATTTTTTTTTATTTCTGCCTCTATTTTAAATTTTCCTAAATCCCATTCGACTTTATCCAGTATTTTTATTTTTAATTTCTGAAGTTTTTGACTAACTGGAACATGTTGTAACCCATAGTCTATATTTCTTAAGTTCCTGGGTCTCTTCTCATTAATCCTTGACTCTATTATTTACACTGTGGTATCCTGGGTTGGTGGGGAGTATTTTCATATATAAAGATACTTCGGGTGATTTTGAAACAGTGTATTTGCAATTATCATTTTTCTTTCCTCGCAAAAGTCAATTAATTTTCTTTTTCATTTTATTACCCAACCCTTGTGGAAGTCAAATAAACGATACTCGTTATGCTGTGATAAATAAAAAAAAATCTGGTCTGCTCATTCTACAGATGTGAGTATATAAGAACACATTAAGAGATATTATTTTAGTCCACCGATAACCTTCTTCTGTTAACAGTTAAGGGAGATTATGAAGATGCTAGAGAGAATGGGCTCGATCACTGCGACAGATACCCTCCCACAATTTGATGCTACATCCAGTATCCAGGAAAAGGTTGATAAGATTATAGGAAACATGTCTTTTGTTGTGCACGAAGAACCTCCACAGCAAACAGTGGAGCAGCTACCGAACACACGACTTACTGTGAGTTGAAGTTGTTTGACTATTCCAGCAAAGTACAAAACCATATCACTATTTTCATATTGAGTGTCAGGTTTAAATACAGTAAAGTAATTACGGTAAAGTAATAATTCTTAAGGTTCAGACGCCTTTGGAAGTATTATTACGGGAGACGTATGTAGTGGTCGAAAGGAATGACTGAAATTAAGAGCACCTGTGCCTGAAGCCAGATGTTCCCTTAATGTAAGGTAACTGTCCAATTCATACCACACAACAAATCAAATACCGGGTAATTTGACCTTTCTTATACGTAGTGCCCTGTGCAGGCCTAAGATGAATGTAGGTCAGTGTGGGCATCATTGTCCTTCAGATGACACACTGCTATGTGTACTTCTGTTCCATTATAATGTTAAAAAATGGTCAACACAGGTAAATTTCAAGTATTTACTTGGCAGATTGATAGTTTACGCTCCGGGGCAAGATCTGTAAACACCTTGCTGAGGAATGGTCAGGTGTTGGCTATACAGGAGGGTGAAGAGCTCAGCTCAGCTAAGATTTCACTGGCAGGCGAGAAGATGTGCCTGCACCATCTGCAGAAGATTCCTCTGCCCCCTGATGCTCACATTGTTATGGTTAGTTCATCCAAAACACTGTGTTTCTACCTTGTATTCACAATGTTCCCTTGAAGCCAATTTAAGGATATCTTACATTTTAATTTCCGTCACGCTTTGCACCTTCAAAACTCCTCCATACATGGTAACACTCTGGTGCATCATCTGATCATCAGATCTTCTCACGCGGATGTGAATAAATAATGTGCAGCCAGACACAGTGCCTCACATTGATGTAATGAAGCAGTTGTGAACAAGTCACCCTTTGTGTACAGAACTAAACAATGTATTTGAAATGCTCTGTAACATTTAATACTACACTAACCTGACTACTGGAGTCTGATAAACACCCTTTGTGATCTCTACTCTGTAATCCTTCTACGCTATAGTTCAAAGGATGAGTATGGGGCGCACAATAAACTAGTCGCTGTATTTGGCAAATTAAAAAAAAAAATCAAATCCACGGTACAAAACCAGCCTTCACCCTACAGTATAAAATAACACCCTCCCCCACCCCCCTACAGCATTGTTGAACTGTCTTATAACACTGACAGTAACATATGTCATTGGTTAGTCATTTACAGAGTGAATATACAGTTATACTTTATTACAGCACAGCCAATTGATGAAGGCGATAGACCTCTCCTCTGCCACGGTGTTCCTCGACTTGGCATGGGATGGCATGAATAAAGGCCGACTCCACATCCGGCTGTTATCCGCTCATTCTTTCGAGTGGATCCGTCAATTCGTGGCCATGTGTACGGGAGAGTGGGGACCTTCTTATGTTAACTCGCACTTTGTTGAGCTAGAAAAAGGTTGTAAATGGGAGCGTGTTGTGGCTGGCGATTATGAGTACAACAATGGGAAAGGAGGAGCTGCCATAAAACGTGGCTTGGTTTTGTCTGATTGGGAGGGCTTGTATTCTGTCGGAACTGTAGCTGCGAGATGGTGGGGAAGTGACGCTACAGCAACACAATTCGTCATCTACACCAAAGCCATGTCAGAAGAATCACACCCACTTATCATCGGTAATGTTGTGAGTGGTATGCCTCTTCTTAAGTTAGCAGTCAGTCTCAGCGATGTTACCCAGGTTCTCGTGATTGACAGTGGCATTGTTCTTTCATTCTAACTGTACTAACTGGTATTTACTGTCATAGGCTAAGTGTGATGATAGTAATGTGTCAATGGCTGTTGGTGATGTATAGTGAAGTATAGTGATAGCTGTGATGAGGTATGGTGATGGTGACTGTTGGTAATTGTAATGGTTAGTAAGAAATAGTGGTGATAATGTTCTGTGTTGTTGATGGCGGTGATGAGGTGCGGGGACTGTGGTGATGATGGTGATGATGACTCTCATTGCCTGTCACTGTTGTGGTACCATCATCATCATCATCACACTGTCACCTCTCTTTTCGCAGCTATTTCATTTATCATCGTAATGAAAGCATATCAAAACTCACACCTAAGTTACAAACTCCATTTTTTACTATAAATATTAACACCATTATCACCATTAACACGATTGTCACCATTATTATTACTTATTGTAAAGACCTTTAACACAAACCATAATTGCCTTGGTCATTTCACCATACAGCATCAGATCATACACTATCTTCACTGTTGACACCATCATACACTATCTTCACTGTTGACACCATCATACACTATCTTCGCTGTTGACACCATCATACACTATCTTCGCTGTTGACACCATCATACACTATCTTCGCTGTTGACACCATCATACACTATCTTCGCTGTTGATCACCATGTCTGACACCATCATACTGTTGACACCATCATACACCACACCATCATACACTATCTTCGCTGTTGACACCATCATACACTATCTTCGCTGTTGACACCATCATACACTATCTTCGCTGTTGACACCATCATACACTATCTTCGCTGTTGACACCATCATACACTATCTTCACTGTTGACACCATCATACACTAACTTCACTGCTGACACCATCATACACTATCTTCGCTGTTGACACCATCATACACTATCTTCGCTGTTGACACCATCATACACTAACTTCACTGCTGACACCATCATACACTAACTTCACTGCTGACACCATCATGCACTAACTTCACTGCTGACACCATCATACACTAACTTCACTGCTGACACCATCATACACTAACTTCACTGCTGACACCATCATACACTAACTTCACTGCTGACACCATCATACACTAACTTCACTGCTGACACCATCATACACTAACTTCACTGCTGACACCATCATACATTAACTTCACTGCTGACACCATCATACATTAACTTGACACCACTGCTGACACCATCATACACTAACTTCACTGCTGACACCATCATACACTAACTTCACTGCTGACACCATCATACACTAACTTCACTGCTGACACCATCATACACTAACTTCACTGCTGACACCATCATACACTAACTTCACTGCTGACACCATCATACACTAACTTCACTGCTGACACCATCATACACTAACTTCACTGCTGACACCATCATACACTAACTTCACTGCTGACACCATCATACACTAATTTAACCTAACCTATGATAAGACATTGTTAACTTGAGACCCTCATTAACCTTCGTATATTACCTAGTGAATGTGTACACAAAATATAATTGCTATTTTGAATGATTTAGGTTAGGTTTGGTTTGGTTTGGTTAGGTTAGGTTAGGTTAGGTTAGGTTAGGTTAGGTTAGGTTAGGTTAGGTTAGGTTTGGTTTGGTTAGGTTAGGTTAGGTTAGGGTAGTTTAGGCTATCATAGGTTAGGTTAGGGTAGGTTAGGTTAAGACTTATAACCTAGAAAAAATGTGTAATACAAATTTTAGTTGGCTGGACAGATGGACATGTTACTGTAATGCTCCATCCAACTTGGCTTAAAGGATAATAAAAATGTATATATGAATAAAAAAATAAACATATGTAAGAATCTTTAATTTTTCTCTTTGATGCAGTTGTATCGGTCGTCTTTATTCCATTCTCCAGTACCAGACTGAGAGCCAGGCTAATTTTGCATGTTTTCCTTCTCCGCTAATACGGGAGGACACAAATTTCTTGCTATGGGTTGAAATTTTGATTGTGGTAGTAGTGGTGGTGGTTTATGGTGTATCAGACACTTGGGGTTGTTATACACTTAATATATGTTGTTATACATTTATTATATGATGTATCAGACACACTTGGGGTTATTACGAGGAACACATAAGGATGCAGCTCCCAATATACTTAGAGGTATGCTTGACTTTGGGTCAGCTCCCACTTAGAGCCCTGAAGATTATTTCCCGCACAAATCATTCATTTCAACATTCATATATATATTAAAATCTTAATACAGGTTTGTAAGAAATGCCTACTAAAGTTTTTCCGAATTAAAATCATAATTTAACATTACCTATTTCTCCTTTCTGACTGCACCATCAAAATAGTTAACAATGTTTCAAATGGCAAAGAAAACTACTATGAACTGCTTAAGCAATTTGTGTAAAATAATTCCACAGAAAATTACTCACTGCTACAGTAGAACAGATCGTTGCAATGGTGTGAGTGATTATGGAGTTGGTACGACAGTGATGAGTCAATATAGTCATGCTTTAATACAAGTGAGTCATAACGATGATGATTCACTATAAACTAGCGGTGAGTCATGAGTGACGAGCCACCATAGAGCGAGGTGAGTCATTACAGTGAGTGGTGAGTCACTAAGAATGATTCTAGATATAAGTCAATACGGAGATGAATTACTCCACAAGGGAGGCGAGAGTCTAAGCTGGTGGACTCAGAACGGCAGGACAACACCGCAGTCCACCACAGTCACATTGGTAATATCACTTAGCTTCACTGTTGACTGGACTACCTCCAGACCACTCACTACCTCACCAAACATCAGTGGGTGTGAATCTTCTGAAGTGACTCTCGTGTAGATGATGAACTGTGCTGCTGTGTCGTCACTTCCCCACCACAACCCCGCCACCGTCCCCCTGGAGTACAACCCCTCGTACTTGGTCATCCCTACCTCAGGATGTACTGCCGCTCCTCCCTTTCCATTGTTGTGTTCGTAGTCACCCGTTACCACTCGCTCCCAAAATGAACCTCTCTCCACTACAAGAAATCTCGTGTTGACATAGGAAGGGCCCCGCTGTCCAGTACACAGGGCCAGGAAGTGTTGGGCTCGCTGGCAGCAGTCGGTGGGATACAGACGGATGTAGACTCTTCCCTTTGAGTTTGGCCAAGCCAGGTCAAGGAACACCACGGTGGATTCAGGGTCCAACACCTTCATCACCGTGTTGTGCTGTGGTAAATAATGTTATGCTGATTCATCAATGCAATTTAAGTTAATTCAATTTTAACTCACTTTCCTAATTCTCCAACAATTTAATATGAAAAAAGTTCCATATTGGTGTTGTAGGGTGTGGGAAGGTGGGGAATAGTTTTGTTGGATTGTAAGTCCCGATGACAAAAACTTGGTGATTGGCTGGTGATTACATCCCTGGTAACTGGTGGTGGTTGGTAATATAAGAGTAACTGGTACTAACTGGGCTCTCCACGCCAGGAATATATTTTCTAGTTGTTTTGTTCTTTTTTTTCCACCCCTAGGACATAAAATTTAGAATCACGTCATCATCAAACACTTAACAGCGAACATTCTTATCAACGCATCACAATATGATTTCATGGAGAGAAAATCTTGTCCGGCAAACTTCATCATTTTCCTTAAAACGTTAACAGACTACGTGGACCAAGGTTTACCAATGGATGTCTTGTGAATTGTGGCAACTGTGTGGAATGCTTATCTAACATCCTTAGTCTGGCTACTATGGCGACGTTTCTTGAGGCCATTCTGGGTGTTTTAACACGATGTCTAAAAACACAGCGCTACCACATTTAAAAAAAATGCCAGCCACTGTACCAGGTATAGGTGCAAAAGACTGTACACTCGCTCCAAAAGTGTCTTTATGGTTTTGTGTGAGACAATATGACACAACGAACGAAGGATTTTGACAATCCTACCGAGACAACAGGAGTCGCAGTGTTCATTTTGAAATTAATTGGACCCCTCCTTAAAGATACTTTTTGGAGTGTGTACATGAATTTTTCGAAGGTACTTGATAAAGTTTCACGTGTACGATTAATGTCTAAGATTCAGGCACTTGACACCGCAGGCAAAATATTGAAGTGGATTAACAACTGGCTTGAAGACGGCAACAAAGAGTGGTCATGAACGGAGTACATTCAGAATGGAACATTGTTCACAATGGAATACTACAAGGATTTATTTTCGCACCCACCCTTTATGTGATCTACATTAACAATATTGGGGAAAATAGATCGAGCCATATAATCAAGTCTGCAGTCGACAAGAAGATATTTGGGAAGGTGACAAGTCAAGAAGGTGTTGCAAGATCTGTAAGAGCTGATCCAAATGGTTGCAAGACTGGCAAATGTTTTTTAATGTAAAGTAGGTAATTATTTATGACCAACCCGCGGCCGAAATTGATAGAAACGATTTTGAAAACACCAGATTTTCATTGTTTTTTTTACAGTGGACACTGTTGTAGTTTGTGCAAGTGTGTTAAAAAATAGTTATTTCTAAAATAAACGTAACTTAACCTTTGTGGGTATGAAAAAAACAGACCTAACCAACCTAGTCAAACAAACCTTCCTAACATTTACTTAACAGAAGGAACCTACTATGATATGGTTTAATTTTAGGCTCTTTCTGGGTGTGAGATCATGCGGCCACTTCGGCGCTTATGCAGCCCGGGCAGCGGAGTGATTTATTATGATGGCGGGAACGTCGGGCCACGGCGTTGAGGAAGTGATGAACAAATTTCTTTCCGGTCTGAGAGCACAGGGATTCCCGCAGTGTGGACAGTCTCTATTTAAAGAAACAATGCCGTGGTCTTTGAACAATAAAGGGTCTCGTTGTCTTTATCCCTAAAATCGCAAATTACGCCCAAAAAGACCAAGTGAGAGCAGCAGTGAAAATAGCCAACCGAATTTCAAATAATATGATAAGAAATGCTCCTTTGTACGGGAAATACTGTACAGGTATATAGATATGAAAACCTTACCTCCAGAAAGACCCTTAGAAAATGTGCAATGCATTAAGTAAATTAGGTAGATAAATAAGAGTTGTTCATATTCAACTGACCTCAATAATGTGGACATCAGGAGACAGAGGTTTATCCTGTAGGTAATGGAGAAACATCTTTTCCTCCATCAGGGAAATCTTAGCCGAACGGATACCTCCACTTTCATGCACAGCCGCCACCTGGCCGTCCAACAGTAACTTCTTTAAGTGTTCTGTCCTGGTGCGTAGAGTGTCAACCTGCCAAGTCAATCCTTCATAGTTATCTTGTATAAAGTTATGCAATATGGCTGGTCAGTAGCAGGTTGGTTACTAAGGGACACATGTACAGTGCTGATGATTGTTGGCCAATAGTAAGGTGGTTTTGAAGGGAATCAATGACCAGTATAACAAACAACTTTAACTCACAGTCAATAGAGTGTTTTGCAGGTGTCTGAATGCCCACGGTGTGATGTTGATGTGTTGAGTGTTTCTTGTAATAAAGTCAACTTTCTCCTTGATGGTGGAGGCAGAGTCAGCCAAAGGGCCGGGGGTAGCACACCTAGCCTTACTCTTCATTATCTCCAGGAACCCCTTGAATGTCTCCTTTACCTATAACGAAGGAATATCACATTTCGAGTCAGCAAATCTCATACATTAATCCCAGTAAAACTTCTCTGGGTATTACTCTCATTCTTTGCAGTGTACAGTTCCATCCAAAATTCTCTTGACACTTGGCAGTTTCTGGTATCAACTTGGGAGGTTAAAATATGAGGTCGGTTTACAGAACTGGTGAATACTGATTTTCATTATAAATGTGTCAGAATAACGAGAAAATAACACTGAAATACAAGAAAAACATGAGTTAACAGATGCCCTAATCACTCTTACACGACCCAAAAGTAGATGCCAGATATTGCCAAGTATCCAAGGGTTCTGTGTTATTGAACAGCCTTATTTGATTCTGAGAAATGATGATAATTTCTTCTGTGATCCTTAACCTTCAACCTTCACAGCAGTGCTAATGGCAAACAGGAAAATTATTGTGTACTAACAAGATAACAAATAATTTGTATCTTACCATCAGGGTATTGCGGACGGTGCTGACGTTAGGAAAGCGTTCCTGGCACTTGTTGTTCCAGTCCTGTGCTGCAGCACCACAGATCTCTGCCTCATCAATGGCAAAACCAACCTCTTGAGCACTGTTGGCCCTTGTGAGGATTCCTAAAGCGGCCTCCAGCTGTCTCTCATCTCCTCTCCCTTCTTTTCTCATCTCTCTCAACCTTTGGTGTTCCTCCTCCAAGTTTTCTAGTGCGGTATTCATTATAATTTCAAACTGAGTAATTTTATTTAGGTCGTCCTTCCATTTGATGATGTGTTTCTCATACTCGTCCAGCTGAGATCTACTTTGGTAACACAGCTTAGACAATGTACGGACAATAGTCACTTGTTCACCTCTCAGTGACTCAAGTTTTCCGCCGATACCTTTTGTACTAACACTGTCTTCTGTTCTTGTTGTCGTTGTTGTCGTCGAGGTACTAACTTCTCTTAGAGATTTTAGGAAAGCCTCGGCCATGTAATTAATAGGAAATTCTGTTGCAGAGGTGGCTGTGAGTTTGAATCTACATTTTGGGCAGCAAGGGCTCTCATTCTTGAGGGCCTGATTAATACAGCTCGTACAGAAGGTGTGGCCACAGGAAAGAGAACGTGGTCGGAGGTTATCAGTAAATTTGTTGAAGCAAACCTTACATTCCAGCAGATCATTGTCATCCTGTTGAAAATTATAACATTACCATTAAGTTATACATCTGAAAGTTGTTTTAGTTGATGTTGTTGTGTGGTACAAAAAGCATAACACTACAGTAAAGGGTTAAGTCATTCGTCATGAGGTGGGATTTGAGGTGCATTTGGTGAAATATCCTGGGATAACAGATTAACTCTTCCCAGGTACAGTTCTCACCAGTCAAGTAGTACAAGTAGTAGTAGTACTCTTGTTTCTTGAAGCTCTTATGTACTATAATTGTACAGTTATATATTCACTCTAATATGGGTAGTTACTTAATAATACGCTTCAAACTCAAACTGTACAGCACTTTTCAGAAATAACTAGATTAAACATTTGTATTGACAGATAGAATATAAAAAGTTACCTAAGTATGCCCAATAGTAAAACTTTAACAAATTAAATAACAGTACTTTGGATGGATGTTTTAAGAGAGGAAGAACAATAACAGTTTATATAGAACAGTCATCATCATTATAAACCTGAACCATTATACAAAGCCAAGTTTTATATGATAACCTCTCTCTCTCTCTCTCTCTCTCTCTCTCTCTCTCTCTCTCTCAAGAATATAAATGACCAATCTTGTATTCTTCATTTGGCTTCTTGTCTTCACCATTTTAAGCCACATTGTATAAATACTCTTAACTGGCCCTAAGGAATATTAAACACACACACTAATATTATGGTATAAACTAGGGTCTCCTTAGGGTGAGTTTTAACCCTTACGTATTTTCTTCCATCCTAGTTTAATATTTCTTTAAAATCGTGTGAGATAAATCAAGTATCTTCTCAGCGCGTAGGTATTATAATAACAATAATAACTTACTGTATCTCAAGCTGCCATACGATAGCTTACAGCATCTCATTCTAGCATACGATAGCTTACAGCATCTCAAGCTTACTGGTCAGACTACTCACCTGATTGTCCGTACGAGACATCATTAATAGGTTAGAGAATTCGCCTGACTTTGAGGGGGAATCAGGCTACAGTACAGACAGGTTGTAATACTTGGACAAAAGTAGAGGAACGCCAACTAACACGTTCTTACTCCAGAACAAACACTGTAATAAAGTCACTTGGTTATCAGGAGAAATGATAATGGCGTATCTCTCTCTCCTTTTCATGTTGCAGTATTAATTATGTTATTTATTATTTTGTGTTAATTTTGAGGAGTAAATAACACAAGCAACTTAGTTAAACAACCAGGTGTCGTCTAGTGGTCAGGTTGTTAGAGAGTGTAAGACATAGAACAGTAATGAGGTGATTATAGTAAACAATTTATCAATGTGTTGCAACTCAGGCTGGTCACTCCGACACAAACCATTGTTGTTAACCAGGCGTGTGATCACAGTTACTGAATCAACACTCACTCATACTTAGTAAATTCGGTTAGTCACAGTTCCTGGCCAAGGCACACGAGTTGTCAGATACACTATACAGTACAACACCAATAATCCGCCATCACCAGGAAAATATCAATACACTCAGCTGACTATCTACGGTACATTGTAAATAGCTCGCGGTAGAGAGGAAAATTTGTATTGAATTTTCTCGTTTTGGGACAACTATTGGTGGTGTATTATACTAGAAACGATCAGCAATAACTTATATGTTTATCTAAATCATAAAAAAAATGTCGTGGAACCTCAATACCTTCTTCGTCTCCTCTCTTATTTTTCTCTTTTTTTTTTAATTAATATTTTAGTTAGGTGTAGTTTCTCACATATATTCGTTATTACATACCTGTACTTCACCTTGAGTTTACCTGTCGTATATACAGTGTTCACCTCTACACGTTGTCACACTGTCTCTTATTTCTTCGACATACTTGTCAAATTACCTGCCCCGTCGGGTGGTCGGTATCTACTCTGTTAAACAATATTAACAAGTACTGGGCATGTACGGGATCTTGATTGTGCCTGAAATTATGCCAGTGGTGGTGTAATCTAGTCGTAAATAAACTCTTACTCTTCCTCCAAAGAAGTTAGTCCTGACAGTTTTCTTGAGTGAGAGTCTTTTAACGCGAGGCTGTGACTTCTAGTGGAGCAGCCATCCACTAACTCTGAACATGGATACTATACATTACTCTGAGGAATGTCCTTTGGGATGCTTATAGCACCTCTATCAAATTGTCCTCACATTCTCTTTTTTAACTTTTTACTTTTATCCTCTTCGCCACTGATCGGCTTGTTAGCCGCTTGGGCGATCGGTCACGTCTCTAATTACTTTTGCTTTTCATTTATCTTCTTCACCAAAAGATTGGCTCGCTAGCCGCCCGGGCGATCGGTCATGTCTCTGTCACGCACTGTTGGCAAATACTGGCCATGCACCGGCTCCTGAATGTACCTGAAACCGCTCACACTCGGTGCCGTCACAACACTCTCTGGAAGATTGTTCCAAGAGTTTACAACCCTCACTCCGAAAAAGTTTGCCCTCACAGTTTTCTGGACCTGCGGCTTCTTCAATCTTGAGCTGTGACCCCTTGTGGGGCGAGCTTCCGCCAGCTCCAAGTAAGGACACTCAACTGAGTAGTGCCCCCTGAGATGCTTATACACCTCAACTAGGTTCCCCCTTGCCCGTCTGTAGTATAAGCTAGGCAAGTTCAGGCGCTCCAATCTCTCAGGGTAGCTGAGGTGCCGAAGTGCAGGCACCATTCTGGTGGCCCTCCTTTGAACATTTTCAACCAACTGACATCCCTAGCATATCTCGGGGACCAGATGGGGAAGCACTTCACTCCTGAAGATCGTCTAGATATCTGAACGACCTTCTTATAAGACCCAATAATTTATTTGCCTGATTTACCCTCTTCTCGCAATAGCCCGAGAACTTCAGCTCATTGTCAACATACACACCTAGGTCCTTCTCACATACAATCTCAACTAGTGCAGTTTCTTCATCCCGTTGGGACATATGATACGCCTCCTTACCGTTGGTACGCCCCAGGTGCATCATCTTACACTTCGTGACATTGAATCTCAGCAGCCATTTCTTCGACCATTGTAATTTCCCTTGTAATATTTGCACCTTGGCCTGGCCTTATCCTGAACTAGGTAACAGTTGAATCTGAATGACAACACTATATGGTGACTGGTGCCAACTGGGGCAAGGTGTTCCAGTTTGGCCACCATACCCTCCTCGTTTGTTATGATGAGGTCAAGTGGCTTGGGTGTTTGCTCCCCTCTGTAATGTGTCGGGTCTCTTAACATGTTGGAACAGAAAATTATCTCTCAGAGTTTCTACAAATTAATGTAAAAACAGCGTATATAAACGAATTTCTTATCTCTGTATCCTAATATATTTATCTAAACCTGACAGTGAAAAGGATTACCAAGAACGGGGTATGTGGGGCAAACCCTTATTCCCTTAATACGATTAGCAGACCTAGCATGTGTTTGTACTGTGGTTCCTAATTATGTCGTCACAAATTTAAGACAATGGTGGAATCTAAAAATACGGCAATGTGTAAAAATAATAATAGATCTAAGATTCAATGTCACGAAGTGTAAGATGCTGCACCTGGGACGTACCAACGGTAAGGATGCGTATCATATGTACCAACGGGACGAAGAAACTGCACTATTTGAGAAAATGTGAAAAGGACCTAGGTGTGTATGTTGACAATGAGCTGAAGTTCTCGGGCCATTGCGAGAAGAAGGTGAATCAGGCAACTAGATTATTAGGTCTTATGAAAACGTCGTTCAGATATCTAGACAGTCCGTCCCACATAACGATCTTCAAGAGTGAGGTGCTTTCCCGTCTGGAGTACTGTCACCCCGTCTTGTCCCCGAAATATGCTAGGGACTGTCAGTTAATTGAGAATGTCCAAAGGAGGACCACCAGACTAGTGCCTGCACTTCGGCACCTCTGCTACCCAGAGAGATTAGAGCGTCTGAAATTGTCTAGCTTATACTACAGACGGGCAAGGAGGGAGGACCTAATTGAGATGTATAAACATTTCAAAGGGGACTACTCAGTCGAATGTCCTTACCTGGAGCTGGCGGACGCCCGCCCCACAAGGGGTCACAGATCAAGGTTGAAGCCGCAAGCCCAGAAAACTGTGAGGGGTAACTTTTTCTGAGTGAGAGTTGTGAACTCTTGGAACAATCTGCCAGAGAGTGTTGTGACGGCACCGAGTGTGAGCTCTTTCAAGACCAGACTTGACCAACACTGGAGCAGGTTAGATACAGTCAGGAGCCGGTGCATGCCCCGTACTTGCCAACAGTGCGTAACAGAGACGTGACCGATCACCCAAGCGGTTAACGAGCCGATCAGTGGCGAAGAGGATAAAAGTAAAAGTAAAAAAATGAAGACGTCTTGTTTGTTGAAGATTAAAGATGAAAGCATACAGCCTTACCTCACTAAGTATTGCCAGGTAAAATTACGAGTACAAGAGTCAGGGTGGGATCGATGCATCTTTGGTTGACTGTACACACACACACACACACACTCACAGTGATAACATAAATTAGACATTAGGTGAAGAGAGAAACTGCAATAACCAACAAAGAAATTCATTGAAAATAATAAATCCGATACAAAAAATACAACAATAATATAATTGTATCTTACTCTAGTGTTTATCATTAAATTAAGTCAGTTTTACCTCGAGGTTCTAATTAATATTTACTTTCGACTTCCAAAATGACAATTTTTTCCTTGTTTTTGTCAGTGACTGGTTATCATGAGTGACGTCACAGCTTAAGACCAATCAGGTTGCCGCTGTTGTGCTCCAAATCGTTCGCCATCAACTTCTTCTTCATGGAGTGGGATGACGTCAAAATATTCAACCAATCAAGCTTTGCCGTCGAACTCTTTGATGACATATTTTAGTTTATTAATCACTGACTGGATATCCTCATGAGTGATGTCACAGTGAACTACCATCCGAACTGCCGTGTCAGTGATGGGAAGTATCCGAGCAACAACTCTCTCTCCTATGGCTGCCACCTCTTCGTCAGTTACCTAAAGAAAACGTCACATTAAAACAAGATGAAGGATCGAAACCCAAATACCGTTGCGTATAATTATGTTCTTATGAAATATATAATTCAGTAGTCTATATTGGTACGGATCCATGGTCCTATAAGAGAATGATAAGCAGAGAAAAACTTCGATGAGATTACTGCTATATTAATTTAGGTTAAGTTCTATCAGGATTATGGGAGATTAAGGTACAGTTCCGTTCAGAAGTATTATACGAAAAACTTCAAGTAATGAATACATTGAAGACTCTTGATATATGAGCTCCGTTCACCTACTTCTTACAGTGTTCATTCTCAACCAATTTCCCTATTGTATTCTGATATTCTAATGGATACTCCTATCACTACAGTTTTCTTCTCGCGTCAGCAGGATATTCATATCAATATCCTTCCCATCTCCTTTTGATGAGTATTCGTTCAAATCACACTGCCCCGTTGCCAGTTCCACTGTGTGTGTTGGTGGGAGGGTCGGCGTAGTGACCTGTCGTCTAGGAAGGGTACAACAGGCTATGCACCCTTCACCGTCAGTGTACCACGAACTTCTGAACGGAACTGTACATTACGTCAGGTCACATTAAATTAGGTTAGATTATGATTATATGTTAAGTAAGGTAATGTTAGGTACAATTTTATCAGGTTAGGTTAGGTTAGGTTAGGTTAGGTTAGGGTTAGAACCACATAAAATGGGACCAAACTGCATAAACCAGGATGAGGAACAGAAAAAAATTGGTTGATTACTAGGGATGACATACCTGGTCCATCCTCTCACACAGGTGACTAGGGGGAAGAGCTTCAGGGTCACACTCGAGCAGCAAGATATTGGTGTGGGCGGAGGCGGGGTCACACTTGATGATCTCGCTCTTACACTCTACCACAGCTGCAGTGAGAAAGGGAGTGAGTGAGTGAGTGTGTGAGTGTGTGTGTGTGTGTGTGTGTGTGTGTGTGTGTGTGTGTGAGATATTTTCTCAGGTAATTAGCTCTTAACGACCTTGTTCTATATAATTGGTAATGGATCTTATCATTCTTTAATTAATTGAAGGTTGAGGAAAACCTGTACATAGGAAGAGCTTACCTGGGAGGCTGTCTAAAGCTTTCCTGGAAGGCTATCTAAAGCTTACCTGGGAGGCTACCTAAAGCTTACCTGGGAAGCTATCTAAAGCTTACCTGGGAGGCTATCTAAAGCTTACCTAGGAGACTGTCTAACGCTTACCTGGGAGGCTATCTAAAGCTTACCTGGGAGGCTACCTAAAGCTTACTTGGGAAGCTATCTAAAGCTTACCTGGGAGGCTGTCTAAAGCTTTCCTGGGAGGCTATCTAAAGCTTACCTGGGAGGCTACCTAAAGCTTACCTGGGAGACTGTCTAACGCTTACCTGGGAGGCTATCTAAAGCTTACCTGGGAGGCTGTCTAAAGCTTTCCTGGGAGGCTATCTAAAGCTTACCTGGGAGGCTATCTAAAGCTCACCTGGGAGGCTATCTAAAGCAACCTACCTTCACCTAGATTCTAGAACCTACCACTAGCCACCTACCTACACCTAGAACCTACCTCTGGCCACCTCCTGTATGTAGGCGTGATCGCGGGTGAGGGTGGGCCCCACGTGGTCGAGGGCGTATATCCCCGCGGCCGCCAACACGCCCACCTGTCTCATGCCCCCGCCCAACGCCTTCCGGAGACGCCTGGCACTGTGGGCGTACCAGAGTTAAGATAATGGTTTGGTCGTTGATACTTATAAACAAACACAGACAGACATACAAACACATGCACATAACATTGATATCCACACACACACACACACACACTCTCTCTCTCTCTCTCTCTCTCTCTCTCTCTCTCTCTCTCTCACTTCTTAATAAAGTCCTTGGAGCCAACGATGACGGATCCTACAGGAGCTCCCAGGCCCTTACTGAGGCAGATGCTAACAGAAGCACAATCCTTCACGATCCTAGACGGGGGTACTCCCAGGGCGGCGGCTGCGTTGAATAGACGGGCCCCGTCCATGTGTAGAGGCAGTTCTAGCTCCCGGCACAGCACTCCTAGCTGGTGTTTGAGAGTGAGTCCTAGGTCTTAGTAAACGATAAGACTCCTAGTTCAATTTGTGTACATGACCTCTGACCTTACACTAAAAGAAGCCAACAATCGGTAACCTATAATGACCTAACTCAAATTCTCATCAATAAAATTAATGGTCAGGAATTATCATCACCTGACCTGACCTACCTCGTCGAGCCAGGCTAGGGGCAGCACCCTCCCGCCCACCATGTTCTGTGTGTTCTCCACGCAGACGAGGGCAGTGGTAGGCCAGTGGTCGTCTACACCTCTCACCAGCTGTCGGAGCTCCGTCAGGCTGAACGTTCCATCTGGCAGGTTCCTCAGTGTCCTAGGGTGTACGCCGCCCAGCTGAGGAGACAAAGGTGGTGAGGGGAGGGACAATGAGGGGAGATGTAGAGTGAGGGGAGGGATAATGAGGGGAGATGTAGAGTGAGGGGAGGGAAGAAGATTAAGGCAATGGTGGAGCTGGTAGGAGGTGAGGGAGAGTGAGTGAGGTAGATGGTGAGGGAGGGTGAGTGAGGGAGAGTGAGTGAGGTATATGGTGAGGGAGGGTGAGTGAGGGAGAGTGAGTGAGGTAGATGGTGAGGGAGGGTGAGTGAGGTAGAGTGAGTAAGGGAGAGTAACCCTTATTATTACCCCTAACTCTCACCCGCGACCTAATTCACCCATGATCTGGTTCACCCATGACCTGACTGACTCATGCCCTGACTGACCAAATGACCTGAGTCGCCAATAACCTAACTGACTCATGACTTGACTCACCTGAGAGACGCCTCCTTGTTCCCATATGTGGATATGACTCAGGTCACCAACCAACACCTCGCTGCCCCTCGTCCTGCAGTGATTCAGTACTGTGGGGGGTGGTAGTACCTTAGTGGTGGTAGTGGTGGTGGTAGTAGTGGTAGTGTTTAGTGGTAGTGGTAGTGCCTTAGTGGTGGTGGTGGTGGTGGTGGTAGTGTCTTAGTGGTGGTAGTAGTGGTGGTGGTAGTGCCTTAGTAGTTAAATTAATAACACTAACACTGTTAACAACAATAACAAATGGTCTCAAACGTCCATTCTGAGAGGTAGGGAGAAGAATGAATGGAGGAGAGAAACAGACAGACAGCAGAGGCGGGAAATATGACTGCGAACAACTAAATATTTTTCCCTCTGCTGACGGTCGTGTAATATTTCAATGTGATTCTGATCTTTTAAAATGTTGTTTATGCATATTGTAGTATTGCTAATAGGGTAATTAGTCTTAATATGCTCTATTGTGGGTAAAAATAAGTATATATTATATGCATCCTCCGAAAGCGTGAATTTGCTACCAGAGTTTAACAGTTAATTCATGAATAATACTTCTGATAAACTTCCTAAGTGCTCATTTTTTAAATAATGAATGTATGTATCCTTATATAATTTAGCTAAATATCTATCTCGTCAGAAACGGTCATCCCAGCGATTATGAATAAACTCATTTAGAAATACATCTTTACTTCAGGACAAAATCGGACAGGTTTGCAACAGCTCGTACTCACCACAGATAAGGTTACCCATGGTGCCAGTAGGGACGAAGAGTGCCGCTTCCTTGCCCAGCAGCTCGGCGACCTTCTCCTGTAACGCTGTACCCCAGAATTGTAATGTTAGAGTACATGTTTTATTAAGCCTTTGGGATCCCTACAGACTACCTAGCTCCATTTTTATATTGAGTGTAGGGTAATGTGCTTAGTGTGTACTGTACTGTAATGAAATATTAAAGAGTACATTAAGTACATGAATTCTTTAAAACAAATCAGGTTATCAGGTGTGCGTTTATGTATCTAATGAAGGCTAATATACTTGGTGTAATGTAATGAATGTACAGTAATGTTTGAGAGCATATTTTAGTACATGTGTTGAAAATTGAGCAACTTTTATACATGGAGTTTAGAGTTTGACGTAATGTGTTTTAGTGTACCTTAATGCATTCAGAGTACAGTAATGGAGTACATGATAGTTCTCTTAAATAATTTATGTATCTTGCTGTATTCCCCTGAACACTTGGCACCCAACCCAACCCAACCCAACCTAACCCAACCCAACCTAACCTAACCTAACCTAACCTAGTAACAGGATATCTCTCTCCCAGTGCTCACCATTTACTGTAGGATCCTCGCCAAACACATCATCTCCGAGGGGCGCCGACATCATGGCTTCCTTCATGGCTTTCGAGGGCTCGGTGACTGTATCGCTACTCAGGTTTACCATGTGTGTTTCTCCCTCTCCATTCTGGGCACAAATCTGAGGAAAGAGGGAGTTGGAGTGGGTGGTGAGAGGGGGAAAGAAGGTGAAGTGGGTGGTGAAAGAGAGAGAGGGGCTTTTTGTGGGTGGTGTGGTGTGGGTGGGGTGAGAGTTAGGGGGGTGAGGGTGATGGTGAGTGATGGTGATGGTGATGGTGAGGGTGATGGTGATGGTGATGGTGATGGTGAGGGTGATGGTGCAAAATGTTGAGATTGATGAAGGTGGTGATGGTGGTTAGGGAGATCCTATATAGTAACACCAACGACAATTTCTATTAAACTTTTTTTTTTCGAAAATTAAATCTGATTTGTAAATAGGACCAGATATGTAGCCATGATACAAACAATAACTGGGGGAGAGAAACAGAGAGACGGACTTTACACACACACTGATAATAATAAGGCGCAATAGATTGTGTTTATGCCATCCAATACGAAGCTGGCCAGCTGATTGAAGAGAGTTACCAGTTAATACTTTTTTCATAACAATTTTCTATTCGCTTTTTTAGTTGTATTTCAAGTTTATTCTCCAGGTTTTTTTCTGATTTAATTTTAAGCGTAAATCAAATAATTAAAGAAAATGTCATAGTAATAAAGGAGGTTAAGTTCTGTAGGTGTTTAATACTTCCTTCTCAAAATTGTCATCATATTCTAAAGATTAAGTCATTGTGCTCAAGGGTTGAAGAGATAACGCTAGTTCGTATATGATGTTAGAATGACTAGAGAAACAATCGAGCTTTACAAAATATATATATAAATTAGTCTGTTATAATGTTACCAATAACTAAATTACACTCAAAACACTGGTGACTGTATAAGACGGTCTTTGATGCCACAACATTATTCAGGGTAAAGGTGGTGACGACAGGCGGGCATCACTAGAAGGAACTTATGGAATTGGACCAAAATTTCCAGAGATGTTTTGCATGATACTAAATAAGAAAATCGATACGAAAATACACAGAATTTAACAGAAACTGTCCTAACTTAATCTAACCCTACCAACCTAACCTAAGCATAACTACTGTACATACCTGAAACACTACAGGTTAAGTGGACATATTGTTTGCCAGTGTTTATATGTATACATTATCTACCTACTGTAATGAATTTGTATGACGATTTTCAGTGGATATTTAACAATCTATTACGATATATGTCTGTCTGGCTGTCTTTATCGACGGGACTTGAGACTACCATGATAAGGAAAGAGGGGGAAGGGAGGGGAGGTTACAGTTAACTTCATTTCAAGGAAGCTGACCTCTCATGAACGGCTTCCTGCCTTCAAAATGCTTAAATGTTACTTAGAATTAGACATTTACTTGACGTTATGTAACTTTATAATCATTCACAGTGCATCAACAGCATTCTAAGAATCCTGACGATAATATTGTTGATCATATATTGTGAACATATCCGTTTTTTTATTTATTGAGATGATCTTTATTCAATCAACAGCTATATAATTCATGTTGGAGTTTATATACGTTGTATGTTCATTACCCACAGTGTTGAGTAAATTTCCAGCTCCTCTATAGTCACTTCAGTATTGATTCCGTGAACAGTCGTTCTCTCTGATCTCAGACGATGACTAAAGCTCTTAATTTAATCGGTCAAAGATTAATAAGGATAGAAATACGTTGGGAATAGTCACCTTAGCTTGCTGCTCCATGACGCCTGTACCTTCCCCACCACACAGCCAACACACACTGGGCCAAGAGAAGCCTGAGAGTGCCTAAATATATTTGTTGATTGTATATTAAAGAAAACGGAGACTAGAGGGAGAAGTGGGGTAACTCCAGTATTTTGCTGTGATGTACGTTTAGAGAGTTGACTCACCAATAAAAAAGAATGAAAGTTAGTGACAGTATCAGAAATAATTGGATCGACCAGAGGGTGAGAGTTTGTCAGATTGGGAAGTTCTTTAAAAGCATCCAACGTGCAACTCCATCTTATCAGTTGTCACATTAAGTGTCAAAGAGCAAAACAAAATGATGAGAAACCTTTAAGCTTTCTCTTACCACTGGAAGTCAATTCTCTGGGTCATATTGCCACTATCAGTGTTCATTATTTGGTAGGGATGTGCGAATCAGATTAATTCATCTGGTCTTGTATATATTGACCAGTATCTTAACCCAATCAGTGGAACAATCTTATTTTAATATATATTTGTGTATCAGTCTCACAGTTTTTTTACCTCTCTATATTGTATCTTTATCTGCGCCTATGTCCCTCCTTCACATCATCACACCTCTCCCTTCCTTCCTTCCTTCCTCAACCTTCAGTAAGGCTTCAGTAGGTCTTCTCTTACTCCCTCTCCTACCCCTCCCTCCCCACACACCATTCTACTCTGCCCTTCATGAGTGAGTGAATGAATGAATGAAGGAATGAATGACAGTGATTGAAGGAGAATGTGTGTATCTGTTCTTGTTTCCATACACACACACACACACACACACACACACACACACACACACACACACACACACACACACACACACACACACACACACACACACACACACACAAACGCCACAAATGTTTCCATATATCCATAAGTATATACCGTATGTATACGAAAAAAGTATGTATATATGTATAAAAATATACATACACGCATGCATCCTAGAGTGTGAATGTATGTTGTGTATGTATAACGTGTTGAGACGTGTGTGGACGTGTGTATGCCCAGGGCTGCCACAGCTGATTAACATCTGACCAAAAACAATGGTGTTCCACAGGGGGATGATCCCACGGTGTCTGGAGGTCACGTGAGGGTAGGTGTGGAGGGCAGTTGTGGAGAAGTAGTGAGGGCAGGTGTGGAGAAGTAGTGAGGCAGGTGTGGGGAAGTAGTGAGGGCAGGTGTGGAGAAGTAGTGAGGCAGGTGTGGGGAAGTAGTGAGGGCAGGTGTGGAGGGCAGTTGTGGGGAAGTAGTGAGGGCAGGTGTGGAGGGCAGTTGTGGAGGGCATTTGTGGAGAAGTAGTGAGGGCAGGTGTGGAGGGCATTTGTGGAGAAGTAGTGAGGGCAGGTGTAGAGGGCAGTTGTGGGGAAGAAGTGAGAGCAGGTGTGGAGGGCAGTTGAATTTATACATTTTGCAGTGAACAGTAGCTAGTTTATTCTGCACCCTGTAAGCAATAGTGGAAAAGGATATCAGAACAGAGGTCACGGGTCACAAAGTGCTGTGCCATTGTAAGCTTGGACCTGTCCATGAAAGGATTTGTTCTTCTTTTTTCACACTCTAAGACTGTGTGGCCATATGTCTGGACACACACTTGGCAGATGAAATTTAACGTGGAAAAGTGTAAAGTACTTAGCTTAGAATATGTAAATAGGGACGCCAAATAAGTAGGAATCTTAAATCAAGACAGCAATGCATATTCGCTCGAAACAAGGCTAACAAGGTACTTGGTTTCATACAAAGGAGTGTTATTTACAAGACTAGGGAGGCTTTCTCGAGGTGGGATTACGCGCTTCAGTTCTGGTCACCGTACTAGAGAATGGATATCGAATCCCTAGAAAGCATTCAGAGAAGGATGGCAAGACTAATTCACGGTGATTAGGAACCTTGAGTACAGAGACAGATTAAAGCATCTGAATTTGCACTCCCTCGAGAGACAGAGAGTGAGAAGCGATATGATCGAGGTGTATAAATGGAAGTCAGGGCTAAACAAAGGTGATATAACAAAGGTTCTCAGACTATCAGGAGCGAACTCGTAGCAATGGTTTTAAATTAAACATATTTAGATTTAGGCGCGAAATAGGTGAACATTGGTTTGATAATAAAATAGTGGATGAGTGGAACAAGTTAGCGAATGTTCCACCATTTTATGCTATGTTTACTTTTTATTAATTTACTGGGGGGGCATATCTATTACACCAGGCAGCTTTCCGGAGCCGCACTATTGCCAGGGGCTCACTGCGGCGCCTTCGTGGGCGTTGTTGTTTCGTGTCAGGCCGTCACAGAGACCGATGCGACACACTGACCTTAACCTGTCACTGGTTGAGGTCAGTTCAGGGGCGGTCATGGGTCAGGTCAGGGCCGGTCCTTTGGGAGAGACAGCGAAAGTAAGAAACACACGAGCTCACCAAAACAAATTTGTCTAGTACCCCATAAGTGTTAATAACAGCCTTGGGTAATAAAGCACAACTGAATCACACCTTCACCATATTGTAATGTCAGTGTCTGGTAATAGAACACAAATGTGGGGGGGGGGGGGTCAGACACCTGGGTTGACCTGGGTCATCTAACTTGACCGTGACCTATGACCCCATGACCCAAGATATCATTTCTTATATTGCGGTCAACTCTTCCCAGTCTCAGTAAATCTCAATACCCAGACATAACCAGTTGACACTCTCTCTCAACACACCTGAAAATTAATGATCTGTGTTCTCAAAAGGTCTCGAACAAATATCCGAGACCGAAGCACGCGAGACCTGAAAAAAAATACCTCGAGACCTACATTACTATGGTGAGGGCAGGTGTGGGGGATATAGTGAAGACAGGTGTGGATTAAACAATGGAAATCAGGTATGGGAAAAAGTGTTGAGAAAAGGCTTAAGGAACAGGTGTCCACTAGAACAGTTGTTGGTGTTGCTGTATAGATGGTGGTAGTTGAACGCTTATGTAGTTAGATACAGTAGAGTCCTTGTGTGATTTCGACTCCATCTTTTTACGATATTTTATAATTGCAATAAAAAAAATTGGATGGGATCTTACATTTAGAGGGAAAAATTTACTTATGAATCTTTGGGAAACTCTCATGGTGTTGTACGTAAGTGAGTCAATTTGATACATTTTTGATCTAACGTCTCCAATCAAGAGGAACTTCTTAACTTTTGAACTTTTGAGAATCGATATTTGTGTCGTTATAATGGAGAGAGCTTATTACGAACCCATGAGAATCCAGTTTAATGTTGTACCTTAAGTGATTCATTTAGATATATTCTCACATCTCCTGCGAGAAAAAAAAAACATTATTCCTTACGGATCTTTAAAAACCTGGTCTTCCGTGCTGCAGTTCCGGGTACAGCATCGTTAAGAGTGTCTTGAAAGCACCTGAGCACCTACTTGAGGAATGTGTGCGTGCCTAATGAGCCAGTGACGCAGGTACAAAATATCAATACCCACGTGAAAACAAAATTAGCATCATAAGTGTTCTCAAAAGATGGTAATGTGAGATAGATGTTAAGAAAAAAACCCTCATGATATGTGTTGAAGACCTACCTGACGGAGGTATATTGTATCAAGAATCAGGAACTATAGACACGAGATCCAAATATAGACACCCAGTTATAGAAAAACCAATAAGATACATTCCCCGAAAAACTTGTTGATTTTAAGTAAATATCACAAACAATTCCTTCAGATATCAACTGAGGAACTTCCAAGTTTAGGTGTACGAAACAGGAGCGCCATAGACAAAGGTTCTAGCGAGCAATATCCACCTGAAGAAACTAATGATCCAGGTGAAAGATATAGAAAAGTGAGGTAAATTTTGGCAGTTTCATAAAGATATAGGAACAAGTTGTCAGATGTTCAGCTTTGAGAGAGAGAGAGAAAGAGAGAGAGAGAGAGAGAGAGAGAGTTCATAAAGTTATAGGAACAAGGTGTCAGATGTTCAGCTTTCAGAGAGAGTCAAGTTCATAAGACATTATCCCTCCAAATTTCTCTTTACTGCGGCGTTGCTCTGGCTATCTCGTCCTCAACCACTCGATGCAGTAAAATTCAAAGCAAAGATTCCTTCTATGAGACCCCCAGCTTAGGTTAAGTATAGAGACACCTACCTAAGACCTATCTCTCTCTCCCTTCCTACCCTCCCTCTCTCTCTCTCCTTCCTACCCTCCCTCTCTCTCTCTCCTTCCTACCCTCCCTCTCTCTCTCTCCTTCCTACCCTCCCTCTCTCTCTCTCCTTCCTACCCTCCCTCTCTCTCTTCACCTCCCCATTTCCTCTAAGCTTTTCCTCTTTCCACTCCCACTCTTCCTTCCGACTCTTTCCGTTCGCCTTCCTTATTTCCTCTAACCTAACTCCCTGACCTCTCACCCCCTCCAAAGGTGTAAAGACCAGGTCACACACACACACACACACACACACACACACACACACACACAGACGTCACTAATAAGATAATAAAATGCGTCACTCGTAGATTAACGTATCGGAAAATGCGTCATCGTTCTCACGTCACAAACAGAAAATGCGTCACTCGACAACCAGACAAAGACAGACGACACAATCTGACGACTAATGATATTAACCGTACCTAACACCACCTAATTTAACATTGGACTCCAAAATTAACATAGGACCCCCAAATTAACATAGGACCCCTAAGTTAACATAGGACCCCTAAATTAACATAGGACCCCCCCAAAATATGTAAATCCCTGACAACTAAACCAAAAAAAAATAAAAAATTCAGGGTTACATCAAAGTCTTCACTACACCTTTATCGTTCTCCACCTATTGGGTTGTGATGCTGGGATCTGTTTCAGTGTCTCGGGACCAAATCTAACCTAACCTAACCTAACCAAACCTGACCTAACCTAACCTAACCTAACCTAACCCTAACACAGCCTAACGTATCCTTACCTAACCTAACCTAATCTAATGCTAACTTAATCTAACCAAAGGCTAATCTAACCTAACTTAACCCCTCAAGGTTGCGTTAGTGTTTAATCATTCAGGTTAATACAAAGAAGGAACTACAGGTATACAAATAAGAAGACACCAAAAATAATATATATCAATCTACTTTACACCTGTGATTAATGGTTTATATCCTGTGTACTTAATTAACTTACCTATATAATTCATTCACCTGAGACTGATTGTTCATTCACCTGAGACTGATTGTTCATTCACCTGAGACTGATTGTTCATTCACCTGAGACTGATTGTTCATTCACCTGAGACTGATTGTTCATTCACCTGAGACTGATTGTTCATTCACCTGAGACTGATTGTTCATTCACCTGAGACTGATTATTCATTCCCTGTAAGTTTTATATATTTGGTTTGAGTCCAATATTATTTCAAATTATTTTCGACCAAAACACAACAATAATTTAGCATGACATTTTCTGCGGCGGAGTGTTCTAAAAATATGGCCTTTGTTCAGAGTGTCCCTAGAGGTCCTTCTTAATACACTGACTGGCAGATTCTGTGGAAAAAAAAAAGTTACATATTTTTTTAACTTATTCTGTCTAATAACTTATTCTGTCTAATAAGTATTTTTTTTAATTAATTAATTGTTAACACCTGTTTCTCTATCTTAGGTATTAGGTTAGGTTAGGTTAGGTTAAGGTGGAATATTTTTATTTATTTTTTGCCTCAAATTTTACGTGAAGTGTAAGTAAGTTGGCCACATCTTCCTTATCCACCACATCCCTAGCCCATCCAAAGTCCAGCACATCCCCTAACCCACTCACATCCCAATTCCCCGACCCACTCCCCCACCCCCACAGACCTCAACCCCTCATACTTCCCCCACCTTTGAATTTCCCACAAGAGAGCTGCTCGAACGTGGGCTGATAAACAACCCGACGACAAACAACCCAAATCCCAGTACTAAATGGGGTATTCTCGACACTGTCATGATAAGAACCTGTAGAGAGACCCTCGAGAATCGAAAGAATACACGAGGACTGGTTTGAAGAAAATGACCCGGAAATCAATATACTCATCAGTGACAAATGTGGTGCTTTAACCGACTTGCAGAATAACCCTCGGTCTCGGACAAAAGCCGTTACCTTCTGCAAGAAGAAAACGGTGGCCCAACGCGAACTTAGCAAACTAAAGAGCGACTGGTTTAAAAATAAAACATGTGAAAAGCAAAAACTTGCAGTTCAACAAAATCCGTGAATTTTTCAATTCCACTAAAACATTTTATTGACCAATAACACATGGCACAGCTTCCCTCTGCTCATCCGAAGATAATTCTCTAAGACGAAGAAGGCATCTTTCAGCACTGGAAAGAGCACTACCATTCTGGATGTCCCTCGGCATCCAGAGCTGACCCACCTCAGCTGTCCTCCATCCCTGGATGAGGTAGCTACTGCCATCAAACAGATGAAAAATTACAATGCCTCAGGGCCTGATGGAATCCCAGCCGAGGTGTATAAAGCAGGAGGACCTCTACTTACCAGCCGTCTCCACTCTCTCCTGGAGAATAAAAAGGAGGAAATCCCCCCAAGCTCTTAAGACGCCTCCATTGTCAATATTTATAAGAACAAGAGAGACCGGTCAGACTGTCCGTTGAACTTATCAGACAAAAGCGAAACAGAAATTATATAAACGAAATCATATGTAAAAAGTCAATGGAAGTAATTTTGCATTTTATTTTTACTTCGCAGATTTGGGTTTGTTTAGATGGAATGACCCATCCAAATTAAGTTATCATTGTTGAGTAGAAATAACGAAAATTACAAGAATAATATTACGTAAGTCTCTCTCTCTCTCTCTCTCTCTCTCTCTCTCTCTCTCTCTCTCTCTCTGCTACATTCTTTAAGTTAAACTACCATATACAGATTGACTAACAGCCAATCACTACGTAGACAATAAAAAACAGACATAAACAATCACAATCCCACTTCACGATCCTCAGTATATCCAAACCAATCACATGATATTATGAACTTACCCAAACTATATATTATACGATTCTTACACCTGATAATAAACCTAAATCACAGACAGACAGACATGCAGACAGACAGACATAAACAGTGTTCCATCTGCCCAGACATAAACACGTATCCAAATTGCCACATCACTTCAAAGGCTCAGTAATGCTAATAATTCTTCTGTTGTTATTCAATTTGTATTTACTGACTAAATAAACTATTATAATTACAATAACCAATTAGAAATCATTATCAGGTACTGTGTAAACATCACCTGCAGAACTAATTAACAGGTAGGAAGGAAGAGAGGTACTGAACGTGATCAACAACAGAACCTCTTTCATAGTACAGGAGCCATAAGAGTATACCGGAAAACATTCTCAGTTATAGGCAAGAATCCGTATCTATAGGGAGGAATCTGAATCTATAGGGAAAAATCCTAACTTAACCTAACCTAACCCAGACCTCACTTACCGCACCTGCTAGTATACCCAGACCTCACTTACCGCACCTGCTAGTATACCCAGACCTCACTTACCGCACCTGCTAGTATACCCAGACCTCACTTACCGCACCCGCTAGTATACCCAGACCTCACTTACCGCACCTGCTAGTATACCCAGACCTCACTTACCGCACCTGCTAGTATACCCAGACCTCACTTACCGCACCTGCTAGTATACCCAGACCTCACTTACCGCACCTGCTTGTCTATTACATCTTCACTACAACACTCGTACTACATCTTCACTACACCACAATATATCTTGACTGCAACACTAGTACTACATCTTCACTACAACACTAGTACAACATCTCCACTACAACACTAGAACAACATCTTTACTACAATGCTAGTACTACATCTTCACTACAACACTAGTACAACATCTTTACTACAACACAATACTTCTTCACTACAACACAATATATCATCACTGCAACACTCGTACTACATCTTCACTACAACACAATATATATCTTCACTGCAACACTCGTACTACATCTTCACTACAACACAATATATATCTTCACTACAACACAATATATCATCACTGCAACACTCGTACTACATCTTCACTACAACACAATGTATACCTTCACTGCAACACTAGTACTACATCTTCACTACAACACAATATATATCTTCACTGCAACACTAGTACTACATCTTCACTACAACACAATATATATCATCACTGCAACACTCGTACTACATCTTCACTACAACATAATATATATCTTCACTGCAACACTAGTACTACATCTTCACTACAACACAATATATATCTTCACTACAACACAATATATCATCACTGCAACACTCGTACTACATCTTCACTACAACACAATATATATCTTCACTGCAACACTTGTACTACCTCTTCACTACAACACAATATATATCTTCACTGCAACACTCGTACTACATCTTCACTACAACACAATATATATCATCACTGCAACACTCGTACTACATCTTCACTGAAACACAATATATATCTTCACTGCAACACTAGTACTACATCTTCACTACAACACAATATATATCTTCACTGCAACACTCGTACTACATCTTCACTACAACACAATATATACCTTCACTGCAACACTAGTACTACATCTTCACTGCAACACAATATATATCTTCACTGCAACACTCGTACTACATCTTCACTACAACACAATATATATCTTCACTGCAACACTATTACTACATCTTCACTACAACACAATATATACCTTCACTGCAACACTAGTACTACATCTTCACTACAACACAATATATATCTTCACTGCAACACTCGTACTACATCTTCACTACAACACAATATATATCTCTCACTGCAACACTCGTACTACATCTTCACTACAACACAATATATATCTTCACTGCAACACTAGTACTACATCTTCACTACAACACAATATATATCTTCACTGCAACACTAGTACTACATCTTCACTACAACACAATATATATCTTCACTGCAACACTCGTACTACATCTTCACTACAACACAATATATATCTTCACTGCAACACTAGTACTACATCTTCACTGCTACACTCAATCAGTGGAAGGATGGTAAGGGAAGGGAGATTGTAATAAGGAGAGGATAGATTTGTACTACGATCTTCACCACAATTCTGTCTCTCGACTATAATAAATTTTACCACTTAATTAACCTCACTTATGAAAGTTCCAACCTGAGTAATATTACTTTTTTGCTCCAACACCCCGAAAAATAAATTGATGTCCTTGAGTAAGATGTAAGAAATCCATATCGACAAAATGGACTTGCAAAACAGAATTTTTGCTGAATTTGTCAACGACCCTCGCCCTTACCCTGGCCGAGATTCATTCATGACTTATATACTTCAAAAGGTTATCTTCAGTGATTTTGACAATGACAGAATTTTTCGTAAGGAGTTGCAAGACGATTATGTCTCTTACTGCAAAAAGAATGGTTTAACTCAGGCTGCTTTCTCCAATTTTGGAATGCATCTAAAAAGAACTGGGATTAAGATGAAACGCATGGGCAAGCGTTACGACCAAGCATACGTCTACCTGTGGATGAAATGGCGCAACCCCGAAATGTTTACACAATACGTTCCTGAACGTAAAGGAGGAAAAGAAGAGAATGAATCGCCAAGTCTAGAAATGCCACTCTTGCCAGAAGAAGAAATTGAAACATTTTCTACACTTATGTGTCCTCTGAAACGTCCCGTGGATGTAGAAAAAGTGGTCCCAAAGCAAGAAGAGCTAGTGACCATTGAAAACCCCTCTTCAGAGAGGAAAATGATTGTGGGCAACAAGAGGCCCTACTCCGGCCCAGGCTTAAGTCAAGAACAAAGGGCAGCTATAGAAGCGAGAGCTAAGAAATTTGGCCTCAAACTTAACAAATTTTGTTGAATTCAGGGAAGGAAATAATTTATATTTTTTAATTTTTTTTTCAGTTATATAAATAAAAGGATACAGTGGAATAATGGTATCAAGCCAAGATAGCATCACTGGTTATTAACACATACCTTTGTAATGATGATTTGTTGTCAAGTTTTATTGAAAATCAGAAATAAATATACTTATTAACTTAAAAATTTTGTTTTGTTTTTTCCTGCCGACTTTGATCATTAACTCTATATTTGTAATTATAACATAACTACTGCATTATGGTAACCGTTTCCTATCCTGCTCTCCCTTGTCCTTATTTAAAACAATTTTGAATGAAATAATGCAAGCTTTTAAAGAACTGTACACGGTTTTATATGTTATAGATAGTTACCACTACCCCCAAAAATCTTTACTATGCCAGTATTGTACAAAATCTTTATCACTGCAGTTTCCTATAACTAAACACATTATTGGAAAACAAATTTTAGATTATTTTCATAACATATTTTTAATGTGCGTAGATAAGTCATATAGCTAGTAAAGATCACGTTACCACGTAAACAAAGTGTATCAAATAGTGACGTTACATATAGCATGATCAGTCAGTTGAAATTCATCAACCTATGACATGGAATCTTTTTAAACTCAGTATTGTCATCTTCGGGTTGGGTGTCCACAGATGACATGGCATTTGTGCAGCCCACCCCTCTGTAATATCCACAAGCAACTGAGCACTCTAGACCATGCTTCCTGCAACTACACCTCCGGGTATCACAATTCACTTGACAGTTGCAGGAAGAGGATGAGGATTATGAACATAGGCTATGATATGTGAATTATGATTGTAAATGGAGGAAGAGAGAGAGAGGAAAGGAGAGAAGGGGAGATGAAAGAGGAAGTTAGGGTGAAAGAGGAAAAATGAAAAGAGGGAGAAAGAGATAAGTTAAAGTGAAAAGGAAGTAAATGAAATTTCTTCATTCATCACAACTAGTCAAATATCACACACAACTCAGGGGTTAGATGGGGTTAGGTTGGCTTCCTCTCCTTGAGGTAGTTTTTGTCTGTCGTTCACACTGCCAGAGGAGCGTTAGCTCCCATACTCGGTGGGAAAGAGCACTACCAATCACCGCTCAACCAAAACACTGATATGGGTGTCCTGACTACCCAGCAGGTCCCTCAGCATCCAGAGCTGACCCACTTTAGCTATCCTCTATCCCTGGATGAGGTAGCTACTGCCATCAACCTATGTTTGAAGCTGTCCAGCGTATTCGAGTTAATGATGATGTTTGGTAACTTGTTCCATTCATCCACTACTCTATTTCCAAACCAATGTTTACCTATCTCACGCCTAAATCTAAATTTGTCTAATTTAAAACCATTGTTACGAGTTCGCTTCTGTAGTCCTGTAGTTCATTAGGAAGAGGTAAACAACACACTAATTGAGTCTCCAACTGATCTTTGATGTGAGAGATAATTGGGGAGACCTTAATTAATGGTGAGGCTTACTTCTTCTTTCCTCTCTCTCTCCCTCCATTTCTCTTTCTTTCTCTCCCTCCTTCCTTTCTTCCCTTCCTCCCTCAGTCTGTCTGTCCGTCCGTACACCCATCTGTCTCTCCTTTCCTTCGCCCCTCCCTCGCTCCTTTCCTTCCTCCTTCCTTTTCTTTCCTTCGTTCCTCCCCTAAGTCAGGTAGGTCTCGTGACTGGCCTCTCACGTGAGGTATCCACAGAAAACGTGTGTTATGACGTCATGTGTGTGTGTGTGTGCGCGCGCATAATAACATCTTATCTCTACGACAAGCAAGATTATTATTAACGTATGACGACCAATAATAATAATAATAATGATAATAATAATAATAATAATAATAATAACTACAATAACAAAACTAAGAATCAACAATAAATCACAAGGCTTTAAATCGTACCCAAAATGACCCCAAAACGTACACACCTTTTCCACACACACACACACACACACACACACACACATACGGTACAGTTGCATACATAAACACACAACACCTCATCGTTCACACGTGCACACCGCCTCTCCCCACACACACATACACACACGAACACTTCTGAAACAGTGACCCAAGCCCTGTGATAACAATCTGTTCCTCTGACGTCACCAGCACAGGTCACGTGGGTGGTGTTGACCTCTTTCGAGTGCAGGTCACACGAGTGGCTCTCAGCCGTGTGTGTGTGTTTACAGTGTTCCAACTACATTAACAAATATGAGAACTCTTATTGTCTTTCAGCAGTGTTGGGGCGTTCTGAAACACTCTCTAGTCACATTAGTCTTGGTAAGAGTATTTAAATGGAACTCATAACTTTATATATTTTTTAAATAAATAAAAATACTAATTTGTACTGATATTTGTAAAGAAATTATAAAATGAAATGGATTATTATGCTAGCAGTTTATAATACTGATTGGTATTTTTTTTTCCATTTGTCAAAATAATTATAGAAATATTTGATAAATTTATCTTTATATTCATAAATAAAATAGTGAAATAATTCATGATTCTTATATTGGCAAATAAAATTATAATAAAAATTCATTAATTAAAATCTTATTGATAACTAAAACTACATAGGTAGTAGGTAGTAAGCAGCTACCAAACAGGGAGGTACTACCGCCTGGGAAGATATTGGAAGCATAATGTAATATGTATTGTCTAATGGTAGACCCTGCTGCCATATGGCATCACGAAAATTGTGACCAAGTCCCAGGTTGCTGATCTGACTTTCTGCCTCATTTACATACAATTGTAGGGTCTCAATTGTTTCTCTTACTATTGACAACACAACATACATATATTGTTTCTCACTCTTGATATTTTTTCATTTTTGTATTTTTTTATGGTTCTTTATTATTATTATTATTATTATTATTATTATTATTATTATTATTATTATTATTATTTATATTATTATTATTATTATTATTATTATTGTTAATATTATTATTATTATTATTATTTATATTATTATTATTATTAATATTATTATTATTATTACTGTGTTATTAATATAAGTATAAGTATAAGCAACAGATTAATTAGATACCTGGATTGGGATAATTACAGATGTTAAAGCCAAAAGATTAGATACAACAACTTTAAGAAATACCTGAAGAGTCTCGCCTCTACCCCAGTTTATTTCAACTAAAGATTAACCACCCTAGCACTATTTGGGGGTGATGAGGTTAGATTAGGTCAAGTTAGGTCAAGTTAGGTCAAGGTAGGTTAGATTAGATTAGGTTTGGTTAATTTTCAGGTGGAATCAGGTGAGATGGGAGAATCTTCAGGTGATCGAACTTTAGGTACCCCTAGAATGCTACAGGTGTTTGGACCAAGCTTATAAATACCGCCAGTAATGATACCGCAGCTAGTTTAAAAACCATAAAGATGAAATAGTTATACCGTAAGTTCAGTTGCGGTGATGTTGAGCAAGTTTAGAAACCGCACGTACTTAGAAACCCAAAGCACTGATACCGCAACTGTCAGAAAGAACAACTTGTAGAAAACACAGGTAAAAAAAATATATAATCACATTTGTTGAAACCAAGGATAACAAGACCTTATTTCTCGATACCTAATCTATAGAAACCTTGAGAGAATATTTGAAACCTCGCTAATTTAGATACCGCAGGTTCTCGCATCTCCTCGATACCGCAGGTTATCACACAGAGTAGATTCGCCTGGGGGAGGGGAGTGGTCGCAGGAGGAGGAGGAGGAGAGGTCAGGCGGTCGATACTCGCACACGTGACTGACCTATTACTGAAGCGGCGGCGGAGGAGGAGGAGAAGGAGGGAGAGAGTAGGTAAGGAATAGGAGGAGAGGGAAGGAGTAGGAGAAGGAAGGAGGAAGAAGAGATGAAAAGGGGGATATAGCTAATAATGAGGGAGAGGACAAAGGTAAGGTCAAGGAAGAAAAGGAAGAACTAGAACACACACACACACACACACACACACACACACACCTTCACCCCCAACAGGTGTATTCAACTAATTAATGACATCTATTACATACACGGGGGTTTGTTATGATACAATGCGGCGTCTCTCATTGGTTAACTAGACAGCCAATCAAGTACCGTAGTCTATCAAAGGCTACACCTACCTGATAACTGAGTCTTCCCAGGCCCTTCCCCCCCCCCCTTCCCTCCTCCTTCCCTCCCTCCTTCTCTCTTTCTCCTACCCCTTACCCCTCCTCTCTCTTCCCTCCCCTCCTAAAGGTCATATTATGAATTAACGAAAGTGATATAGGACTCCTTGTATTATGTCACAACTAATTTTATTGATAATTCCAATAATTCATTTTGTTATGATGAAATTTAACAAAAGTTTCAAAAAAAAAAATTATATTGAATTTTTATGACTGGGTAATATATTTGTATCTTTAGATTTTTACAGAGGTCAAATATGTCTATTATGTCTGTCTGTGTGCCTGTCTGTCTGTCTGTGTCTCTGTCTGTCTGTCTGTCTGTCTGTCTGTCTGTCTGTCTGTCTGTCTGTCTGTGTTTATTAACCTGTGTTTCTGTCTATCTATACAATATAGTGACCTGATTAAATAGAGAGATAGAGAGAGAGAACGGAAGGTATTACACAAGCAACATAGAGTTTTTTTTTGTAGAGAGAGAGAGAGAGAGAGAGAGAGAGACGTATGTTAAATCCAGTTATCTAAGGGGGCGTTTACCTGTATCACCGTAACACACACACTAATTAAGGTATTATGTAAAGGTAAGACATGATATATTGTAACGTGATCATGGATGGGGGTGAGAGAGAGAGAGAGAGAGAGGGAGAGAGAGAGAGACGAGGAGGAGGAGAGAAAAAGAGTGGGTGCTTGGAGTGAGGGAGAGGGGGGATAGGAGGAAGAGGGGGGGGGGAAGGTTACTGGGTGAGAGGGAGGAGAATAAAAGAGTGAGTGGAGGGAGAGAGGGAAGTGTTGGTGAGTGAGGAGGAACAGGAGAGGAGGTGGTGAGTGAAACATAATGAGAGGAACTTCTTATGATGTCACCTTCATTAGTGAACTCTAGGGTGGCTCTCGTAAACCTAATGCATTGTCTGAAAAAATGGCAGATGAATTTTATTGTGGACAAATGTAAAGTACTTAGTCTATAGAAGATGTAAACAGAGTAACCGGATACCAGATGAACAACGTTGTTATAGAGAAATCCGACCACCACCACCACACATTAACATACCGTGTCATAGTCCCTATTCTTGTGTTTGCCAGTATAAGCGACCCAAACACTCACTCGATTCTTTTATTTATTTTTGTTTAACCAACGTGAAACTGGCTTGTGCTTTCTACCTTATTATCATATCATTTACATATTTCTTCCAACATAAACGATTTAACTGTCAATGTAGGTCGAATTAGGTTCATTAATTATTGTTTTAGAAGAATATTATCTACGTTTAAAGTCTGTTCAATGAAATTATAAGGTGTTAGATTAGGTTAGATTAGATTAGGTTAGGTTAAGAGGTTGATTTTAATACTGCTTCCGTGTTAATTTCTCGTATATTAAGTTATTAACAACGACATCAACTGATTTTAATTTTTATATTATTTTTTTAATCTATATTGTGATAGATAATTGTATTTTATGTGTAATATTTTGTTATCTAGAAGTACGTATGTATGTTTGGTCCAGGCAAAGGGAAAAATTGTGTGGAGTGTGTGGAGTGGACTGGAAAGATATGGATTACTGCGTTAACACTCTCTCTCTCTCTCTCTCTCTCTCTCTCTCTCTCTCTCTCTCCCGCCATGTGTGTGTGTGTGTGTGTGTGTGTGTGTGTGTGTGTGTGTGTGTGTATTAAATTGCGCTAAGATTATTATTATTATTTACTGTTATTGTTAAAGTATATTATTAGCTCCCTTATATTTTTAACTTTGTAAACTATGTAGTGAATGAAAAGATATACTGTAGGTAAGGAGAGAGAGAGAGAGAGAGAGAGAGAGAGAGAGAGAGAGTCTTAAACTTAGTAATACACATAAGACCCTTCCTCCCCTCCCATCTCCCCTTCCTTCCTTCCCAACCTTCCCCTCTCACCCCCTCCTCTAAAGATAGGTCAATGTCGAGTGAGTGGAAGAATGACATAATCAACCCCCCTCCTCTCTCCTCCATCCAACACACTATCCTCTTTCCCTCCTACCACCCCCACCACCCACCACCCCCCCCCCCACCCCACCACCCCACATTTCACCTTCTCCCCATCTATCTCTACAACATCTCAACAACCACCACCATTACTACCCCCTCCCCCCCCCCATCACGTGTGGGTATCCACTTATATAATATACCTATTTTGTCTCTCCTCAAAAGATCTGGGTTTCTTTTTTTTTAGCGTTTTAAGGACATAGACTTTTATTTTTATTACAATTATTGTTTCCTCAAAGAGATTTTATTTTTGTATTATGTCGCGTTGTCGTTTTTATTGTGCGTTTTCACTGGGATTTTTTTTTCCCTCCCAGTCAGTTGGAGAGTCAACCTGGTATTACTAAACTCGACGTGACTTGTGCATCAGAGACTAGCGTAAGTGACGTTGGTACACACACACACACACACACACACACACCATCATCATCATCATCATCATCATCATCATCATCAATGTATTTTACAGGGAGAATCTCTCAACCAGGGTATATATAGAAGAGAAGGACTGACTATGGACACCTAAGCCATCAATCTTGTTCCCTGAGGTTTGGTCTGAGTGTATAAGTACTTCATCTGAAAGTGTCTCTGAATTTTTATTGAATTATTTTTTCGGTTAGTTTATGTTAAGTTCGTTTAGATTAGGTTTAAGTTAATTTAGGTTAGGTTAGGTTAGGTTAGGTTAGGTTAGGTTGTGTTGTATATTTACATCGTGGTCTGCCAAGGCTGTAGTGGTACCAAGCAACTGTCTACCTCAAGTTTTTTTTCCCCGTCTGTTTATCTTTTGTACAATGTGCGAGTCAAAATTTTCCGTCTAAAAGTCTCTCTCTCTCTCTCTCTCTCTCTCTCTCTCTCTCTCTCTGGGGTTCCTCAGGGTCTGCCACTGGGACCACCTCTGAAACAAAGTCACCCCTTTACTTACCCCAGTTGTGTAAGAAAGTTCTGGCGGATCCTTCACCCCATCTTCATGTTCCTCATTTTTCTTTACCTTTTAATATATTTTCCCTTTTCTTGTCTTTCGTTATCAGGGTCTTTCTTCTCTCCTTAAAATTGTCCCCCTTGTGATTTTTTTTTAGGGTTGTTGAGGTGGGATGGTTTGAGGCGAGGCCGGGGTGGGGCGGGGCGGGGCCTGGAGGTCCTCTTATCCTGCACTAATCCGATGTAGCGACTTGATTTCGTCTTTTTACACCCCCAGCCTCTATGTTCTTATCGCTTCCATCCTTCTTCTTATCTCCGCCATTCTCTTCTGCTTCTCTTCCTTCCCTGCAGGACTGTATAGGTCAGTCAAGGGTGCGGCGGGAACCTGTCAGTATGAGGACCGCCTGACAAGGGCGCCTCAAGAACTTCACTCTGAATGCCAGTGACGGATATTTCAGCACCATCGTCGGATCAGGTTCCACTGTGGCAGACCTCCTGGCTGATGTTCACCATCCCTGTCACTAAGGAGATGCTCAGGACCTCTCTTTGAGGTAAGAGCACCTTCTGGGTCCTTCTTCAGGAGTCCTACACTAGAGGATTCCACAGAAAACACCCTCAGGGCTGTTGTAGAAGGGAGGGTGAAGCATCATACATGGAGGCCGCCCCAGGAAGATGTGGAAACTTGGCGTGGCTACGCTGTCACCCTGCGGACAGCTGCACAAAGGCGTAGGGTTATGCAGTTGTCAGGATCCTGCACTTACCCAACACTGAGACGAGGCTTGAGGTCACCTTGTGACTCCGTCGGTGTAGTCTTGTCGTCGCCGGCAGGAGGAGGGGAGGGTAGGGAGGGGACAAGGCCACAGAGGGGGAGAGGAAGAAGGGGGCACCGCTTTTCACGTGAGGACCGACTTGCATTGTGCCCCGGGTGACGTCGCCAACATGGGGTTGATGAAGACGGGATCCCTAACAAGGAGAAGGTATAGGTAGGAACATAGGGGGAGGACTTTCCACAGTTCTAAGTCAACTCTCCTCCTAAAAAAAACACTCAAGTGTGTGTATAGCTTGAGTGTGTGTTTTCTTGGTTGTCTCAGAACATTTTAAGTAAGTCTCTTTCGGCCTCCTGCCACATAGTTCGGGCTGTTGCTTAAACATTGTCCTCCGCTTCCATATTTCTGCTGTCAAAATATAATTGAATTTATTAAGCCTAAAAAAAAATCACATCTTCCTAAAAGAGAAAAACGTTTGTATATGTCTTCACTGCCACTCACTTCAATCTGCTAACAAAACGTTCACGTGTATCTTTACTTGAAACGTTGTCTCCTTAAGGTACCCCCAAAAAAAACGTTTGTGTGGTCATCTTTCAGTCGACGAAGAGTGAGCTATAATTCCTTCGTTAGTGGGGATAGTCCACCAACCCCTTGAGCATGGTAGTCTCTTTGTGCTGAATAAAATCATCAAGCTTCAAGAAAATAAATTTCTAAACGTAGCATCGCCATAGTGAAGGAGTTAAACATGACCCATCAACTTTTTTATGTACCTCAGCGCTATTCCTCCATAGTCTAAGAAAACCTTTATGACAGGTGTTAATTGATTAGCAGCAGTGTCAGGTGTGTCTCAGGTGTGTATCAGGTGTGTACTAGGGTTTTTAGGATGAGTTAGAGGATTAATAAATCAACAAAGGGTCCTATAGGTGTGTAAGGTCTGAGCCATACCTTAAAATCCCCCTTTAATTTTTTTTTTATACCTTAACCCTAAAATACATCCTTAAATGTTTGAATCCCTAGACGATCTCAGCATCTGTCCAGTGTCTGTTTATGGACGTTGTATGTATCCACTATCACATTCCTGTCTCGTATCTGTCAGAGAGCAAACGCGTCTCTTGCGAAACAAACACCTCTGTCTCCTAAACATTTATATAAAAAAAAAAGGTCTTTATTGTCTTTCTCAAAAAAAAAAAAATCTTCCTTAATCACACACGAATACCCAACAAAATATTCTCTTTCTTTTCGTTGAACTGTCTCACATCTGTCAGAAATGTCTCTTCCATCTCCCACAAATCTATCACGTGGCTGTAAAAAAAAAAAAGTTGAGGATCGTAATTTATCTCTCAATGTATAAATATATCTCTTCTTTGTCTCATATCTCTTATTAAATGTCTCTAACTTCTCTCTCATAAAATTCGATGTAACCTCTTTGTCTCTCATAATTCCAAACCCCATATATCTCTCTTGAATAACAGTTGTAGTCATTTAACGTCTCTTAAGATTTTCCTACATTGTCTCGTAACATTTAAAACGAATTGGATATTTGATAAATCATTTTTTGTAGCTAAATGCATCGGTGACATTACAAGAGCCATTTGTATTTACGATCCTTTCAAATGTCTCTAAATTCTCTAAATATGTTCAAATGTCTCTCTTGTAACATAAACGACGAATTTAATGTCTCTGAAACCATTAATGTCTCATAATATTATCAATAATTATTTTCTGGTCTTACAACTTTCTTAAATGTTCGTTAAATGTTTTTTTTTTACAATAAGAATCATTTTATTTATATGTATTTCATTACCTATTATAAATTGTCCATATTATTATTATTATTATTATTATTATTATTATTGGTCGTAGTAGTAGCAGTAGATGTCGACTGTCCTTCACTCTCCTTAGGTCGGCTTTGCTCTGCCTCAGGGGAACGAAAGCATCGGCCCCAACTCCGACAACTGCTGCAGATATTGACTATGAGGCTACAGTCACTGAATGCCGCATAGATCTGCGGCTCAACACAGCTAGGATAGCTACTTATGTATTCGGATATTTAATATTAAGGCAATAAAATGGCGGCGAAGGTGTGGCTACTGGGGAAGGCTGGAGGCCACGTAGTAGTAGCGCTAGTAGTAGTAGTAGTAGTAGTAGTATTAGTAGTATGGATTTCTATCTGTCTGTCTGTGTCTACATATACATAAATAAATACACACAAACACACACACACGGTGTATATATAACTAGGTATCAGGGGAGGTAGGTAGGGTAGGGTAGGGTTGGTAGGGAGGGTAGGGTAGGGTATTGGTGGGTATGGGGTGGGTGGGTGGGGTAGGGGGGTGGGATGGGTGGGATTGGGTGGGGGGGAGTGGGGTTGGTGGGTGGGGTGGGGTGGGATTGGGTGGGGTGGGGTGGGGTAGGTAGGGTAGGGTGGGTGGGGGGTGGGTGGGGTTGGGGATTAGGGTGGGGTGGGGATGGGAGGGTGGGGTGGGGTTGGGGTGGGGAGGGATGGGGTTGGGTGGGGGTGGGGTGGGGTAGGGGTAGGTGGGTGGGGTGGGATTGGGTGGGGTTGGGGTTAGGTGTTGGGGTGGGGATGGGGATGGGGATTGGGGTGGGTGGGGTTGGGTGGGAAGGGTTGGGGGGGGGGGTTGGGGTAGGTGTGGGGTGGGGTTGGGGTGGGGTGGGGTGGGTGGGGTGGGGTGCGGTTGGGTGGGGGTGGGATTGGAGTGGGGGGTTGGGGTTGGGGTTGGGGTTGGAGGTGGGGTGGGGTGGGGTTGGGATTTGGGGGGGTGGGGGGGTGGGTAGGGGTTGGGGGAGGTGGGGTGGGATTAGGTGGGTGCATGGGTGGGTGGGGTGTTGGGTAGGGGTGGGGTGGTGGGGTGGGGTAGGTGGGGTAGTTGGGGTGGGGTGGGGTGGGGTGGGGGGTGGGTGGGGTGGGTGGGGTAAGGTGGGTGGGGGGGGTGGGGTGGGGGTGAGAGTTGGGGTGGGATTGGGTGGGTGGGTGGGGTTGGGTAGGGGTGGGGTTGGGTGGGTAGGGTAAGATTGGGTAGGGTGGGGAGGTAGGTGGGTGGGGTGGGGCACAGTTTCATCAAGACTATCGTGACGCACACAGAACAATGCCACACACAACAATAAGTCCCACACGGTGACATGTACGTATGCGTGTGTACAAAACAATGCATACAATCTTGCAGGAAGCTTATGTCATAAACACGCACGCACGTACACACACATCTGCACGTAAACACATATAATTACACACCAACACTCACTCAAAACACACACACACACACATATATATATATATATATATATATATATATATATATATATATATATATATATATATATATATATATATATATATATATATATATATATATATATATATATATATATATATATATATATATATATATATATTTTTTTTTTTTTTTTTTCATCATTGGTTGATAAGTCACGTTGACATACATGATTGGTGAATATATGCTCTCGGTATGTGACGTGTCAGTCTCTAATTGGCGAGCTAGTGAAATTCTATCCGTCTGTCCGTCCGTTTTTCATTTTCTTTAATAACTGACATATTCCCAAACGAAATTTTTTCCTATTTAACATGAACATAACTGAGTTCAGGAAGGGTTTCAAAGCTATGTTAAAGGTCATTAGGGAGTTAGGATCGCCTTAGGTTTGGCCCCCTGTTTATTTCATCTTAAAGCTAGCCACTGAGCCGCTAACCTTATCTTACCAAACCTAATCATTAAATAATCAGCGAGTTTTTACTTTATAATATTCATCCAATGCAGACATACCGTCACTTATAAGAGTAAATATATATATATGGATTGTTCACGCACATAGATGATCCCACACACTATGTAATAATAATAATAATAATAATAATGATAAACGGTTTATTAATAGAGTTGCAGCCGGTGGCTGAAAATATTCAGACTTACATTTGATTTCGACATAATGATATAATATGCATTGAATACATTTACAGGGCTGTACAGTACATAAATCAGGAGTTGTTTATTATTTTAACAATAGATGGGCTGGTGCTGTTCTTATATCTATCGGTGCGGGCTCTGATGGGCTGAATTTTGTTGTAGTGGCGGACTGCGCGAGTTGAGTGGGGGGCTGCAGGAGGTGGCGATGGCGAGGGTGGTGCAGTAGTCCACGGCCAAACCTTTCCAGTGCTTGGTGGTGGAGGTCACTGAGGGATGGCATTTCCAGGGTGGAGAGAGCGTTGGTGTAGCCGGAGTATTCTGCACCGAGCATGATTCTGCAGGCCCTTTTCTGTACCTTCTCTAGCCGACGTTGTTGGGTGGAGTTGAGAGAAGACGACCCGGCTGGTGACGCAAACGTTAGTTTGGGGAGAATAAAGGCGTTGTAGATGATCCTCAGCTCTGGCGTGGGTGTCCCAAGTGACCTAAGTCTTCGTAGCATGTAGAGACGGTACGAGGCTGCCTTGACTGTGTTATTTACATGGGCCTTCCAGTCAAGTTTGTTGTCTATAGTTACACCCAGGAGTTTGGCAGACTGCACCAGCTGGAGAGGATGGGCACCCACTGTGACTGCTGGGGCTTGCACTGGAGTGGTGGCGGTATTGATGTGCATTACTACAGTTTTGGTGTGGTTGATAGTGACCTTGTTCTCCGTAGTCCATGCCTGTAGCCTGTCCAGGGTGCCTTGGAGCGATGAGTGGTCTGGTGCGGTGTTGTCCACTGAAACCCCCACAGTGAAGTCATCCACCTGTGAGGAGTGTCCGATAGAGCGTCGTTGATCAGGATGAGGAGGCACAGTGGTCCCATCTTGGTCCCCTGGGGAACACCGCAGGTGAGGTGTTGGAATGTAGAGACCAAGCCCTGATACCTCACTGCTTGGCGACGTCCACTCAAGAAATCAGTGAGCCATGAGACCAGGTTGGTGGGCAGCCCTAGTGCAATAGCCTTGTTGATAACAGTGCAGTGATCAACAAGGTCAAAGGCCTTCCTGAAGTCCACAAGGGCAACGGCCAGTGATGTCTTTCGTTTCTGCAAGTTTTTGTGCAGAAAATCCAAAAAGCTCACCAAGCAGTGTGATGTAGAGGAGGTCCTCATATTGCCAAATTGCTGTGAATCAATTGACTGATAGATACTGGCAAATGCCCACTCAAAAACAAAGCCCTCACAAAGTAGACTGGGTATGGGGGTAATGGCAACTGGCCTGAGGTCGTTAGAGGACTGTGGGCTGGTGACCTTGGGGATGGGCGGTGACAAATGCGGTTTTCCATTCATTAGGGCATTTGCTTTGTCTGAGGGATGCATTAATAATAGAACAGAGGGGGGTGGCAAGTTCGACTGCAAACTCCCTGTATATTTTGATTGGGAGGTCAATTGGGGTCGTGGAGCGTTTGGATTTAAATTTCAGGAGTTTGTTGGCGATTTCATATGGTTGAACACTGGCAGGGGGGGAGGGGGAAGGTAAGTAAGCCGGGAGGAGAGTGAGGTCAAGACTGGGTAAGGTATGACATATGGTAGCAAAATGGTTATTAATTATCTCAGCTGCCTCCTCACTAGGGAAATGTGAGATGAAAGGAAGTGTGGGAGACTGACGGTTGAGACCACAGAGATCTTTTACCTTGGAGTACCACTGACCGATGCCGACTTCCTTGAGGCCGTATGTATGTATGTACTGTATGTATGTATGTATGTACTCAGACGGCAAACTTGGATGGTCTCAGAAATCAAAAATACCATCTAGGCCTTGCTGGTGTACCCTGTGACCCCTGTCCGCTCATGGGGGAAGATGGGGGAGGGTTGCGGTAGATAGGGGTAGGAGTAGGGGAGGAGGGGGAAGGTAGGGGAGGAGGGGGAAGGTAGGGGAGGAGGAAGAGGGAAAGGAAAAGGGGACAATAACATGAAAATTTAAACTACTACTACTACCACTACTACTACTAGCCATCATAGATGTTATAAAGATTAGTAAACTTAACTTTTTTCCACTGATATATTAAACGCCTTAATGTTAACCTAATTTAATTTAACTTAACTTAAACTAACTCCCTTACATATAGTGTTAAGGTGTTAAATCATGTGGTGATATGAGCTGATGGTACTTGATATTAATGATATGTATGATAATTCCTGTGTACATTATATAGATAAATATTCCTCTCGAGAAGTAGTGTCCTCTTATGAGTGACCGGGATTGTGTAGGTCACTGATTCTTAGTGTTCAGTAGCTAGTGAGTTACTCCACCACCTTGGCAGGATGCTAGTCCACCCAAGGTGTTGTTCCACCATCATTCATTAGGAAGTAGGTTACTCCACGTCCACTAGGTGTAATAAATATACTGGGATTTTACTGGGAATACATATACTAATACTAAAGGAATGGTTGATACAGTTACACACTGGCTAGGATATGAAGGGAGGGATATTTTTGAGTTAAACAACTTCATTGGCACAGCTTGGAGTACAATTTGCTTATACTGAATCATTTACTCAGGTCTTCATATTGGAGGTGTTATCACTTCTCACACCCACGCAGGACAGAGGCTCATATACAGTATACGAGTAAGTCATTTGAGGACTAATCAGTGTAGGCTTGAAAATTTAGGATAGGCCTGAAAGAATGTCCTTGAGCACTGCTGATTCAATAATATAATACTTAAGAATATGGGAGAGTTGGGAGTGTGATGAAGGGAGGAATGGGGGTGTGATCGAGGAGTAAGGAGGTGAAAGACGGGGTGATGGAGGGAGACAGGGAGGGAGGAAAGTATGAAGGAGGGTGAATGAGGGAGGGGGGTAGGGAGTGAATGAGAGGGTAAAAGTGGATGGGGTGATAGAGGGAGATAGGGAGGGAGTGAATGAGGGAAGGGGGGTTAGGGAGGGAGGGTACAGAAGATGGCCCTTGCTCAAGAGGAGGGTCACCTTCCAGTCCAAGATTACCCCGTCTTTCTTCACCTCATTCTTCTCAACATTACACGCCAGTTTCTTCATTCTCCTTCGTCCGCCCTCTGCCTTCTTCTCTTCTTATTCCTCTCTTTCTTCTTCTTTCTTGTCGTTGTTCATTGTCCTGTTCTCATTTGTTCTCCTTTTTCTTCTTCGTATGACTTCATTTTTTTTCCTCTTCTCATTATCGTTCTCTTCTGTACCTTTTTTTTTCGTTATCTTTGTCTCTATAATCTCTTGACTCATGAGATTATTATTTGTGTGTGTGTGTTAATATATACACATGTGTTACCTATATGTGTGTGTTTATTAATGACCGATTATGCTTTAAAAGGCAACTGAAGATTTTACGAAGTAGGGATACAGCTTTTTGTTTTTTATTGTTATAATTAATGGATAATAATTCGTACATGGTAAAACTTGTTCTATTTCATTTAAAGCGTCGTTTTCCATCATAAGATATACAAATTATACCTAACTTGGGTAAGGTTCCGTTGGAAACTATTATTTTTTTGTGTGTTATGATTTCCTACTTGAACGTCTGTGGCCAGTCAAAGGTTTCCGAAAAAGGAAATACATTGAAGTAATCTACACACACACACACACACACACACACACACACACACACACTAATTACTGGCGGGAGATTCAGCAAGGACTCACCCCTTCTCTTTAAGATCACGAAATCGCGTCAGAGGAAGGCGTTGAGCAAGAGGAGCCACTCACCCCACTGTTTTTTTTTTCCTAACGACAAAGGATCTCATTGACAAGAGTCTCCAGCAAATTCAACATGTGGTTCCTGGATGACGGCACTAAAGGGTTCGTGTGGAGTCGGTTTCAGAAGACATGAGTCGAGTGTTGGCTGAAGGAGAAGCACTAGGCCTCATCCACAACATTTCCAGTTGTGAAATCATCTCACTTGATGAAAACACCAGAGGACGATTGAGGAACATCTTGTCAGACGCCCGCAACATCCCCCAGGTCAACGGCGTCCTGCTGGGGTCACCACTGGGCGTCAATACGATCTCCGTTTTCCACAAGAGTAAGCTGGACGACTTGAAAAGGATGGAAGAGAATAAGTCACCTGGATGCTCACGATGCCCTGTATCTCTTAACCAAGTGCCTCTCAGGCCCAGACTGACGTACTTCCTCAGGTGAGCACCGTCGATTGACAGTCACATACTGGGAGAATACAATGAGTTTCTTGTTCACAAAGGCCGTGAACCTCTCCTTGGAAGGCATACACAAAGTCCCCTACATCGCATTTTCAATATTCCTGTCATCCTGCGTGGCATCAGACGAACTTGTTGGGAAGATTGTCCCAGAACACCTGAAAACGGTCGCGGGAGTAAACAACCCAAGATTCAGGGAGGCAGCCAACCGGTGGGAGATCGTCACATCCCGAGCACCTAAACCATCGCTCCTAAAGGACAGACATCAAACACCGAGATGAACCTATCGTGGAGAAGACTGCCTTGGTCATGTTCGAGAGAGCACTAAATGTCCTAGAGCGAGCTTGTATGCGGGCAGTAATGCTCCTCATACCGGGGACTTTCCTTTGGCCACCCAAAACTCTTCTTAAGTCCCAGCCTCGATCCCCAGGCCCTCCGTGTTGAGATAATCCTTTGTCTTGTGGCCACTCGGGTAAAGAACCACCTCATCACCTTTGGAGAATTTGAGTGTTTAGCGACAATCCACTTTCAACCTCTTCATTTGAGGTTGCAAGATGGGAACGTTATAGCCATCCTAGTGGAAGGGAGGAACTTTTTAGTAGCATGTAAACAACGAGCTGTCCCATACCCGTTAATATACTTTAGTAAAATTGACCGTTTTCTTACTCTAGAATTATTTCTCTTTCTTATAGTCTAGCTCCTTTGTGTTGCTCTAGCTCTTATTGTCTTACTCTAGCTTTACCTTGTCTCTAATTCTCTGCTTTACTATTGCTCTCTTACCCTTTCTTATATCTATCTTTATCTATTTATTATTACGTTAGAAAGAAATATGGGCTGGAACAAAATATAGATGGTCTGTACAGAACTTTTTCTCTGAACTCGTTTTTAGAATCAATAAATCCTTCCAATAATAACTTGCAGCAGGTGTTTACTACGTCTGTGAGCGCCTATAACACACAACTAAATAACCTCTCAAACATTCTTTAATTTTTGTACATACATGAAATATATATTACCCATCAACTGACCAACCACCACCATGGATCACTCTGTATCAAGTAGTTACCACCTCCATCAAATTCTATCACTAATGACAGCAAAACAATAGACGTGTAGTAACTGCAAGACTGCATCAGATAATTATCTAAGTTGTGGTGATGAATGATTTGTGTGTGTGTGTGTGTGTGTGTGTGTGTGTGTGTTCTCACTCTCACTGCCATGCGTCAACTGCTGTTCCATCATCTCATTAGAGTAATACATATCTAATTCACCCTCTATAATTATACTCTTTTAACTACGTCTATATATTATGGTTCTGTTTGAGTGAACGAGATTTGATTTTCTTTCATATTTTATAATGTGATAAATACTTCACATTCTAAGGTTTCAATACTTAACACAACAACAATACGACGATACATTACAATTCTACAATAATAATTACCTACGGTGACCCCCTTCTGATACACCGGAAAATACATGCCCATGCTAGGTCAAAGGTCAAGGTCACATAAGGTCATATATCCATATTTTATTTCATATCTTATATACTTTAATTTTCATCTAATCTTCATCTTATTTTTAATCTATTTATGTAAATTTTATGTAGTTTTTAACTCCTATTTTATTTTAATTTTAATATAATTTTTAATTTTGTTTTATTTTGATTCTTACTTTTTTATCCCCATGACATTGAGAGAGTCAGAGAGTCACGTCCGTTGCGTAAAAAAAAATATACTTGGGAATGATGAAGACACTGCCTCCCTCCCTCCCTCCCTCCCTTCTCCTGTATGCTTGTGACATTTCATTGTCTATCTACCTCCTCCTCCTCCCTCCTTCTCTCCCCCCGGCACTTACTCTTCCTCCCTCATCCTCCCTCTTCCTCCCTCATCTTCTTCCCTCTTCCTCCTCTCTTGGTCTCTCCTGCTATATCACCTTATATCGCTATATTCAAGGTTTATAGGGACGTTATCTATGGGTTTTTATGTAGAGATGGACTGGGGCTTGTGTGGCTGGAGTGTGGTTAGATCTGTGGCTCTCCACATTTTCAGCTGAGTTGCATAATGTAACATAATCTTGTGTTTCCCCCCTACTCAAGTTCCCTCTTCCTTCCCCCTTTCCCCTACCCAAGTTCCTCCCCTTTCCCCTACCCAAGTTCTTCCCCCCCCCCCCCCACCCACGTTCCTTCCCCCCCCCACCCAACCCAAGTTCCTTCACCCTTTCCCCTACCCAAGTTCCTCCTCCCTCCCCTTTCCCCTACCCACGTTCCTCCTCCCTCCCCTTTCCCCTACCCAAGTTCCCTCTTCCCCCTACCAATCTTCTTCCCCTTCCCCCTATCTAGCATTATTTCTTCCTCTCCTAACTCTATCTTCTTTACTTCTCCTCCTCCTTATCCTCTAACAATGGCTCCCCCCTCCCCTCCTCCCCTCCCCTCCACTCCCGGGTGGTTGAGGGGGGGGGAGCTCAAGTCACGTTGCTAGCCTTGTGTGTTTCTGTGTAATGTATTCAGGGTAAGAAGGACGTATATGTTCGTGTTGGTTGTATTCTTATTGTTGATGTAAGTGTGTGTGTGTGTGTGTGTGTGTTATACAATTATAATTACTTGGATTCATCTAATATATAAAATATATTTGTATTATACGTTGAATAAATACTTACATAATATTTCTCTAAAACAACTCTTGACTATAAGGATTAGTATTATATTACGGCAATGTATTTCTGATTAAAATTATATGTCTTTGTATAGTAATAATTATAGTTCATAATTTTGGGGTTTCAAGTACAAAATCTCATAATCTGTTGTATAGTTATAGGTGTTAACTTTCCAAAACTCATGAGGATTATAGAACAATATTCTCATCCACCACCACTATTGTCTTCACCTCCCCAGGAATAACTTAAGAGACGTGTTTGTTTACATGGGTTAGTGATAGTTTCTTCACTCAACACAATATAAAATAAACACAAACAATAATAATACTGAAGGTAAAACACAAACTCTATATATATAAAAAAAAAACAAGGTGAAGAAGGTGACAGTTGCACCCTTTGCTACTATGGCTTGTGTTGCAATTGAATTATGCAATTATGCAACCAGTCTGTCTGCCAGCATAATGTTGATGTAAGTCGAGCCGTGTAGACTCAAGTACACAGTGTAATTTTTATTTTGTTTACTCTTGAGGTAATTTTATCTGTTCAACTATACATTCTTCGACGAGATTACATATCATAAAAGTATTTCTAACATATAAATTAAAGTTGATTTTATATACCTGGTAACTCACTAATGAGAGGAATACTTAACCTCGGTACACAAGCAGACAATAGTATAGGTAGCACTGCACTCAATAGACTAGATTTATTCATCTGTATAGTTAGGTACCGATTCCCACAGCCAGATGGACTGGGAATGCTCCATGCTCGAACCAGTGATCCTTTTGGACTGCGCTGTATCCACTTGACCATCGCACCCTCTCTTAACTATAGGTTCGTAAGGTTCAGTGTAAACGTGAAGAGAAATCCGCGTCTGCTAAACTCAGACAGGCGTAGGGGGAATTTTTTTTCACTACCTTATAACTCTTAATCTTGTTTTGTTTTTTATTTATTTTAGACATAGGAAATACTGGATCACCTAAAGTTTCGTTCTTAGATTATTTCCCCAGAAGATATACCGCCCCTAACACTACCTGCGGGGGTTAGGTTAGGTTAGGTTAGGTTACCATTAGCGCTAGAGTGGTACTATTTTTTTCCCGAAATTTGAGTAGCTATTGAGTTATTTTGTTCTCCTACCTTCCCCTTTCTCTTATTTTACGACTTTTCATTCAATCATAATCACATATTGACGCACAACACATTCCGAAGACTCGCTCGAGCTCCCCAAGTGAGGTGCTGTATGATGTCCCTGTGTGCAGCCAGTGTCCCCTGCCTTGATCGCGATGCTGAGGCGCTCTGGAAACCTAGGTATCTCATTCAGGAACTTCAGGGCCTTGGTACCTCCACAGTTTCTGACTCTTTTAGGACAACACGATATTCGTGGCTCAAGTTCCTGTAGTGTGCCTCCTTCTGGCTTGCTGCCCTCCCTGTTCCAGCTACACTAAAGGGGAGGTAAGTCGGCGCCAATGGTGGAAGAAAAGGTAAAGTCTCACAGTCTCACACTAGCTGCCTACCATCCCTCCTGGTGATCAACGTGATTCCGTTTGGACGGTTGTCATCGGACCTGTATACCTGTCATTAACTTAGTTATGTCTCGCATGCCAACCCATGACTGCCTCACATACCAGGGCGTGGCTGCTGTGTTGTTCTGCCCTCACGTTGCCGCAGACGAAGAGACGAGGGGATCTTCCACCACGGAGAGCATGGGGGCCGAGGCAGGGACCTGAGGAGTAGTTTAGGGTGACCAGGAGAAAGTTCCCGGCATCACTACCTGCAGACAAGCTCTCTCTTGGACATTTGGTGCCTTCTCCAGCTTGACCAAGGCACTCTTCTCCGTGATGGTCCTCCACTGAATGGCTTCTTCCCTAAACCTTAGATCGTTTACTCGTACGACTGTTCTTCCAACCAGTATGTTTGATGCCACACAGAATGACAGGAGTACTAGTGATGCGACCCAGGAGGCCTTCTGTATGCCAATTTCTCTCAGGTGGGTCGGGAGAGTTCCTTGCTCCCACTGTAAATAGTCTAAGAGGAGGTTACATCCTTTGTGAACATATAAAGAGAGAGAAAGAGAGAGAGAGAGAGAGAGAGAGAGAGAGAGAGAGAGAGAGAGAGAGAGAGAGAGACTGTATATAAGTAATACCCACTACCAAGTCTATATACTTATGGATGTGAAATGAAATTATTGCAATACATTTATGAGAATGATACAAACACTTGCAGCGACAGACAGGTGTATAGTGGGAGTAACACAAGGCAGCCGGACAGACAATGGACTAGATCACACACCAATGTACCAGATAACATTAAAGGAATGATAGTGTCAGTAGCTGGTTATAATGCAACACGTAAACAGTGGAGCAAGGAGATGTTGCACAGGAGACAAAATGATAAGAAAATAATCACAAGGAGATCAACTACAAGTCCTGATGAGAGAAGAGAGTTTAGATAATACATTAGCGTATAGAGAAACTGACTTAGTATCATCCAGTTACATACAGAACCATAGGAACATGTGAAGTATTCAGATGTTAAAAGTGAATTAGAAGATAATCTAGGAGTCCTTGTAGTTCATGAAACAGTTGATTGATAAATGAGTCACGTTAATGGATGATACATTAACTCTTCTCTCACACGTACTTAAAGATTTTCTCCATCAATCTCACCAATAACCTAACCTAACCTAACCTAACCTCACCAATAACCTAACCTAACCTTTGTTTTTTCTTCAAATTAATTAATGTCATATAATAGTTTCAGATGATAATAAATTTGAAGTTTATTTTAATGCTATAGATTTTAATGTCAGTAATTATGTTTTTATATATATTAGTTTTTTGTATTAATATATTTTAGTTTAATTTTGGTATTATTTTAAGTAAATATCTACCCTCATATTCAGTATTTATTTCATAGTTTTATATAAATCAAGTAAAATCACATTATTTGTTTTATATTATGGTCGTCTATCTCACCATATATCTGTTTTAACTCTTTGCTACAGTTTATGATGATTTATATAACAAGAAAACGATAACAGTTTCATGTGATGCTCTTTGACTCAATGGATAGTTATCGGTATTACAACAGTGATGGTGGTGAGGTGATATCCAAGTCAGGTGTTAACCATAATAATGATGTTTGTCACCGCCTTATACCTGTATATATACAGTGAAATTGAATACCAGACGCAAGGAGTACAGTCATATATTTATTGGGAAGCGCTATCGACATACCCTGAGTTATTCTGCAGGTACTAAAAAATGCCCAGGTCACCCCACAAAAAGGGAAATTTAATATTAAAGTAAAAGGAATGCGAAAGAGAATGTAAATTGGGAATAGAGTAATTAAAAGCTAAGAATTTTGAACTTAACAATACGGTAATATTCTTAAACTAGTCGTTAAGTCTTGAAAGAAATTAACATAGTAGATAAAATCACCGAATAGCTCAAGTTAATTGGATTTTATTATCTACCTTTTGAAATGAAATTTAGAGAGAGAGGTGGCCGCCAGATAACTAACACCAAAATAATAACGAAATATAAAAAGTGGTTTATTAGAACGTTAAATACAAAAATAAAAATTGTCATCTAAACACAAGTGAACAGACCTATGTGTACCACGGGGGCAGAGGCACTGACCGGGGCTCTCCTACGTCCGTGATAACCAACACCTGGCGAGAAGAGAAGGAGGTGATGGTTGTGAGAGACAGTCAGTTTTTCATTACACATAGGACGGAGGCATCGTGAGGTCTAAACCACAATTGTGAAATTGTTTTCTTTTATATGGCGGTCACTCGCCTTTCAGTGTTAATGGTGAGTATGATAAATTCGCTAGATGATATTTAGGTTCTGAAAAATCGATTAAATGAATGTTATGTAGGAAGAATATAAGGAAATACTTCTTTACATAGAGAGAGAGAGAGGGGTGGGGGGGGGGGGTAGACCTAAGGAACAGTGTACCAACTCAGAGCGAGAACATGCTTCAAAATAGCCTTACTAGACAAGACTATCAAGAACAATGGAGGGATCCTACACGGGTCATTGGTCACCTTTCCTCGGCATGGCCACCTCCAGTTTGGGTGGTCTTTGGAGAAATTTAGGCTCGCTTTGCATAAAACACAATACAATTTGATTCTTTAAATAAAATAAATTCTTAATTACAATAGATATTTTTTTCCCAAGTGAATAACATAAAACCTGAAAATTGACTTAAGTTTCAGAAATTATCATATTTTTTATTTATGGAAACGTTTTTAAAGATCAGGAAATTTTTGGTGTGAATCACAAAGTTAAATTTATCTGTATAGTTAATTAACTTACTATGAGGAAATTTAATGTTGTAGTTGAACATTTTTTAGTCTCTTATTCGACCTTCTGATCGCACTTACGCAGTTTCACACCTTACTGAGTACTGCTATTGTTTGGGTGAGTTGATTTCATTTCTCTGGACGTGACCATGACATTAGTGAGTCTCGGAAGTTCGATCTAAAAATGGTGCGGCTGTACAACTTATGTCTTGTTTTGACCTTCATTATATATTATACATATATAATAAAGTGTGTGTGTGTGTGTGCGTGTGTGTGTGTGTGTGTGTGTGTGTCTTGCTGAGGGACCCTGGGGTGAGAGACACAGTGGTGTATCTCGTGTGTCTGGCGGGGCTCGTGGAAAATTTTTTGAGGGAGGGATTGTGAGTGTCCAGCCCGGTGGTCGCCACGGCAGAGGAAGTCAATAAACTCAAGCTTGCACGTTCCTTTTGACCCCGTGACTGGTGTCAACACAGAAGTGTCATACTCGCAGTCGACCACCTCGCCCTGCCATCCAAGCGGTCACTGCCACCATTTCCTAGGTCACACACATGGTGAGGTAAATCATGTCAAGTGAATGTGGAACAGCAGCAGAACTGAGACGTACTTGGGGTGAAGTCAGTATGTTGACACTGTTTCCTGTGGATGGACAGGTCGTGTGTGGTGAGGTTGGTCACCCTTGACCTGATTATTCACGAACATCTGCATTACAACGTCTCGGGGTGAGATGGTGACCTTTTGACCACATACCAAATAAGCCAACCAGCATCAAGCTCATACTTCCTCTTCACCAGAGCCAACCACAACACGGCTCTCTACCCCAATAGGTCGCACGCGTGAGATGAACGACCGCTAAGGGTAAACACAAACGGTAATCGAGTAGCCGGTCACGTCTCAACTTCCTCACGACGGAACAATGACGACACAAAAAACACAGAAGAGTTTCTTTGGGGGGGTCAGCTGAGGCTCCCGTGCCATCTGGCCTCTGAAAATTGGACGTCACTGAGAGCCGCTGGCCGAGAGTGTGAAGACCTGAGTGGTGTGTGTAACTGATGTTGTGTATGTCTCCACGCTGTGATTTCACCTACATACTTATACTTAATATTGTTCATACTATAACATTAGACATTTAGATACAAGGGTACAGCTGTAATATTGTTTTTGTAGTTGTTGTATCTGGTTGTAAACATTTTTTATTATAATTTATCCGAGTTGTATTTTTTTTATATTGTCGTGTTCTGTGTCACAACGTCAGAGGTCATATCGAGAGTTCAGTGTTAGTAAGATCTTGTTTTTCGAAATCTTGTGTGTGTAGAGTAAAGGAAATGAGATCACCTGAAGATTAGGCACTACAGCTTATTTCACCTTGTATTTTTACACACCTTGATGCTGATAACTAAAGGGGGTTAGGTTAGGTTAGCTCTAGGGTGTTTATTCATTACGTGAAATAAGTTGGGGTGCTTAATCTTCATGTGATCTAGATAACTTTTATGGGTTAAAATTGAACTGTTGACCTTAAATATACCGTATATACTAATTCAGGGTTGTTAGGGAGATAATGTAAACACACACACACCCCCACACATGCACATACACACCCCCCACACACACACACATACACCCCCTGCACACACACACACACCCACACACACACACATACACCCCCCACACACACATACACCCCCACACACACATACACCCCCACACACACACATACACCCCACACATACACCCCCCTCACACACACATACACCCCCACACACATACACCCCCTCACACACACACATGCACCCCTCACACATACATACACCCCACACACACACACATACACCCCCACACACACACACACCCCCCACACATGCACACACACCCCCACACACACACACACACCCCCACACACACACACACCCCCACACACACACACACACACACACCCCTCATACACACATACACCCCACACACACACACACCCCCCCACACATGCACACACCCCCCACACACACACCCCCACACACACACACACCCCCACACACAAACACACATCCCTCACACACACACACCCCCCCACAGAACACATACACACACGTTCCAAAAACAGCATCGTTCCAACTATGACCTTTTGACCTCATAACCTTATTCGAAGACAAAAAATTGTTGATGTGAAAGTAAATTGCCCAACCTTAGGATATACTGCACCACGACGGGATCATCTGTCACAACGGATGATAGGAATAACCACGACACTACCATCACCACAACCACCACAAAACACCATCAACCACTACCAACACCACTACCACCATCAACTACCACCACCACCACCATCAAACTACAATTAAATTCATCACCACCACTAACCATCACCACAACCAACAACACTACCACCACAACCACCACAAAACACCATCAACCACTACCACCACAACCACCACAAAACACCATCAACCACTACCACCACCACTACCACCATCAACTACCACCACCACCACCACCACCATCAAACTACTACCATCAACCACTACCACCACTGTAACCATCACCACAATCACCATAAACCACTACCACCACCATAAACCACTACCACCACCAACCACTACCACCACCAACCACTACCACAACCACTACACTACAACTTTCACCACCGAAAATTTAAACATGATACCCGAGGCACCGACTCTATACAGATATAGTGAAGAAAGGCCTAAACAAATTTTTCGAATGGTCTGAAAAATGGCAGATGAAATTCAATATGAACAAAATTGTAAAGTACATAGTCTAGGAGATGTAAACAGAGAAACCCGACACCAGATGAACAGCGATGTTTCAGAGAAATCCAACTGTGAGAAAGATTTAGGAGTAATGAAAAGTAGGAATTCTAAACAAAGTAAACAATGTGTATTTGCTCGAAACAAGGCTAACAAAGTACTTGGGTTCATAAAAAGGAGTTCAATTATGGTCACCGTACTACAGAATGGATATAGAATCCCGAGAAAGAATTCAAAGGAGAATGACAAGACTAATCCCGGGCATTAGGAGCCTTGCGTAAAGAGACAGGTTAAAACATCTTAATCTGCACTCCCTCGAGAGACGTAGAGTGAGGGGGCGGTATGATCGAGGTGTATAAATGGAAGTCAGGGCTTAACAAAGGTGATATAACAAAGGTACTCAAACTTTCCAACCAGGAGCGAACTCGTAACAATGGTTTTAAATTAGACAAATTTAGATTTAGGCGCGAAATAGAGTAGTGGACGAGTGGAACAAGTTACCAAACATCATCATTAACTCGAACACGCTGGATAGCTTCAAACATAGGTTGGGTGAATATATGAGCGATAGGGGTTGGGTGTAAATGGGACTGCCCAGTATGGGCTAATAGGCCCGCTGTAGTTTCCTCCATTCTTATGGTCTTATGTTGTACCACAAGCCACCACCACAACCACTACCACGTCCACCACAACCACCACTAACCACTACCACCACAACCACCACTAACCACTACCACAAGCCACCACCAAAACCACCACCACTACCACAACCACTACCACCACACTACCACCACCATTATAACACAACCACAATCACCTTCACACCCACTTAACATTTTGCTCATCAACTATACTCATACATAATAAAATCCCTTTAAATCCATGTATACTTCCCTCATAATCCATGTATACTTCCTTCATAATTTCTAAAAGTTATTATACAGTTTTGAAACTAATAGGCCAATGAACCCTTATCCAATACACACACACACACACACACACACACACACACACACACACACATACACATACACACACACACTCGGGAAGATAACGTACTTGAAGAGTTTACAAGTGACGGATATTATTGGTGAAATCTGCGGATCTTTTTCTCCATTATTTTTTTAAGCTATTATTATTTATGATTTCATGTCCTTTTTAGCCCTTTAAGGACGATGCTTTAACCCTTTAAGGACAATGATTTAACCCAGGACGATTATTTTAACTTTTGAGGACGATGATTTAACCCAGGACGATGATTTAACCCTTTTGAGGAAGATGATTTAACCCTTTGACGAATATGCTTAACCCTTTAATTTAACCCTCTGTGGACGTTGCTTTAACCCTTCTATGTCAATGGCTTAACCCTTTGACGACAGATCCGGACAGTAGCTTCCCCGAGGCTGAAAGTATGGACAAAGGGGTCACTGGGGTCCATGTTATACCTCGTCTCTTCGTCTGTCACGTTGGCCCAGAAATTGCGCTGGTCACATTGTCTCTCGCTCGAAGTTAGGTGAGGTTAAGTTAGGTCAGATTAGGTGAGGTTAAGTTAGGTTAGGCTAGGTTAGATTAGGTTAGTTTAGGTTAAATCTTTTTACGAACTATAAATTATATAATGTAACAGTATCCGGCATGTGACAAAGGTCCCAGTCTTGCTAAATGTACAAAAAAAAAACACGTTCGTGGTGATACGCTCATTAAATACGAGATTAACAAGCTGACTAATAGTTAGGCCATTAAAACAATAAACTAGCTAACAAAATTTATCGTGTAAGTTACTCTATCAATAAGGTCTATCACTTCAATCTGTCAACCAATATACTTAACTTTTTTTAAAAATTCATTCACGGAGAATTTGTATTTGCTTTTATTTCCTTAAAATCTTTCAACCATCGGGGGTAAAATATTCCCCTAAGGTACACCTTCCTCCTCAATCCAACAAACGATACTAAATGAAATAGAACTGTATTAAATGAATGAATAATAGAACGACAATGAAGTAAGGAAGTTACTGCTGAAAAACTGTGAAGAACTCAAATTAATAATACCGTCCTTACTAAGCGGTAGGTGACTACGTTTAATTACCACGCCTGTAACCTATGTAATTATAATGAAGAATATGATAACAGATAAGGCAAGAGTAAGTCACAAAACGGTATAAAATAAACTTAGGTGGTGAGAAACGAGAAGGAAAACGTGTAGTTAGAATTTGATTATACTTTTATAAGGGGACACTATATTAAATGAATTAACTGAGTTGGAAATTGAAGTAAATTGTACTGTATTGGGAGGAATGGGGGAATATTATGATGACCAGGACCGATAATTTCCTCTCTTTTTTTTTTCCTTTTTTTATTTATTTTTTATTTATTTATTTTTTTTGGGGGAGCAAATTAACCAAATCTTTCCTAACCAAGAAAGACTAAAAGTAGCCTCATCTAACCAATTCTAACTTATATTAAACTTAAACCTACCTATTCTAACCAAAATTAACGTAACGTCACTCACCCTTACCTGCCTAAAGCTAAGCTAACCAAATTCACCCAGAAACAACTAAATTCACCCAGAAACAACCAAATTCACCCAGAAACAACCAAATTCATCCAGAAACAACCAAATTCATCCAGAAATAACCAAATTCACCCAGAAATAACCAAATTCATCCAGAAACAACCAAGTTCACCCAGAAACAGCCAAATTCATCAAGAAACAACCAAATTCACTCAGAAACAACCAAATTCGTCCAGAAACAACCAAATTCGTCCAGAAACAACCAACCACCAGAAACAGTCAAATCTGATCAAGAAACAACCAACCACCCAGCAGAAACAACCAAATTCGTCCAGAAACAACCAAATTCACCTACAACCAACCAAATTCACCCCTAACCAACCACATTCACCCACAGACCTAAATAAATCCACCTAAACCTAATTAAGCAACCTAAACCAACCGAACCTAGCCAAACATTACAGAGCCATTTTACCTAACCAAAACGAGCTTAGAATAATTTCATATTGGTTAGGATGTCTCTCTCTCTCTCTCTCTCTCTCTCTCTCTCTCTACCCCGTCACGTGACCTACTCTGACTCACATGACTGTCCCGGTATCACATGAGTCACGTGACCGCGAAAAACACGTGTTGTTCCCTCTTACGTGAGCACTGTGGAAGCCATCATCCTAGGAAGAAAAACAACATTGTTACCAGATACTTCCAGCCAATCTATTTCCTAGTGTTTTTTGTTTCCGGGGTTGAAAATGTGTTTATGTTTGTAAGTTACCTCGCCAATGTGTGTTTTTATTTAGAGAATGTATACAACTTTGAATAATTTTGAAGGATAATTGAAAAAAAATTAGGGTATTTGTGTATGTATGTGTGTGTGTGTGTGTGTGTGTGTGTGTGGTGGCTGGATTTCCTCATTAGTTTTAGGCCTATAGTGTATGAGCTGTTGAGTACTGGAAATTACACTTTTACATAGGCCTACTTCTGAGAATTCTCTCTCCAGTGTACAAGAAGTATGTTTATGGATTTTTTCTTTAGGCTCTAGACATGTCCCCCCTCAAGTTTTTACAAAGCTGTCTTCGTTAAACTTTTCTACAACATATCAAGGTTGTAAATATTGCCTTTGGCAAATATGAGTTGTAAAGGGGAAGTAGGGTTATGCACTCAAGGGCGAAGCTTTAAGGTACCTTACAAGGTTATGGTACTTAAGATAGTTAGGGGTTATGGCACTCAAGCAAGGTTGGTGGTACCTGGCGTTGCTGGCGGTACTCAAGGGGTTAAGTTATGGTACTCAAAGCCCCTGTAAAGGGCTAACCATCGTAAGAGTAGATGTGTACAAATCCTGGAAAAAAGAAAAGACAACTAACAAATGATGGTGAAGGGGAGGAGGGTGAGGGAAGGAGAGGGGGGGAGAGAGAGAGAGGCCGGAGGAGAGAGGAGGGAGAGGGCAGAGAGGTGGCGTCAGAAGGGCATGAGGAGGGATATTACCTGTATATTCCCCATCTGGCTCACGTGAGGGGACGGTCACGAGGGAGGTAGAGAGAAAGGGAAAGGGGAGAGTGAGGGGGGGGGAGGGGTATAGAGAGGGGAAGGAAGAGTGTGAAGAAAGAGAGAGCAAGGAGGGGGGAGGAGGTCAGGATATGGAAAAGGAAAATGAAGGGAGAGGAAAAGAGGGGAGAGGAATGTAGGAAGTGGGAAAGTGAGTTAAAAAGAGGGAGAGAGAGAGAGAGAGAGAAGTAGGAAGAGGGGAGAAAGAAATTAAATCACACACACACAGTCCTCTCTCTCTCTCTCTCTCTCTCTCTCAACTCAACACCCCCCTCCCTCTCATCTTGACGTCAAAGAGACAGACAGACAGACAGACAAAGAGAAACAGAGACTGAAAGACAGACAGACAGAGAAAGAGACAGAAAGACAGAAAAAACAAACAAAGAGAGAAATAAAGCCAAAGACAGACAGACAGACAGAAACAGACACATGCAGAGACAGACAGACAGACAGATATGTTTCACAACCACAACCACACATACCCTCGGTCAATGTTGTGTAAGGACAGCAGCTTGTGTTACAGAAGCTACCAGGGAAAAACATGTTATGTATAAAACTGTTTCAGATTACATGTGTGTGTGTGTGTGTGTGTTGGAATGCCTCTGGCCCTGGGGAGATGAGAGCGAGAGAGAGAGAGAGAGAGAGAGAGAGAGCGAGAGAGAGAGAGAGAGAGAGAGAGAGTTAATTAACATAGATATGACATTGCTACATTACTCTCCCTCTCTCTCTCTCTCTCATTTTAATTAATTCAACTTAATCCCTTATGTAATTAAACGAGGTTAAATTAAGACAAAGATTTAACGTGACAAAAATAATAAAATAAAAGATTTAATATTTAATGTATTCACTTAAATCATATTGTTATTGTTAAAGTTATATTTATATTTTTGAGTAGTAATGTTTTTGTTTATAGATTATGAATTAAGTGTGTTTGTTTGTTTGTTTGTTTGTGTTTTCTATTAATGTATTCAGGTGTTTTGACAGGTAAGATCTTTTGTTGTTCGTTTAATACCTGAGACAGACAGACAGACAGACAGACAGACAGACAGACAGACAGACAGATACATAAATAGATTCACTGACAGACGGATGGACATACACACACACACATAATACATACAGAAAGACAATATTATGACACGACAGGAGGCAACCACAGGAACTGACCAGTCACGTGCCTCGTTGTCCTACGGAGATAACATTTGACCAATCATATGTCTCGTTGTCCTCAAAGGGGATCGACAACCAATCACATGCTTTATTGGCGCTCGGGAGTTAATTTTAACCATTCACGTTCCTTACTGGTTCCTGGGAACGTTTTTCGATCAATCACGTGTCTTGTCAGCCGCAAGGAGCATTAATTGACCAATCACATGTCAATCATCCCAGGATTTTTTTCGGCCAATCACGTGCCTTGTTGGCCCTTCCTGATTCGTTTTTTTTTCGACCATCCAGGTACTCAAGTCACATGGTGAGGATTAGTTACGTCGTCATTCCAGTAGATTGGTGAGAAGAGAAGAGAAGAGGGTGCACACAAGTACCCCCAAAACAACACACATACACACATATAATAGTGGTTGCCCCAAGGGTCACCAAGGCGTGAATTTGTGTAAGGTGTAGAAGTTGTCTCCAACACAACAACCACACCCTGAGTTAACGAGCTGCATGATCCAGTGTCTAGGAATAGTCCGAGAAGACCGGACAACTCGCCGGTTGCAATGACAAACCATTACCCCGGTACACGATCCGCAAATCGATTAACATCCAGGTTCCCAATTACTGCTGGGTAGACAGAGGCAAATGGCGTAAAGAAACTTGCCCATAGTTTCACCCTGCCCGGGGATCGAACCCGGGTCCGCCCGCTTGCGAGGCGAGCATGTTGACCAGTTCACACACACACACACACAAGCAAATAAGAAACATAAAAGAGTAGTAGTAGTAGTAGTAGTGAGTGGTAACTTAATGGTATTTTCTACATCACATCGACTGCTATGTCACATTGTCTCCCGTTACATATACTATTAATGGAAAGTATCTCTCTCTCTCTCTCTCTCTCTCTCTCTCTCTCTCTCTCTCTCTAAACACAATTCACTTAACCTAACCTCACCTAACCTAACCCATCACCTCACCTAGCCTACATAACACACACACACACACACACACACACACACACACACACATATATATAACACTACAGAGAACGAATACCTTGTGACGCCACCACCCCAGTTTTTTTTTTGTGTGTGTGTGTGTGTCACTTCCAAGTCACGTTTGGAGGGGTCACTTGTGTCGCTGAGGAGTGTAGGGAGGAGAGGCTGCAGCGAAGGAGAGAGGAGGGAGGGAGAGGGAGCGAGGGAAGGAGGGAGGAAGGAAGGAGGAGGAGGGAGGGAGGAGAGGGAAGAGGAGGAGAGGAGGAGGGAAGGAAGGAGGGAGGAGGGAGGGAGGGTGGGGGGCTGGGCGAAAGGGCGGGAGGAAGGAAGGAGGGAGGAGGAGGGTGGGGGCCACGTAAGAAGCGAAGAGAGGGAAGAGGAGGGGAAGGAGGGAGGGAGGGAGGAGGGAGGAGGAGGAGGCGAAGGAGGGAGGGAGGGAAGGAGGGAGGGAGGGAGGGACAGCACAAAGGTTAGTCTGCCAACACGTCAGAGCGAGAGAGAGAGAGAATGAGACTGAGAAAGAGAGAATGAGAAGGACAGAGAGAGAGAGAGAGACTAAGAAAGAGAGAGGGAGAGAGACTAAAATGGAGAGAGAGAGAGAGACTAAGAAGGAGAGAGATAGAGAGAGAATGAGACTGAGAAAGAGAGACTGAGAAGGACTGAGAAATAGACTAAGTAGAGAGAGAGAGAGACTGAGAAAGAAAGAAATATAAATGAGTGACCAGGAGAGATAAAGAAAGTTTGAGATAGCATGAGTCAAAAAGAGAGAGAATTTAGACTGGAAAAATCTCTCTCTCTCTCTCTCTCTCTCTCTCTCTTTCTCGTTGTTGGGTGAGCCAGGCTGTCTAATTTTAGGCCGGTGTTTGTGTGTGGACAGAATAATGCATAAAAGGTAAGATAGACAGATAGACGTAAACAAAGAAACACGGAACTTAAAAAGATCATAAATTTTGTGATACAACTAAAAAAAAAATATACTAACATATTTCACTAATGAATAAATTAATCATTTTTCCTATAATAATAATAAAAAAAACTAATGAAAATAATTATCACTACCCCGTTTCCCACCATCTAGCAACACTTGGTAACTTTAGCGAAATGCGGTCAGCTGTACTCACGTGCATTCCCCCCCCACCCCCCTCGTCACGTGGTAACTAGCGAACAAGTGGTCAAGGTAATTAATACGGGATTGGGCCCCTCGTCACGTGACTCCCCTGACGTCATCGATCCTACAGCCAATAAGGGGAAGGGAATGAGGGTAAATAGATAATGCAACATTGTGGTTGGTGGTTGTGGAGTTGTATTGTAAATTCTTCAGTAGTGATAATCAGTTGCTGGTGTACTGTATATCATTGTGTGTGTGTGTCTGTGTGTGTGTGTGTGTGTGTGTGTGTGTAAGTTAAACCGGGCGTTTATTTCCCTTAGACTATTATAAAGGTAGAATCTACAGTAATTTGTAGGGGTTGATGAATGATATCTCTCTCCTTCTATCCACTTCTCTCCCCCCTCTCCTTCACTTCTCCTCCCCCCCTTTCTCTCTCTCTCCTCCTAATACTCAACCAGGATAACGAAGGACCATGAATATTATAAGCTTCGTTAGTGAGGTTCTTGAAAGACGCGGTACAGGGGCTGGGGTGTGAGAGGGCCAGAGGAGAGTGAGTTGAAAGAAATTTATCTGTCAATTATTTAGTCAGTCAGTCAGTCAGTCTATCGTTCATATAGTTCTTTCAGATGGTGATGGTGGTGATGGTGGTGGTGATGGTGGTGATGGTGATGGTGGTGATGGTAAGATGGTGGTGGTGGTGGTGGTGGTGGTGATGGTGGTGATGGTGGTGGTGATGGTGGTGATGGTGGTGGTGATGGTGGTGGTGATGGTGGTGATGGTGGTGATGGTGGTAGGTCCAGTGATGTTTGAAGAAGGTGGTGGTGGTGATGGTGGTTCTTATGATGGTTGGGGAAGGTGGTGGTCGTTTCTGCGGTGGTTTAAGAAGTGAAAATGTCTTGGAACAGGTGAGGCGGATCTAGGAAGGAACAGGAAGACTCTAGGACTGTCTGGCAGGCTCTGGAATGGGAGACGGAGCTGCAGAAACTAGAGAGGGACTGGGTAAGAGTGGTTCAGGACGGTGTGAAGATGTTTGGACGAGATAGCCTGCAAAAAGCTGAGACACAAAGAGAATTTCCTTCCACCATGACAGACAGTTCCCTTGGACATCACAACGCCCAAGCGACTGACGCTACATAGCCCTTACCTCCAAGTGAGAACTCTTGAACACACACACAACCTATAACACCACACAGACCATCTACAGTCTCAACACTGTCTGTGGGAGGGCTGCAGGTGACTCAGCCTAACGGTAATGCAATAATAGTAAAAAGAGTTAGAATCAATTACTGGTCATCCACTCTATAAAATGAGTTATTTGCCATAATCACAGCATTCATCGTCACTGACTCTCTCACTACCAGACACAAATGTGTGCGTCTTGTTGACGACGTGTGTCAAGACAAACTTGCTTTCTCAGATCTTCGAAAGCACAACAGAGTTGATGTCTCAGCTGTACTTGTGTCCTATAAAGATACTTTTGTATATAATCATGGTCTGCCTAGCAAAACTTTCAAGATATAATTATGAAAGATCTTTCAGATGAAGTCAGAGCAAACAGACAAGTACATAGCGGCACTACCCAACCCTCTACCCACCAGGATGAAATATATCAAGTGAAGCATGTGTGAGAGGATCACGTAACAAGATCACTAGATTACAAGATGTTGTCACAGCTAGACTAAGGTTAGGATATAAGTACCTCTGGCAGTATGCCCCTCATGCTGGTGTTAAGTGTCTGGCCACGCATTCCAACACAATGTATTAGACTGTAAGAAAACAGAACATTTTAGGGACAGGTCCAAACATTGCACCTGATAGTGAGAGAGTTGATATGATAAGACTACTGTACTGTTCATCCAAATTCTGTACCAGGTAAATAAAACACCCACTCGGTAAAGACTTAGACACACCATGTACTGTACTTGACAATAGTCTCTATTATTATAACATCTGACCACTGGGGTGTGACAAAGGTCCTTTGTATCCGCTACTGCGTACTCATTTTCCGCTACCGCTCACAGCTTAATTATGGGATGCACAATTAACTAGCTACTGCCCCTCGATAGAATTCAAAGCATTAGTTTTATCTATTGAAGTCCTTAGGGTAGAGGTTAGGGCCTAGGGGTGGGGCAGGGACGAGGCGGGAATGCTTTAAGAACTGTCTGGGAAGGGTTGCAGGCCCTGGGGCGGGGGATAGGGCCCGGTGGTGGTTCAGGGAGGAGGGAGTGAGCTCTTACGGTCAGAGAGTAATATGACGCAGCGACCTTGATGGCGGCCGTCGGCGCTTCCTACACCTAAACACTGAACTGCTGTTACGTCCCTCATGTTGTTGTTGCTACTGCTGTGTTCCTGTTGCTGTTGTGTTCCTGTTACTGCTGTGTTCCCGTTGCTGCTGTGTTCCTGTTGCTGCTGTGTTCCCGTTGCTGCTGTGTTCCTGTTGCTGCTGTGTTCCTGTTGCTGCTGTGTCCTTGTTACTGCTGTATCTTTGTTGTTGTTGTTGTTGCTTTGTCCTTGTTGCTGCTTTGTCCTTGTTACTGCAGCGCTGCGATTTACTATATGGCTTTTGCTTCTGTTGTTTTTGTTATTGTTGCTGTTGCTGCTGCTGTTTTATTACCGTTGTTGTTGTTGTTGCTTTTTCCGCTGCTGTTATTGTTATTTTTCGTGTTATTTTATGTTATTAGAGACGATTTCGTTATATATTTTTCTATTTGCTTGCTTTCATTATTGTGAATTCGTTGTATAGTTAGAATGTATCGTTATAATAGTAATTCGTTGTGCGTTGATACTGTTATCTCATTAACACTAGAATCACTATACCAGTTTCTTTTTATGATTTATTCAACCTAACCTAACCTAAACTAACCTAACCTAACCTTACCTAACCCAACCCAGGTAGAGTTGGGATGGTTAATCTTCAGGTAATCAAATATTTTACCTGTAATGCTCTGTCCTTATTTCGCCTAGTTAATTAACCTTACCTCTCACTATCTCTCACTATCTCTCACTTTCTCTCACTATCTCTCACTATCTCTCACTATCTCTCACTATCTCTCACTTTCTCTCACTATCTCTCACTATCTCTCACTTCTCTCACTATCTCTCACTATCTCTCACTATCTCTCACTATCTCTCACTTCTCTCACTATCTCTCACTTCTCTCACTATCTCTCTATCCACAACCATCCACACTCTATAATAATGACCTAGATGATTTTCTGTTATATGAGTCAATTTATACATACATATATACATCATACTTTTATATATGCACACACACACCACATACATACATACGCATACATACACACCAGTCACAAACATACAGCATACCCATGCACACACCATACACTACCCACCCACACTACTGCTAATGGGGCGTGGGTTAAACGTCAGCCACTCCATAAAGGCGGTGACTTAGTCTTGTCTTACCCCGAACGTTGAGGTATGTGAACGGCACGTGACCTAAGGGGGGAGGGGTGAGGTAGGGGGGGTAGGGGAAATGTGGAGTGATGGGAATGTAGGGGGGCAAGGGGTAGGGGTAAGTGGGTAGGTATAGCCAGTAGAGAGAAGGGGGGGTGGGTGTAAGGGAAAGGTGTGAGGTAATGATACTGAATAAATGGATGGAAAGGGGGGAGGTAGATAAGTGAGAGAAAGGGGAAGGGGGAGGGAGGGGTATAGGTTAAAGTATCCAAGGTCTGCCCCCCTCCCCTCCCCTTTTCCACCTTCACCTCTCCCTCCCCCTCCTCCTTCTACCCCTCCACCTCCCCCTGCTCCCCCTTCTTCCCCGAGAGGGCTATGACTGTCTCACGTGGGTATCTCGCGTGAGGGCTGGTGACCGAGAGAGAGAGAGAGAGAGAGGGAAGGTCTCTCTCTCTCTCTCTCTCTCTCTCTCTAGAACCCTAAAAACTGTAAACAGGAAACAAATTGCTCATGAATTTGATTTAAGTATACAAGTGTAGGTAATCAATAGCGAATTCATTGTTTACCATGATGAGATGTATCAATAGGGGAAGTGCTAGACGTATGGCCACAGACACACTAACACTGACTCTTTTAATGTGACAGAATATAGCTTTTTAGAGACAGGTCCAAGCATTGTGTGTGTGTGTGTGTGTGTGTGATGACAATATAGTTGATATATTAGGACTGTATCCATTTCTCTCACTCTTTCGCGTTTATGTTTCGTTTTCTCTCTTTTCCCCTCCATCTCTCTTTCTTTTTATTCCCTCCCTCCTTCTCTCTCTCTTTTCTCCTCTCCTCTCTCTTTCCTTCTCTCTTTATTTATCCCTCCTTTATTTCTCTCTCTCTCTCTCTCTCTCTCTCTCTCTGTCTTCTGTCTCTCTCTCTCTCTCTCTCTTTCTGTCTCTCTCTCTCTCTCTCTCTCTCTCTCTCTCTCTCAGATTAATGTTACACTCCCAGCTCCACACCTGTCACAGCGAGGGCATTGTCATCACGTTAATTAAGAGCTGATAAGGATGGCTGGACAGGTATAGCCTATGGATGAGAAGGAGGGAGAGCTCAGTACCTTCTTGTTTCTTTATTTATTTTGTCTTTATCTTCGTTTTACCTTTTATTCATTCTCCGTTATCTGTCTTCTTCTTTATTGGTGTCTTCTTTTTTTTTATTCTTCTTTGCTTCAATTTCCTTCCCTGTTTTATTTATATTGACAAGAAAAAAAAACTGTCCCTAGACTCGTTTTAGGCATTTTATGTTTAGATATACAGTAAATAATTTATGAGACCTCGATTACAGACTAACAGGTGGTCAAACAAGGTTGATCCCACGTATGTAAATTACCCGGAAGTGAAGGTCGTATATTGAATAGTTTGTTATTCGTGCAAAAGATACCTGATGGTTTTAGTATATATGCAGTATATCTGAATTTCCTTGTCAATTTAATCTAGGATATTATTTCTGTCTTTTTTTTATATTATTTTTCCGATTATTTGTGTTTAATGAAGAGTTCTAGCGTAAGTTTTAGTTATTAATGGACGAGTGATTAAATAAGCTTATAACTCTATTTGTTTCAGCGTAGTATTAATAACTTCATCATATTATATCATGGATGACCGATTTAATTTTGTTTTTGTTTTTTAATCTTTGCCTTTTTCTTGGTTTTACTGAGTGTTTGTTGGTTTTTATTAATCACAGATGGTTTTAATATCAAAGGCGTATGATAGGGTGAACAGAAAAGTATTGTGGGAGATATTACAAGGCTATTGAATACAGTAAAAGCAGGACAACAGTAAGAGTAAATTGAGAAAAAAGTGAAATAAATTGGAATAAATGTGGGTGTCAGACAGGGCTGTGTTCTGTCCCCGTTGTTGTTCAATATAGACATGGATGTGAACTATAATACACTGGTGAAAGTGGTGATAATAATCTTTCTTACAAGGCTGCACACATCTCAGATCCTGATTATAAGGGAGCCAATTTGACACTGCTCTACAAATACTTAAAGCTTATTAAAACCAAAAACAAAAGCAAAGAACACATTTTAAATCAATGTTTTTGGGGTTTATATTCTAAGTTATTAAACAATGTTGCTTTTCTGTTTCGTTCGTTTCCTCATTAGAATATATCGGCATTATTTTCCTCTGTGGTTTGTGGTATATTTATAATATGATCTGATTAGAATGTTCCTTGGTACTTTATGTATATACAGTACAGTATTATATATCCTTTTATCGGCGTATATACAATACATATATTATGGTGTTCACTAATTCCTCAAGTCATATAGTACAAGATTTCAACAGTTTAGCCATCAGTGGTCGAGGATTTCCCTCCCAAATATTGCATTACATAACATAACCCTGGGTCGTATATGTGTGTGTGTGTGGGAGGTATCAAGCCCAACGTACCCCACCTTTATATTTCTCTAGGCTCCTTTGTGTGTATATTTTCCTATTAAGAAACCCTGTACCAACACCACTGGTCCCATCCTTTAGCCATGGGAACAGATAACAGGAGGGAATAATTTAACTTTACAGATCTTTGTATTGTAACACGGGGGTATTACAAATTCAAGCAACAGTTTCACAATACTTTAAATTATAAAGACAGAAAAATAAACAATTAAAATCTACAAGACTCACCAATTCATCCTCTTATGCCACCTTAACATAATGCCATCAACACCATCTATACATCCTCTTAACACCACACTCCAACACAATACAGTATACAGCAGTAAGGGTTTGAACCCCCTTAAACTTTTCTCCTGGTATCTAAACCTAACAAACACTAATTAGTATGCTCCCCGATCACCAAATAACACACAAGACTTACCTGATCATCGTCAATATGGAGAGGACCCCAACGACAGTCCACTCTCTCTCTCTCTCTAGTCTACTGATCAGCTCAGCCTCACCCTCTCAGTTTTATGCCACCTCCTTCAAAGCTTCGAAGTTCTATACACTAATTAATTGCTTTACATTTAGTTCCTATCACATATCTTCGAAGCTTCTAGGGACAAATTGATATCCTGTTCTCTGTAGTGGTGAATGACGAGGCTGCCATTCGTGTACCACCTCCCACTTATGATATTTGTTAATAGTGTGTAAGAACCTCTTACTAATCATTATTAGGCCTAGGGTAAGTTTTGTTTTTGTTTTAGGTTCGTTGTTGTTACACTTTTAGGAGACTGTTAGGTACCCTGTGTTTGTTATGGGTTGTAATTTGCAACGTATCAACAGCTATGCTTATGTTTTCTTAACTTGACTGTATGACCAATAAAGACTTCTTTGTTTTCTAAGTTTTTTATGAAAGAGGAGGAAGGATCGAGAGAAAGATGAGGGGGTTAAAGAGAGAGAGAGGGGGGGGATCTATGAAGAACGAATGAAGTGATAAAACACGAAGGAAAGGGAGAAAATGGGAAGTGGATTAAGACAGAATCAGAGAATGGGAGGACAGAGACAAAGCGGAGACGAAGAACTAAATTATCAGTACTGTTCTCTCTCAGCTGTTTTACTAATCATCCGTTCGTTGATAATTTACTTACCAAGATCCGTTGTTGATGTCGACCAAAAGATCCGCTTTCTTCTTGACGTCACTGGCACTCTGTTAGTTCATTGTGTCCTCTTCAACAAGGTCTATCGTGGCTGGTAGTTCGCTTCCCCATAGTACGTGAGGGAGGGAGCGTGCGCCAGCCTGTGAGCTCTTGATGGTGTAAGCGTTCTCAATGTTGCCAAACCTTCCTCCTCCTCCTAAGGTCAAGAGAATTGCATAATATTACCCAACTACCGGCTGAAGGATCCAGTGACGTGGCTTATGAGAATAAGTGTCTTCTCTAGTTTTGATTAGGGAAGATCCTGTTATGATTTAATTTAAACTGAGAGGTTGGGTCTGGAGTTATGTTAATATGTGAGATAGATAATTTATTATTTTTGTTTTCGTTCTGGTTGATGACTTGGCAACGCTGTTTACTCTTCCGTGTTTGTTTTGGTAATAATGAGTTTTTATTTATTCCATAATTAATGTTTTATTTAGTTTTTATGAATCAATTATTGATAATGTGATATAATTATTATTAAAGTTGTGGTGCAATTTGTTTTTGTTTATTATCTTTAGTATTATAATTGCATTTTTTTTTTGCTTGTTGATTCATCTTGTTACAGTTTTCTTAATGATTTGAATGTTCTTCAGGTTGTTTTAGTTCAAACTTTTTCAATAATGGTTTGTATTTTTTTGTATTTATTATTTTTTAACCTTTCTCGTTGTTTTTATTTTATTTTAATGACTTTAATTTTGTTCCATTCTAGTTATTTATATTTTCTATTCGTTTCAATTAATTATTCATCGTATTTTGTTATTTACTTTTTAATATTTATAATCAGTTCTATTTATTTTATTTCTACCTATTTATTTTGTTCAATTCAGTTATTTTAGTTATTAAACCATTTTTTTTTTCTCATAGTTAACTTTCTTGTACGGGTAAATTTTTGCTGGTGTGGGAGGATATAAACACAGGAGTCTATCAGGATCACAAAACATATATTATCTAATGGCACTTATATACATTCTGTATAGTTTAAGAGAAAATACATTGTATAATCTTCTTAAAAGTGTACAATAATATTATTATGAATAATTAACATTAGTCAGAATAAAGTATAAAGAGAGGGAGCGCGGGAGAAGACGGCACCTTCCGCTGTGACAGAAAATAGTGCACCAAGATTCTTTCTGTCTGTTTTTGTCAGTGGGGGTATTAGTTCATGGGGGCCTGAAACGTGTGAATATCACACTTCCGGCCCCCTCCACCCCTCATCACAGGCACACACGGACACGTACACCCAACAGTGTATACGAGCCCATGTCACAGCCATGCTCACGACACACACGTTTAACGGACACACACGGATTAGCGAGAGCCATCTGAATCTCCCTCGGAACGCGGTCTGCGCACCAACATGTACTTCAAGGTGGCTACTTCCGTCGCTAGCCGCTCCAGTTCCGATCTGAGGTGGGTGTTCTCGTACTCCAGTACCTGCTCTCCTTCCTCCTGCTGTTGCTGTTGTTGTTGTTGTTGTTGCTGCTGCTGCTGCTGTTGTTGGTGTTGTTGTTGTTGGTGGTGTTGTTGTTGTTGTTGTTGTTGTTGTTGATGATGTTGATGCTGTTGTTGGTGGTAGAGTTGTTGCTGGTGAAAGTGGGTCATGTTGACCGGCTGTTGGCTGCTGTCGACCATGGAGCAGGCGGTGGGAGAGGAGGAGTTGTTGTCGGACGCCCGGTTGTACTCGGAGCAAGAGGAGGAGGAGGAGTAGCCGATGGCAGAGTCCCGCTCGTCCGAAGACCCGACAGAGTCTTCAGCGGCCTCCTGGTGGTGTTCAGGCTCAGATTTGATGGCCTGGAGGGCGAGGAGGGAATGGGCGGCGGCGTCCTTGTCCCCGAGGTGACTCTTGTGCCTCAGCTTGTGTGGGAGGGACATGCCTACTTCAGGGGACCGTCGGCACAGCTCGGGGTCACTGGGAGAGTACTCCATGTGAGAGGGGGTTGGAGAGGGAGGGGAGTGAGAGGTACGGGATAGGTTGAGGACAGATGACCCGTAGAAGGAATTACTGTTGGTGGAGGGACCGTACTGTTGGGAGGGGACATCATATACGCTGTCCTGGTCGTCCATCTGGCCAGAGGATGAGGGATAGTGGGAATAGTGTGGGGGAGGGGACTCAGGTTCCTGCTGGCCGTGGTAGCTGGGTGTGGAGGGGTTTGTGTCACAGGGGTCTCCAGGGCTGAGTAGTGACGTGACGGACGGTGAGCTGTTGAGGGTTATCAGTGCTTGGGAGAACTTGGTGCGCTTGGTGATGGCGAGAATCTGCTCAGACTGAGGCATGTTAGCCATGACCTGGTCGGGGTTGATAAGGTTCTCCCCCTGGATGCCGTACTTGTCCTTGATGGCCGTGAGCTGTGCCTTGAGGATGTGGTTCTCCTTGGACAGCTCGATCACTCGCTGCTCGAGGATCATGTCATTAAAGCGCCTCTTCTCGCGGGACCTCTTAGCCGCCTCGTTGTTGCGGCGGCGTCTGTCCCAGTAGGAGTCGTCCTTCTTGCTATCAGGGATAAACTCTCGCTGTTTCCTTTGAGAGAAGATCTCCTTCTTGCGCAGCTGCGCAGCCAAGTCCAAAGACGAGGGGACGTTGGGGCCAGAAGCACCCAGCCCAACCGGGGTCTCCTGGCCGCTATGTGGCCCGCCCATCTGAGGGCCTTGACCTTGCTGTTGTTGTTGCTGCTGGGGCGGCTTCTGGTCCATCATGTGAGCCTGGTAGTTGGGATGGAGGAGAGAGGGAGAACAGGGGTTGTAGCTTCCCAGGCCGGGCACTGAGGGCGTGAGCGGGATGAGTGCCGGGTAGTTCACCGGGTAGGACTTTACAGTCTCAGCAACCATAATGTGGTGTTGAAGAACATCTGGGGAAGACAGAGAGATGCACGTTAGTATACTGATGAACCATTCATATTGATACATGGTGAACATATGTACAGATATATAAAATCGAACGAATAATAATGTACAGCAATAAGAATGATATATATTATATGGCAATATGGTAGTAAAGGAAACAGAAGCCGACGTTAGGCATTTAATTCTATGGGTCGAAACGGCGCCAGGAGTAAAATTCCCAAGGCCAGCTTGTGGTTCCTTTACTGCCGTATTCTCACCTGTGTAAATGTGTCATATTCAATTACATAATGCATACTTCATATAAATTAATAAAACATGGTGATCTAAACAATTCACAATCCTCAAAAACACGAACTAACATGTCTGTCTAACAACCAGTTCTAACAATCGCTGGGAAGCTCACAAGAGACCAGCCAGTCAGCAGCAACACTGCCCCAGGGATCCTGTACAAGGTCTGAATAAGTTAGTTCCTTCTATTCCTATTTTGTCTTGTCACTCATAGACTTACAGACTGGACTGACATCAATACAAGAAGTTAAAGAAGCTGTTGGAATCCCAGCGGCACCGTCAACAAGTTACGCTGAACATCAGGCAGCAACAACAAAAGATTTCGCCTAGCTTCAGTGTCTAGTAATCTGTCTCCCTTCAAAAACTAACAACATACAAAATAAACACAGTAGTTTAACCAGCATAGGCGCTTCAAAAAAGGAAAAATATCGCCGCCATCATCACCATTATCAACAAGTTACGCCGCATACATACGCCAGGCACCAACAACAAGGTTAACCCAAGCCTAACGTCTCGTACTGGACTAACTGACTCGCCACACTCAATGACCTTCACGTCAACCTCACTGACCAACAACCAAAATCACCCAGGCAACGACGCTCCAACTACCCAGACTCTTCCTCTGTGGGTGTGACATTGATATTCCATACAAAACCTGTGTGAAAATGCAAGGCAAAAGAACGAAAAAGACTGGGGGTTGGTTCGGCGTACTGGTCTTCCGGTGTGGTGGTGCGGCGGGGCCACTAGAATACATGAGTCCGCGGCCACCGACCCCAGAGGCCCTTAGTGGGTGCGTTCTCCTCCTCCTGCTGCATCGTACTGCATTGCTGTTGTTATCACTGGTGGAAGTTGTTACTGCAAACTGGTGCTTGTTGCTACTACTGTTATAACGTATTGTAGCTGCAAAAATCGTGGTGCATTGTAGTTACTGCAGGTTCATGGTGGTGGTGTAGGTGAATCAACTGTTGTGTTTGCACCGTACTGTAATTAATACTGACAGCTTGTGGCATTCCTGCTGTCTGTTGATACTATTACTACCTCCTGCCAGTGGTGGTTCTTCTACTATGGTCTCGCAAAGCAATCGCGTCCCGCCATCCCTCAAATTACTAACCAAAACCCACAAAATGCCTGCAAGCAATCTATACATTCTCCAACGGCATGCGTCAACGGATATAAAGGATGAAAGCAGTGAGGTAGATCAGTAATATGCCTGAGCAAGCACACAAGCGCGCTATTGCTAGGCTGTGTTGCTTGGGGAAGGGGGGGGTGGGGTGGTGCGAGAGAGGGTGATTGTGGTGGTAGGAGGCGAGAGGGAAGTGGGGGGAGGTGGAGGAGTGAGAGTACAAATCTCAAACACAAAGGAATTCAACCTTATTGTGGTCTACATGGATGCTACAGTAAAGTCTTCAGGGAGGAGATTTTTTGGGAACACCCTTAAAAACACCCAGTGTCTCCCGGAGTATGACGTAAGCCCGTACACACACACACACACACACCACCACGCACACCCACACCCTCCAGCCATCCCCCCTCCCCCACGCTAGGGTACGAATGTGTGTCCGAATGCCTGCGAGAGACGCGCCAGCTCACCTGAACTCCCAGCCCTCTTATGTGTTTGGGTACGATTTGAGTCCACTTTTTTTTTGCTTGCAATGGCACGGGTGTATTTTTAGTCTGCATCCCATGGCCTGCTTTTGGTCTATCCTTGGATGGTATAGAACGTGATATGATAAAGAGCAGATGGCGATAAAAATGGGGTTAAATAGGAAGATAAGGATTGATGTTGCTACGCCAAGGGCTCACGCCTGCACCACGGCCAGTCAATCGGAGGCGCTGTTTCGACACGGGACTATGGTTACAACTATAAACTCAGGTAGTATTCACAAAAAAAATGTTATCCTGTCAAATTTCACGCAATAACACAGCACTTCACACTTGTTTTCAATAACAGAATCAATGAAGAACTCAAGAAAAATAACCTGCGATATTTTTTCTCCTTTCCAAACTGGCACGAGCCGACACAATCCAATTTAATTTACTTACGTTGTCGGTTTTCAGTGAGACGTAACTTGCGAATTGGTCGTGATATACTACAGGGGTGGGGGGTGGGTGTGGACTCCGGGTACAGGCAGAGTACAAGTGCTTCCTTCCCGTGGCGTCCGCGGCGACTATTGGACCGCTCGTGTACTTACAACCACCAACGGAGAGCTGCACCACCACCACCACCACCGTTTAGCTGTCCTCAACTGCGGAATTTTGGTGTGATGCCAATATAAAATAGGGCGTAGAGTCGACCCTTAATGTTTGAACTCTACTATGTATGCTTACACGGTGACTGAGGGTATGATCTCGCACGTGGATATTACGAAAGAAGAGAAATAAAACGATCGGAGGGTGAAACAGAAGTTGAAATGCCCGCCAGCGAAGCAAAACGAATCAGGACGATGCGTTGTAGAAAATAGCGAGCGGCGGGTGACGCAACGTGACTGTCCGAGGGCGTGTGCGCGGCCATGGCCTCGACGACGCTGAAATCCCCTCCACAGATGTTATTTAAGATCCACGAATTTATTCACTCCTTAATGATTTCCAATGACATTATAGTACTTCCGTTCCTTTAAATTATATATCATTACTATGCAACCACCACGATGATATACAGTATATCTCCCATTCACTTAAAAATGAAAAGTATTTTAACTACGTGTTAACCTCTAATGGTGTTGTATTAAAGACGCCAACTTGTCGAGCGTAGTTATTCTGAGGAGCGTGTGAGAGGTTGCTATGGTGACGGGTGGCTGGGGGAAGTAAGAGAGAGCCAGCTTGTAGGTGAGTGGGTGGCTAGCTAGCTCACGTGACCCATCTAATCAGGTCAACATCATTCAACAACAAGACAAACCGCCCTTCCTCCTCCTTACGTAGATATACAAATGTTATTTAGAAATTATTTGTATTAGAGGCACCAGTCACGTGACAGCTGAGCGTAATCAACAGGGTCGCGGTTGAGGTAGGACTATCGAACAAAATTTAGAGGAGTTGACGCGTATGAATTAAGATGATGAGGTAAAAAACAAAGGAGATGAGATAAAAAGAGTGATTAGACAAAGGAAGGATTACAAGAAGAAAGAATATGTGTGTGTGGGAGGAAATGGGATGGGTGTTGAAGGACATTCATAAGTAGAACAAACTTGGGTTCATACGCCAGGCAACTGCGGACTTCCAAGCATGAAAAGTTTCACCATTAATAACACTTTACTTTAATACGACCAAATACCTAATCTTAAACTTTATCACAATCAACTTGACCCCTGACTATCTATAAACAAGTTTTAAGTCGTTTACTGTGCCCGAGCGGTTACGTCAAATTATCAGTTCTGCAACAACCTTGCAACTGTAGTAGTACCCCCTGCCTCCCTTCTCCTCGCCTTGAAACCCAACCCAGTAATAACAGATGGAAGCCAAGATTGGCCAGGGGTGAGGGAATCGGACGCGGCTTCAGCATCCTCACCTTACATAACTGGTCCCAACTCCGAACTGAACACTCATGTAACCGCGTCGCCCCATAGCGACCCCGGCCTGGGCCTTGCAAGCACGAGTGTGGGGGATTTGGGAGGGGTGGGAGGTAGTAGGGAGGAAGAGGAGGGGGGGAGAGTATACTCCTCCGCCTAGCCTTGTAGATCAAGAGACACCCGTAAGGGGAGGGGGTGGGGGAGGAAGAAGGGTTTTCCGTCCTAAATAGGCTAGTAGTAAACATTTAGGAAGCTTCATCTTGTGCCAGGGAGGAGACTGATTAAACCCACAAAACTAACCAGTGATGTAATACAACACACACACCCAAGTGCTTCCTGGTTACTTAACCTATCTGAGTACAGGTTAGTGTGGACCCTCCCTGGACTTGACTACTTATCTCATGTGTTACTTTACCTTCGTCTCTCGGTAAATTCTCAGAATTAAGTGTTGCTAATGAGATAAAGATGGCGAGAGAGTGAGAGATAACGTCCTCCAATATTCCTTTTTGACGTAAACTTGGTCTTATCGTACACACGCCTGCTTGTACCTCAGCATATCTCGGGCCGTGTAACTCTCCTATTTCAAACCCCCAAACTCCTTCCTTTTACGTTATTTATCTATTTCCTGTTTTAAGGCGACCCTCTACCAACAAGACACACACCGTTATGACACCACAAATGTTTTATTCCCCTTACCATCCCTCTCCTTAGCCTATTTGAGTTACATAAGTGTAGCTGACGCTCCCTCCTTCTGCAAGACCGTTAGCGATGCATGTTTGGAGGAGGACAGGGAGACACGTGCAGCAAGGCTCACGTGTCCAAAACTCAAATGAGGTTAGTCGAGAACCCACTTATGAAACAACCTTACTGGGCATGTGTTAAAGACACTGCACTGCCGGTGTGCCATACTGACGGAGAGTGTGATACTGTGCTCTGATTTTACGCACAGTATTCCGTAGTGAAGAGAGGGTGATGGATATGCAGGTTGCTGCTACGTAAGGGTGTGTTGAACGAAAAGTTGTGAAAACGCGAGGGCAATGGGGATGATGACGTAACAACGTCTCGAGCGCGATGCCACCACTGCGGGGAAGTTTTATCGTACAGGAGGGCGGCGGCGTCTATAGCTGCTGCTGCTGCTGCTGGTGGCGATGCTGAGTAACCCAACCGAGGAAGGTTATTTTTAGGCTGGGTTGGTCCCTGGAGCAAGTGGGCGAACCCTTGCGGCCCACCTATTCGCACGTAACGGCCATTGTGGTTCATGTATCGCGTAGGGTGACGGTCGAGAATGCCTTGAGAAGCTAGTCCCAAGACGTACCACATGACCCGCACCCCACAAAAAACGACCCCCCCCCCTCATTGATTTTTATGGCTCAATTTTTATCTCCTGTAGACTGTAGGGGAGACACCATCCCCTTCTACACCTGTTACGTGGAGATTATCCCCCATCGGTGTTACTAGGAACGCTGGATACAAGAAGGCATCAGGAGAGATAGAAAGAGACGAGTGTACCAGATTCTTACAGACGCCGCCCCATATTGTGACACTCTCAGCCTTGACACTATACTCAGTTTAGGGAGTGTTGCTTCCCCTTGAGCACCGTCTCTCGGAATCCAGACACGGCCCCCAAGAATGACCATGACTTTTACTGTACAATCTCTCCGACGTGATTCTCAATACAGTATATATCTTATCTTCTTTTGCAATATGGTTCAATATTCTCTTATCCAGCGTGTCCTTTGAGAAACTGAATATCAAGCCTCGTGAGGTAACGATATATTTGAGATACTTTTAGAAATAGAAACATGACCTAAATACAACATACCCGACTAGCCTAACCTTGTTGTACCGTATTAGGAACTAGTTACTGAAATCACAGCCACTTACAGAAGTACAGTACATGCGAACACTCGGCTGTGTCATCTTAATGTAATTCACCCGACTGCTTAGCAACGCAATGATTGTTTTTTGTAAGTTAAGAAACTACACATTTCTGTATTACTCTACTTGTATTAATATAAAAACAAATCATATACGTTTATGTATTATCATCAATTACGTGTATACGTATATATATATTTATTTATTTTTGTCTGCATGAACATACTGAACTATTAATGTAATACATGTAATACTGACCTGTGTTTTTATTTAAATAAACAAAGTATATTTTTGTGTAGTATTCCGGCATTGTATAATACTTATTTTTTCTTAAAATTCTTGGCGCTGACACGCACTCAAAACACTCCCTCTGCCTCATACTGTACCCCCTGACAGGTGCACTCAAGCATATTCTCAGATCACGCGCGCTTACACTGAACTATAGACACACTCACCCTTCTATGCCAAAACCATCAACCACACTCACGTCCTCACTCAAACACACCCAAATACTAACTCGAGAAACATACAGTACACTCAACAGTTAATTAAACCAACCAAACGCACACACATCACAC
>NW_024744241.1:135000-167500 GCF_018991925.1 Homarus americanus | reverse complement strand
ACGTCACGCGAATTTATCAGAATCAAGTTTAGGGGACGGAAATGAATTGTTCCTCGGTTACAGGACACCATGGCACGCTAACCAATGAATCAACTGCATATACAACTTCTCAGACCGGCGGCGGAATGATGGGGCGGGCGGAAGCGGTTGCGTCATAGGGCGGAGGGGCGGCAGAGAGGGGCGGAGGGCGGAATTCCTTGTTGCCACTCCTCTGTGAACACTCCGCCTCCACACACAGACGGACTTGGCAGAATCCACGCGCTTACGGCCACGACCTATTATGATTGGTCAGTGGCCAAATGTGACGTCACAGTTTACTTAACATTAATAGGTTAAATTACGTGTACAGTATGTATGTATGTATTATACACGTACAGCACGTGTATGTAAACTGTTTAATAGTTCAACATACGAGTACACCAACAGCCACCATTCACTTCTGCTTACTTGTTAGTGCTCGTTGGGGTTAAATACCTCTCCCCCCCCTTCCCTCCTCCCTCATGCCCTCTCCCCCCACCCCACCTCCCACACCTCTGCCCCTCCCCGCCTCTATCACCAGAACCACGCCGCTTTCCCGGAAGTGAAAGTATGACCCATGAAAGCAGGTGTCTGCTTTCTTTTACGCAATAGTTGTTGATTGACGTATATTACATGGCCAGTAAGTACCACCACGATCATCACAACTACCACCACGATCATCACAACTACCACCACGATCACCATAACTTCCACCACGATCATCACAACTACCACCACGATCATCACAACTACCACCACGATCATCACAACTACCACCACGATCACCATAACTACCACCACGATCACCATAACTACCACCACGATCACCACAACTACCACCACGATCACCATAACTACCATCACGATCACCACAACTACCACCACGATCACCACAACTACCACCACGATCACCACAACTACCACCACGATCACCATAACTACCATCACGATCACCACAACTACCACCACGATCACCACAACTACCACCACGATCATCACAACTACCACCACGATCATCACAACTACCACCACGATCACCACAACTACCACCACGATCACCACAACTACCACCACTATTGCCATTACTGCTATCACAACTATTTCCACTATTACCATCATAACTACCACCACTATCACTACTACTACTGCTACTACTACCACCACGACCACCATTACCACCCCAACTAACCACCTCCATCTGCCTAGGCATCCTTGTCACGTACACATAGAGTAGTAGTACCCAGTGACCCCTGTTCTCTCCCTCTTCTCCCTCTTCTCTTCCTTCTCCTTCCTCTCTCACTTCATCTTCCCTTCCTTTCTTCTACTTTCCCCCTCTCCTCCTCCTCCTCCTCTTCCTATTCATCTTCTTTCCTTCGGTTCCTTCCTCCCTTTCCCCTCTCTCTCTCTCTCTCCCTTCCCTCCTCTCTCTCCTGCTCTTTCTCTTCCACTTCCTTCCTTATCCTCTTCTTCTTTCTTTCCTCTTTTAATCTTTCTTCTCTTCCAATTCACTCTATTCCCTTCTTTCATTGGCTTCTTCCTTCGTACATTTATTTTTTTCACTCGTCATCATCATCATCATCATCATCATCATCATCATCATCATCATCATCACCATCATCATTATTATTATTATTTATATTTTTTGCTTTTATTTCAAAGATTATATTTCACCCACCCCCAACACACACACACACACACACACATACACACACACACACACACACACACACATACATACACACACACACACACACACACACACACACACACACACACCATAAGCGAGATGTGTCCAGATCTCCTCTATGAACCCTTGTCAGATATATTGTGGAGGGTAGAAGGGAGGGAGGGAGGGAATGATGAAGAGTGAGAGGGAGGAGAATGGAGGGGGAGGAGAGAGGATAGAGGGGTGAGAGGGAAGAAGGGGGAAGCAAAGGGAGAGGGGAGCAAGGACGGATAGGTAAATACATACATACATACATACATACATACATAGGTGTTTTTATCTCTATATTAATTGTTTGTTTTTTATTAAGGTTCCTCCCTGCCTGTGTGTTTATGTTTGTTTCTTTGTTACTTGAAAGACGAATAACTTTCTCTGTTTTTTGTTTCCCGTTTTTTTTTTTGTATCTGAGGGACATTTTCATCACCTTTATTACGTTTTCAATCCAGGTGACTTTTGTTGGGGGGACTAAATAATAATAATAATAATAATAATAATAATAATAATAATAATAATAATAATAGGATGAAGACGTGACTCAATAATTAATTTTCCTTCTTTAACTTTTATTTGGTCCTACGTTACCAGCTGACGATAACTTCCGGACCTCTCTTGACGTCCTGAAGCATCCGGTCACTCTACTGTTCTTACGTAGCCGGCATGATAGGGAGGGAAGGGAGGGAGGGTCCATCATCCGGCGCCGGTCATCAGTTAGTGGAAGTGTCGTGATGCTTTATAATTACGCTTGAGGAAGTTCCGGTGACGCCGTCTTGTGATTGGTCAACGGGAAATGAAAAAGAGTGATGTGATTGGTTGGAAAATTACGGTCAGGTGCGATGATGGTGTGATTGGTACAGGGGGAGGGAAGTTTTGGTGACGCCGTGTTCTGATTGGTGAATGGTTTCGGTGTTCTGATTCATAGACTGGAAACGAGAAAGGACCTGATTGGTGAAGTTTCCGACGACATGGGAGTCTGATTGGTAGAAGTTTTGATAAATAAGGATACCATTTTTTTTAATTATTTAATTTAAGATGTCGTCTACTACCATAACACAACAAAACTATTGAAATTAGTTTAGGTTAAGTTAGAATTGGTTAGGTTATGGTTAGGTTAGGTTAAGTTAGAATTGGTTAGGTTATGGTTAGGTTAGGTTAAGTTAGAATTGGTTAGGTTATGGTTAGGTTAGGTTAAGTTAGAATTGGTTAGGTTATGGTTAGGTTTGGTTAAGTTAGAATTGGTTAGGTTATGGTTATGGTTAAGTTAGGTTAAGTTTGAATTGGTTAGGTTATGGTTAGGTTAGGTTAGGTTAAGTTAGAATTGGTTAGGTTATGGTTAAGTTAGGTTAGGTTAAGTTAGAATTGGTTAGGTTATGGTTAAGTTAGGTTAGGTTAGGATTGGTTAGGTTATGGTTATGGTTAAGTTAGGTTAGGTTAAGTTAGAATTGGTTATGGATTATGGTTAAGTTAGGTTAGGTTAAGTTAGAATTGGTTAGGTTATGGTTAAGTTAGGTTAGTAATGATGCTATTAATATATTGTTTGTATTACGCCTATCACCTAACACAAATAAATATATACTATACGGATTATATGACTAATTTACACACTCTTATCTGTCATCCTTATCTGTTTACTAGGATAAACAACTAAATCAATTCTATGACAATTGACCGATAACAATAAAGCGATTGGTGTTGTTTATTTGAGGTCACGGGTTTATTCTTGACCTTGCATGATCCCGGGGGAAGGAGGATGGTCAAATGCATGACCTTTTACCGTTTAGTCATGGTTAAGATGCGGTGGTTTTTTGAGTGGGGTGTTAATTAGGAAGGTAGGTCACAGGTGGAGGTATACTCACAGGTACAATACAGGTGAGAAAGGCAATTGTATTTCTATCTAGCTATCTATATTATTATTATTATTATTAGTAGTAGTAGTAGTATTACATTATTATTATTATTATTATTAGTAGTAGTAGTAGTAGTAGTAGTAGTAGTAGTAATCAATGAGTGCCAAGCAGACGATACAAACCACAACATGTAAAGAGTGCCAGGGAGTGTAAGTGACGTCACAGGCACTGAACAACTGCTAGCTGGAGCGGATATGCGTCAAAAAGAGGGAGGGGGCGAGGGGGGGCGGGGGGTCTTCCATAATAAACTTGACGAGTTCAAATAAATTGACATTGTTACCTCAAGAAAGTTATACATTGGGATACTTTGAGTTATATTGGAACCTCGTGAGTTACATTGGGAACTTAGTAACATTACATAGTATCATGTATATTTGATGTTGAAATAATATCTGAAGGTTACGGGTGTTTTTCAAGAGACAAGTCTTATGTATTGCTAAAAAAAAAACTATTTGTATTTTGGGTGATCGATGAATTTCAGAATGAACACTGTGACTCCTGTTGTCTCAGTAGGGTTGTCAAAATCCTTCGCCCGTTGTGTCATATTGTCTCATCATAAAATCGTAAGGATATTTTTTTGGGTAGAGCCTAAAGAAGACGAAAAACTTAAATTAATTATTATTTTTATTTTACGCCGAAAGTAAACATATTCTTGTTTGTTTTTATACGATGACGAATAATTGTCTGATCTGTTAAGCACAAAACACAAGATTTTTTTTTCTCACAAATACACAACCGATTTTATCATTTTGTTGTAAGCAAATATTTTATGGCATTTAAATAATGAGAAATTCATCACATTATTACATTAAAAACATCTAATTTTATAACTAAATCGTGACATTTCAATACTAAAAATTTCCGATTTCCTAAACCAAAAAATTTCATGACATTTTCCCCAAATTAATCATGAAAAAAATCTCTGATCAACACGTACTAAAAAAAAAATGCTAGTGCCTTTATTTACAAACAAACAGAATCATGACAAACTCGACCTAACGAACGGATGCTCATTTTATGTTTACTTCTCGTGTGTTTTATTTGTTTGTTTGTTTGTTCTCTTGTGTGTTTAGCATGGCGTTATCTTTGCGCTTTATTTAGAAAACGAGGAAACAGGAAAGTAATATTATCGCATTATTTACTTTCTGCTTCATTATTTGTTGTTATACTTATTATTATTATTATTATTATTATTATTATTATTATTATTATTACTGTTGTTGTTCTTCTTCTTCTTGATATTTTTACTTTGTATTTATACTGAATTATTAATGTAACACAAAAGAGAGAGAGGGAAAGAGAGAAAGAGACAGAGAGGGGTAGAGAGAGGGGTAGAGAGAGAAAGAGACTAATTGAGAGAGAGAGAGAGAGAGAGAGAGAGAGAGAGAGCCACGCACCCACACTACTTCCTCCCTCCCCCTTCCCATCACCCCCCACAACACAGATACTTTCTTTCGTGTTCCACTTGTTCCGGGGTCTGCCTCTTGTCCACGTCACCGGAATGTTGTCTCTTAAGTTTCACCATTCGCTCCTCCTCCTCCTCCTCCTCATTTCCAGCATTTTGAGCCATTTTCCTCATATCTGGGGGAGATTTCTGTACGTTATCTCCTCCCTATAGACTTTATCTTCACCCCTAGAGGCCTATCAGGGCCTATCGAGTTCTTAAAGTACCCGGAAGAAGCGTTTGGAAGCATGAAAATAAGATTCGACCCCCCCTCCCCCCTCCTCCCCTCTTCCCCCCCCCCCGTCGGGTGGAGGAATTCGACCGCGACGGACCGTCATCGTACCTCAGGCACCTCGGCGAAGTTCAATGACATAAACAAATTGTCGTAAAAATTCGGCGTAAGTTGTCGTTTCGTTTCGTCGTGGACAACACGATTTAACAAAAGAAATTAACTCTGAAAATAATTAATTTCTTGAGATGAAATTGTTTGTCGTAGCGAAAAGAAAATAGTTCATTAGACGGTAAAATAAGGAAGTATTTTGGATTTGGTTAACGGCTCTACGCGTGAGAAAATCTTATAACATCATACAGAAACTATTTTGATTATTTGACTTTATAATATATAAGAAAATACCCCCAAGACCTTACAATATTATATACCATTTGATGTATACCCTGACATACCATTAAAGAATATACCACAAAAATCTATCTATCTATCTATCTATCTATCTATCTATCTATGTACTCGTATGTATTCAACTATTCATCTATCCATTACAATACTCTCTCTCTCTCTCTCTCTCTCTCTCTCTCTCTCTCTCTCTCTCTCTCTCTCTCTCTCTCTCTATCTCTTTCCTATACATTCCTATAAGCCTTGATATATCTTTCTATAGCGCCTCGGGGGAACATTCCACACATTCTTTTTATAACATTCTCTGTTCAATACTGTCCAAGATGTTATGTTCACTCTCATGTGTATATGTGTACGTGCACATGGATGTATACATAGTATTTTTATTATTATTATTATTATTATTATTATTATTATTATTATTATTATTATTATGTTATCTTTTGCCATTTTCACTTTTGTTATTGTAAATATTTTTATAACTATCATAATTACTGGTATTATTGTACTCATTATAATTGTCATCATAATTACTATACCACCAATCACAAATGGTGTTGTAGCCCCTATCAATCAGTATTATATAAATATGGGCTAAGGACATATATTCATTATATACATTCTATCACCCAGACTATTGAGCATAAAGCTACATAAGCATTTGTTCTGTCACACCTCCTAGGGTGGACAGCACACATAAACATTTGTAGTTTCACACAGATTCAGGTTACAACCCATAAATATATGTCCCCAGGCCTCGGTGAGAGTAGGCCTGTAGAGTGTAGCCTCTTATCTCTGTGTTGACCTATAGATTACCTACCCCCTTACAAGCAGACAGAGAGAGGTTCACCTAGTTCACAGTTCACAGCCAGACACCTTACCAAAGAGACGTGTGTGAGCATAGCTCCCAAGGCTGTATCTCTCTCTAATTTTATCAGCTAATTACAAGCTAATAGCTAATGCTCAGTAGTCTGTCAACAAACACTTCTGTAACTACCAGAGCATCCAATATAACTAGAAAATCACCACGTGTGTTTACATTACACCAAGGAACCACAAATGAAGATAACAGAACCTGTGTACACTTGTGTATACTTACAAGCTAAGATAATTACAAGTGTAACCCAGGTGGGCTTGGACGACTCAACGACTCAACTCAACGACTGTCTCAAAGGTGATACGCTGTGAGCCTACCTATTATCTCACCCAGCTTCATCAAAGGTACCAGCGACTACTCTACACCCATTCAGGCAAGTGTTAACAAGTGAGATCATTTCATATCAAACCCCGGCCCAAACAATAAACATGTATAATTAAAGCTAGATTAATTAACCCACAAAACTTAATTCCTCATCTAGTTAATCCACTTGTTCATTTTATACATGATTGGCAACACCATGACCCATTTTCCTTAATCACAAAAAACGTGAGACGCCTCCACCCCTGACTGACTCATTCTGTGGAGCTTAAGAAAAAGTGTTAACTTGTTTTCTCCACAGATTTGACAGAGTTCGTATTTACTGTTAATGCCTGGATATTGTGGTAGTTGCGATTCTCTCTCTTTAATAGCAGTAATAGTTCCACTTTATTTAACCTTAAAGATTAACCTTTCTTAATGTTAATTTAACCTGACTTAAATTAATCACGCCCCTCTTGGTAGTGTTAGTATTATTTAATGTAGGTCAGGTGTCTAATTCGTCATGTGATCCGTAATTAGTAGTGACAATACCTGAACACCATCACCCATCCATCTGAAGATACTCACGCCACCACACCACCCACATCCACTTTACCACACCCATTCCATCCACATAACCCCACGCCACCCACCCACCCACCCACGCCACCCACCCACTCGTTCGATTCCATAACTCAATAGTGCACATTAATTATACAAACCGGTGTACAGGTGTTGAGAGACCGGCCGATACACACCTGTTGAGAGATAAGAGAGAAAGAGTTAGAATTTGAGACTAAGAGAGAGAGAGAGAGAGAGAGAGAGAGAGAGACACACAAAGTATAAGAAAAAGATAATAAATTAAAGAAAGAAAAAGTCACTCGCACACACACACACACACACACACACACACACACACACACATCACGTCTGTCCCATATCATCCAGAATGTCAGCAGTTTTATAAGTGGTAGTTAGCAATAATACTTCGACCAAAGTTTACACAGACTCTTGCTGATGACTACAGTTTTATCTGAGATGTTGTGATAACGTCAGCTAGTGGTAGATGCTGGGCGTGTCTCTTATGTAAACCTGATGTAAGCGGGTCGAGGTGTGTGGATCTGGGTTATATTCCGGTATAGTGTGTGAGTGAATGAGTTGTATGTATATATGTATGTATGTATGTATGTATGTATGTATGTATGTAGGTTACTGGAAGAAAACGGCATACGGGACTTACAGTTTTACCGATCAGACTGTCTTGTGCCTGCCAGCTGTTGTGTCATTTACATAACCCGGCGATGTAGGCTAGACCACTCACAGAGATGAAAAGTAATGACGTCACTGTACTATATCCTCACCGGTTGAGATTAATGACATCATACCACCTTTAACCAATCAACGGGTTTATAATTAATCACATTGCCATTCACCCTGCAACAAATTCGGGATTTATGACGTCACAAATACCCATCTTTCCGCCAATCACCGATACGGAGAAGATCGGTGACGTGGCGACTATCCCACTCATCAGCCAATCAAACGGCGGAAAGAGGTTAGTAGAAGTTCGTGACGTAATAACCTCTTGACCTATTACACGAGGGGCTATTGGGGACTCAAAGGGGTAGTTTGGTTGTAGTGAGTGTGTGGTGGTAGGGTAAAGGTTGTTGTCCCTGTTATATAAGGACTTACGCAACGGGGTAATTACTGTCAGGTAACGTCTCTCTCTCTCTCTCTCTCTCTCTCTTAAAAGACTAATAATAAGACTCCACCTTATCCCGCCTCACCGTTAATTACCTAATCACTTAACAGCTCTGAGTTCAGGGAAAGTCAGGGTCACGTGAAGATTAACCACCCTAATGCTATCTGGGGAGGGTTAAGCTAGGTTAGTGTTAATCTGGGTTAAGCCCCACAGGCTATTTCACCATAAAAATTAACCCTCCCTTATTCACTTTCCTCATTCACTTTCCTCATCCTGACTCCCTCACCTCCCTCACTCTCCCTCACTCTCCCTCACTCCCTCTCTCCTCACCTCCCTCCTCTCCTCACCTCCCTCACTCTCCTCACCTCCCTCACTTTCCTCACTTTCCTCACCTCCCTCACTCTCCTCACTTCCCTCACTTTCCTCACCTCCCTCACTCTCCTCACTTCCCTCACTCTCCTCACCTCTCTCACTCTCCTCACCTCCCTCACTCTCCTCACCTCCCTCACTCTCCTCACTTCCCTCACTCTCCTCACCTCCCTCACTCTCCTCACCTCCCTCACTTTCCTCACCTCCCTCACTTTCCTCACCTCCCTCACTCTCCTCACCTCCCTCACTCTCCTCACCTCCCTCACTTTCCTCACTTGGGTATGATGTGCAGGTGAGTAGAGCCTATTAGACTCAGGTGCGCTAGTTAGTTAAGTGGGTTCACCTGCAGATTAGACACCACCTTATTTCACCTGATGAATATACACCTTAACATTTTCTGTGGGATTGAGGTTAGGTTAGGCTAGGTTAGGTTAGGTTAGGTTAGGTTAGATTAGCGGTAGGATAGGTTAGGTTAAGTTATAAGGCAAATTAGGTTAGGTTAGGTTGGTATAAGTACTGTACTCATGGCTGTTGGTGTGTACAGTGACAGACAAACAGACTGTACCATGACCACCACCTTGAATCAGAGACAGGAAACATAATAATCTTTACGGTAGATGTTTAACTCGCCCAGATACCTGATGAAATATAATTAATATTCAACAGGTAAAGTTGTACACGGGGCTGAGGTGTGAGAATAGTCGGGGATGTACAGTATATATTACCTGTCTTCCAAACTAATTAATGCAGTGTTGAATCTTGGTTGTTTTTTTAATTAGGTATTTTATTGTGAGTTTAACCCAAAAGTTCATTTCTGACAGGGAGAGGACCAGCCACGTGAGGGAGGCTTGAGCCGTCCAAAAAGAAGCAAAAACCAAAAGCTGTGAACTTTACAGTGTGGTGTTAAAGCGAATAAATTGAGCATAGGAAGAGCTACCCTGGCTGTTACTATTCCTGGCAACATCCGCCGCCTCACACAACACTGGCGGCCACGACAACAATCTGTCCCCTCCTATCTCCAGGATGCCGTGACGTCACACGTGGTGTTTAATGCCATTGGGTCGTGAGTGCATGCTGGTACTGACGTCAGAAGCAACGGATGTTCTTATTGGTATATGCTGGCATCAGAAGACAAAGCTGCTAAGCTCATTGGCGACCAAAATAACTGATACATCTATGACGTCTGAAATTTCATTAGCTAAGACCACTCCCATAGGCTGCTGAGTGTATCCCGACTGTGACGTGGGAAATAAAGGATGTTCTTATTAGCTACCAAATATGTCTATAGGTTAGGTGTCAAAAGTTTACGGTTTTACTGTTTGGTTCGCAAGTGTATACACATGATGACGTCAGAGGTATCTAGGACTGCCATTGGCTCTTGACTGCACACGAGTAAAGACGTTATAATTACAGGATAACAATAGTGATCACAGAAAGGAATTTACATAACATTTTCATTTTCCTTATGAAGATTAAATTTTGTTACTTATTAACCCCCAAAATTAGTTCTATCGAGAATTTATATAAGAAAATTAAGAATTGGTGATTTGGTTCCAGGATAACAAAGGAAGTAATGATGTCATAACAGGAAGGATAATGATTGGTTCCCGTGATACAACCTCGAGTGATGACGTCACACTGGGCAGGTTGGTCACTTGTATCCTGGGTTACTGTGGGGGAAAATGAGTGACGATAAGGGAAAACTGAGAAGGGTGATTGGCCGATGTCCAGCCACACCTACCCAACCACACCTGTCCAACCACACCTCTCCAACCACACCTCCCCAACCACACCTATCCAACCACACCTGCCCAACCACACCTACCCAACCACACCTCTCCAACCACACCTGCCCAACCACACCTCCCCAACCACACCTCTCCAACCACACCTACCCAACCACACCTATCCAACCACACCTCCCCAACCACACCTACCCAACCACACCTCTCCAACCACACCTGCCCAACCACACCTCTTCAACCACCTGCCCAACTGCACCTCCCCAACCACACCTGCCCAACCACACCTCCTCTCCAAACCACACCTGCCCAACCACACCTCTTCAACCACACCTGCCCAACCACACCTCCCCAACCACACCTATCCAACCACACCTCTCCAACCACACCTCCCCTAACCACACCTCTCCAACCATACCTGCCCAACCACACCCCTTTCAACCACACCTGCCCAACCACACCTCCACAACCACACCTCTCAACCACACCTCTCCAACCACACCTGCCCAACCACACCTCCCCAACCACACCTCTCCAACCACACCTGCCCAACCACACCTCCCCAACCACACCTCTCCAACCACACCTCCCCAACCACACCTGCAAGAGTCGGATTCTACAAAGCTTATTCGTTCATTTTCTTCCTGAGATGAACTAATAGAATAAATTTAGTTTGCTTATTAAAGTTACGATAAAATCTATCTATCTATCTATCTATCTATCTATCTATCTATCTATCTATCTCTTCAACACTTTATTTAACAACAGTCTGAGCTGACTCCGAAATACCACGAGAGAGAGAGAGAGAGAGAGAGAGAGAGAGAGAGAGAGAGAGAGAGAGAGAGAGAGAGAGAGAGAGATAGAAAGAAAGAGAGAGAGAGAGAGTATCCTTGACTGATTGTGTTGTCTCTAGTGAGGGTGTTTTTGTGACTATCTCCCAGAGACCAGCCTTATTTGGCATAACCTGTTTCTCCAGGCTTGTGAGAGGGTTTTTTTGGTAATAATAATAATAATAATAATAATAATAATAATAATAATAATAATAATAATAATCTTAACATCTCAATACTATAACCACAAAATATCTTACGACCCAAAACACAACGCAACACACAAATGCAACACAAACAACACGACGCAACACAAACGCAACACGATGCAATACTACGCAAAAAAACCCGCAATACAAACACAAAAAGAAACAATAGAAACAAAACTCAACACAAACAACACAACGCAATACTAGGGTGAAGGCATTAGCCACAAGTATTCAATATTTAAAACAGAGGAAAAACAACTACGTAATCACTTATTTACATAATTATAAACAGTAGTATCTATTACTTACGCAAGTAATTAACTCTCCTAACGCAGATCCAATTACTGTCATTTGATGAATTAATTCTGTATTTCGTTGAATTAATTCTGTATTTCGTTGGGATTATATGGAATTCTGTATGTATGTATGTATGTATGTATGTATGTATGTATGTATGTATGTATGTCTCTCTGTATGTATGTATGTACATTTACATCAAGCAATTTATATATTTTTTAATATATTTATCACTATCTCAGTAAACTAATAGTATAAATATTTAGATCAAAGTTATTTTGTTTGTATATGCATTAACTAACTTTCTATCGCATATAAACGCACCTAACCGCACCTAACCGCATCGTGCCATTGTTCTCTATTCATGTAATTCTTGTTGATAAATTATTCATTATGAAATAGTGGAAGGACTTATTGAACTCTTGATTTACTGTGTGAGGTTAATAACAGTGTATACGTCTGTGTATGGCAGTCTACATACATACATACATACATACATACATACATACATACATACATACATACATACATACATACATACATACATACATACATACATACATACATACATACATACATACATACATACGAACTACTAACCTTGACTTAACATTATTAACACAACCTCATAGTACCAACAATCGTTTAAAAGGTCAACAATGCCATAACTAGCGACTGTGTGCGTATTTAAGGGTTCCAGAATATGGAGGGGGGGACTTTGTTCAATGGATTGGGTGGATTTTGTTCAATGGCATGTTCTCTTTTCCACAGAAATTTGGATTTATCATGTTATTTTATTTACATTTTATTTATATTTCTAACTTACTTTTGGCCATCCTCTCTCTCTCTCTCTCTCTCTCTCTCTCTCTCTCTCTCTTCTTGTGTGTGTGTGTGTGTGTGTGTGATGGTTCCAAGTGTCTTGGTCGTTATACCAGTAAATATTTTCTCTAACAGTCGGAAGGCTGAAAATATACAGTTACATAACTGGGGAATGGGTCACTTGATTTACAAATAATATACAAGTAACATAAGTGATACAAATATGATATATAATAACTAGGTGGGGAGAAGGTCATACTACAAGGCATTTCAACACAGTGACAGTGCAAAAAGTAAGATTGACTGGGAGTGAATACACTGGTTGATTACAAGTTATTGATAATTTTTACAATGGTTGGGACTGGGCTGTTCTTATAGCGATCAGTTCGTGCTCGTATGGGATGGATGCTGTTGTGGTGTCGAGCAGCAATTCGCGGACGAGGGATCTCAGGTGGTAGTAGGAGCCGGTGTCGAGGATGGTGCAGAAGCTTCTCACCAAATTTGCAGATGAGGTCGTGGTGATGGTCAGTGAGAGCCGAGAGGGTCAGTGTGTTGAGCGCATCTTGATATGTGGAGTAGGAAGGGGAGAGAATAATCTTGCATGCCCTCTTTTGCACTTTTTCTAGGTGTTTACGTTGTATGGCATTCAGGGAGGAAGACCAGGTGGGGGAGGCATAGGTAAGCTTGGGAAATATGAATGTTGAGTAAACACTGAGGAGCTCGGGGGCAGGAACTCCGAGGGACTTGAGTCGGCGGAGGAGGTGGAGACGGAAACTGGAGGATTTGACAACTTCACTGATGTGTGGTTTCCAATTTAGTTTGTTGTCTATTGTGACGCCGAGGAGCTTAGTGGAGTCTACAACCTGGAGTGTGTTCGGACCTAAAGCGAGAGTGTGTGTGTGTGTGTGTGTGTGTGTGTGTGTGTGTGATTGTTTGCTATTTTCAATTCCCTATTAGATTCCATACTAGTTGAGTAAGGGTAGTTTAGGTTAGGTTAGCTTAGGTTAGGTTAGGTTTGATTAGTCTATATACCTTTCCTACCCTTTCTCTACTTATCCCAATCCCTATGTATGTATGTATGTATGTATGTATGTATGTACTGTATGTATGTATGTCAAGTTTCTTTATGCCATTTGCCTCTGTCTACCCAGCAGTATTTGGGAACCTCGATGTTAATCGATTTTCGGATCTTATTCCGGGGTAATAGTTAGCCAGTGCAGTTGGCGAGTTGTCCGGTCTTCTCGGCCTATTCCTTGACACTGGGTCATGCAGCTCGTTAACTTAGGGTGTGGTTGTTTTGTTGGCGACAGCTTCTACAACTTAAACAAATTCACGTCTAGGTGGCATCCTCGTTACATGAGGGGCAACCATTATGTATGTATATAATCCCTCCTTACTTAAGTATCCGTCAAAACGTTAGTTACACAAGCGATCATTATCCGAGATTCGTGACCGGCCTAGTCACCTTTTACATAACAATTACCAGGTATATATCTCTCTCTCTCTCTCTCTCTCTCTCTCTCTCTCTCTCTCTCTCTCTCACTCTCTCACTCTCTCTCTCTGACGTGCCTCTCATGGGAACTAATTATCTTGAGAGTATTATCCTATTTTTTATTATCGTTAGCGAGAGAGAGAGATAAGAAGGACTTGACAGTATCTACAGGTGCTAGTGAGTGAGGTGTGGTTGTGAGTGAGGTGTGGTTGTGAGTGAGGTATGGTTGTGAGTGAGGTGTGGTTGTGAGTGAGGTGTGGTTGTGGGTGAGGTGTGGTTGTGAGGGAGGTGTGGTTGTGAGTGAGGTGTGGTTGTGAGTGAGGTATGGTTGTGAGTGAGGTGTGGTTGTGAGTGAGGTATGGTTGTGAGTGAGGTGTGGTTGTGAGTGAGGTGTGGTTGTGAGGGTGTGTGGCTGGGCTGGGCTTGGCTACCTCTCACCTTGCCTGACTATGGTTGCACGTGTCTCCCTGCTTCTGGCCGCAGATCACTCGCTCGCTCTCTTCCCTCTCTTATTTTCCTTATTCATCCCCTTAGCTGTATATCTTTCTCTCTTTTGCCTATTCTTGTAAGTCGAGGATAGATTTATCTTTGATTTACACTCAGGTGGATAAATCCGCCAGGGGTGAAAATTGGTGTAAATAGGGGGTTAAAGGGGGTTGGAGGAGGGAGGGAGGGAGGTGTTGGATAAGAGGTGGTGCGGGGGATGAGTGCGCATTTCATCCTTCACGTGTCTGGTAAACGTGACCGAGGGAGGAGAAGAGGAGGGAGGGATGGAGGTGTTAGTTCTCAGTGTGGCCACCAGAGCGCGCTGCAGCTCCACAGAGCGGGCGTGGGGGCGCGCGAGCAGTTGGCAGCGACCGCTAATCGATTGCATATCCACATTATACACTAGACCACAAAACTCAGTACAGCTTCTTCCATAAACGACCTATGAAAGAAAAAAAGAACTATTTTATCTTATAGTTCTTTTTCGTATATACCGAGAGCTATATAATCCACTAAACGGCAAGAAGCGTGTTTCTACGGGAGGTTACGTGTACCTATTACGTAAGCCGGGGTTACGTAACGCCATTCGATTGGCCTAAAAATATTTACTCTGACAGGAATGAGTAGCAACAATTTCTAATGCCTCTATTCGTTTTATTTCCAGCCTTTGGAGTTGATAACATTTAGTGTGACATCCACATCAAGATCTTTTATGTCAGTCGTGGATATTGAAGAGTTATCCAGAGGTTACGTAAGCGTTAAATAAATTATATTTGTACAGAGTATAGAGATCACGGGCAGTGTTGCCAAACAGATGGTCATCGGATTATAGGGGTGAATTAGTTGTGCTTTTGTGCTATAATTAAACACACACACGACACACACACACACATAACACCAAACACTATCGCTCACCCACACACTTACATAACCACTTACAATAACTCTCAACAGGAACTTGGGTAATAAAAAATAAAAATACTATTGATGATGAAATAATTATTACATCAGCGAACTTTTAGAAAATAAATTAAAGACTTATAATTTGTCAATAACTCTGTGCAAGTTTATGTGTCTCGATACGTTATTATTAACGTAAATAACTGTTGTATAACCTCCCAGCATCACGGGATCTCGTTGTGTTCTCACCTGAAGGCACCCAATACCTTCAGGTTCAATGCGATTTTATAAGAGGTAAAATACTGTGAGTTTTCTTCTTCTTCAGATGTAACCATTGATATACAGGCAACTATTTCGATTAGCTATATTTCAGGGTTATGATTGGTCGAGAGCCTACCTACCTACACACCCACTTCCCCCTCCCTTACCTAACCTCCCCTACTCGTACAACCTCCCAAGCCCCTCCCCTCATCCCCCCTCCCTTTCTCTCTCTAGCCCTTTTCAGTCCTCTCCGTCCCTCGCTCCTTCCACTCTTTCCCCTTCCCTCCTTCCTTTTCTCCCTCCTTTTCCTCCCTCCCTCAAGAAAGATTAATAGACTTTTCACTTCATATTATAGGTGTAATGTTGAAGTGTGTGTGTGTGTGTGTGTGTGTGTGTGTGTGTGTGTGTGTGTGTGTGTGTAATCTCTCATTTTTACAGTTTATCCTATATTTCTTAGTCCACACTGATTAGTCCTCAAGTATAATAAACAATAATGAATATGACATATACTATTATCTCCTTTGTTTATGAACCTCTGTCCTATGTGGCAGTGAACAGTGACCTATATTGTTATCTTTTGTGTATGAACCTCTGTCCTATGTGGCAGTGAACAGTAATAGCACCCTCGGTGTTAAGACCTGATTGACCTCAAATTTGGCAAATTGTACCTCAATATTGCTGATAAAGGTCTTAAACGAAAAAACTCTCTCCCTTTCTTTCTCTCTCTTTCAATGCCATATTTCATCCCTCCTTCTTTCTTTCTCTTGTATATTTTCTCTCTGTCTTAAAAGCCAGAATTCATATCTTTCTCTTTCTGAATCACTTTCATTATTTACTTCTTATTTTCATTATATCTTTCTTTATACAAGTTTCTCTATCTCTCACTTTCTCTTTTTCTCTTATTTATTAAACTTATTCTCTCTCTACAATAGCCGACCTTCAAAATGAATATAGGAGCACACACACACACACACACACACACACACACAAACACACACACACACACTCTTTCATATATAGGCCTAACCCAGGTCTGCCTAACCCTGCCTGGAGGAAGGTGTATGTGTGTGTGTGTGTGTGTGTGTATGTGTGTGTGAGTGGGAAAGATTTTTTAGATATATGCAGAGAGAGAGAGAGAGAGAGAGAGAGAGAGAGAGAGGTCGAAAAATATGGCTACATAGTTTGAATAATAATGAAAAAGAGAAAGAAAATTATTGTCAGACATGTAAAGAGAGATAGAGAGGGTTAAAGAGAGGGCGATAAAGACAGCTAAGAAGAGATAGAGAAAACGTAGGTAAGAGAGAGAGAGAGGGAATCCAACCAACTCTCTTTTTTAAAAACGCGCGTACGGGATGTAGTGGTTCCTCCCCCCCTCCGCCCGCCTGCCTCTACTATACGGGCACGGTGCAACAGGCCCGCCTGTCTCTCTCTCTCTCTCTCTCTCTCTCTCTCTCTCTTTCACACACAAGTTAGGAAATAAAGGAGGAGAGGATAGTGGTGGTGGTGGTGGTAGATGTGGTAGTAGTGGTACAGATGGTGGGTGTAGTAGTGGTAGTAGTGGTAGTAGGTAGTCCAATAGTTGTGGTAATAATGGTAATATTCGTAGATAGATTGAATATGAGATTTTACAGACAGATGTATAGATAAATATAATAAATATAGACATACGCCAAAAAATATTTAGACTATATCTCACATTCGAACAGCCATAACTCTCTTATATATGGCTGGATATGGCTATAATTTACTCCCATCTTAGATCAATGTGGCAGACAGACATAAACGAAATTTAGTGAGAATCTGATCATCTTTGCGAAAGTTATCACAGAAATAGAATTAATCATTACAAAAAGAGAATGTAGATAATTATGAATGGAGACTTCTCTTATTTACCACCACCGATCCATCAATATTAATGGCACAGGGATAAAGAAAAAAAAAGAATAGAAAATCCAGTATATAACCCGGATTTAACTACCTTTTTCATACATCATGGTTACAGTATAGAGGCGGCCATATTGAATTAGGGTCATATTAGGGTTTTGGCAATGGTTCAATTCTCTCGTTACTGAACTTAATGAGAGAGAGAGAGAGAGAGAGAGAGAGAGAGAGAGAGAGAGAGAGAGAGAGAGACACACACTGCTTTACACACACACTGGTGAGAGTAGAGGAGTACAATGGCCGGTGATATAACACACAGTGACACTACTGTTCTCTCTTCTTTATTCCCCCTCTAATGATATACTCTCACCCCCAATACCCCTCTCTTATCCCCTCTCATTTTATACCTACCTCTCTCCTCATCTCTCCAGGCCACCATTCATCTCTTTGCTTGGTGGGAGTTGGTAGCAGGCTTGCCTACTACCTCCTCCCTCCTCTCCCACCTCTCATCCCCTCCTTAGTTACCCACCTCTCACCTGCTTCCCTCTTCCTCCATTTCCCCTCTGCCTCTCTACTCTTCATCGACTGTTTTATGTATCTCTCTCTCTCTCTCTACTTGATACTGGAAAAATACAATAATAATAATGATACAATTTTATATATGTGTAAGTTTATATGACTAATTACTTAAAATCTTTGTGTTTGTATATATGTCTTCGTATAATTGAGCCACCTGTGTTGAAGGTAACAGGTATTCAGTTGATTACATATTAATGAACGTGTATATCAATATTTAAGTGGTCTTTATGTCTAATTATGTGGGGAAAAATTATAATGTGTATTTGAATTATTATTTTTATTTAGAAGTGACTGTAGAATTATATTTATTTATTTATTTATTTATTTATGTAATGATGACGTTTTGACACTCGAACGCATGTCAACATCAATAGACCGTACGTTATAATTATCATATCTGGCTTTTACAACATCTATGGCTCAGAATATAAATATAATGAATTACTCTGAGGTTCATAGTGCCAGTGAGGCGGTAGGAACACGTGACACTGGCCCCAGGCACGTGACTAAAAGTGCCAACTTATCAAATCGTTGACCCAAAGTCACCAAGAGCCTTTGGAGGAAGTAACTCGGAATTCCACGTTTTTTTACATTATTTAGCTTAAAAACTCTAGCATAATGGCTGAAAATTAACGGAGAATAACATATTTGTATATTTCTCATCTTGAAGGACGAAATGGCTCGGGGAAATAATGTTTGTCCGTGAGAGATGAGGATTATATTGTGGAGATGTGGCACCTTCGCATAGCCTCAGTCGCCCGGGGATGACTCACACGTGGCACCACTGCAAGGTAGACTCCAGGTGCCATGTCTTCTCTTTTTCCTTCGCTATTAATATTATCTAAAAGTCTCCTCCGCCACCAGTAAATATATCTTCAGTGTTATATATCACTTAATTATATCTACTTCATCTATATTTCGACGTTATAAATAGGATAGGTAAGGTAGGATATATTAATAGAGAGTTACAACAGGTGGAAGTCCGTCGCTATTATGTTGGAAGGAGGGAGGGGAAGTTGTTGCGTACGTCGCAGAGCGCAAGCAGTAGTTTAATGTCGCGGGGAGGGAGGTGCCAGGGGGTGCCAGGGAGGGTTCAGGGGAGAGGGGTGGAGTGGGCAAAGGTTAGGGGGTGTTATGACACATCTCCAGGAGGCTGTTATCATACAGGTTACATAACGTTATCGACTGAGTGACGACTTAGTACAAACGTTTACTAAATTTAATAAACTTTATGTATTTTAAGTCGGTGAGAGAAGCGACTTGAGGGTAAATACGTGTACATGTAAAAGGCTGCTTGTGTATGTGTGAACAGTATACACACACACACACACACACACACACACGAGTACAGTATAGTATAAGGTAATACGTATTTGATGCAGGTATTAATGACATATCTTCCCTCGTGTTGTGGTCACTCGTCAACCTTGGTAAAGTTTATACTCTATCTGCCAGGGTTAAGGTTAGGTGACGTTGGTTAAGTTAGGTCAGTGTTAGATTACGTTAGGTTAGGTTAGGTTAGGTCAGTGTTAAGTTACATTACGTTAACTTAGGTCAGTGTTAGGTTACGTTATGTTACGTGAAGAGGGATTAGTTTAGGTTAGGTTGCGTTAGGTTAAGTAAAGTTAGGTTAGGTTAAGATAGCGCTAGGTTAGGTTAATTTAGAGTTGGTTAGGGTGTTTAATCTTCAGGTACAATAAACTGGTGACTAATCATCAGGTGATCCATTTACAGCACCAGGTGAGTCGTATAATCGTTTGGCTTCATGAACACTAGGTACTGGTGAATGTGTACATATTATACATAATATACTATACATAATGTACATACTATGCATACATACATACTATACATGCATACATACACACTTCATATGTGTCACCAGTGCCCAAGTCAAATCAGCCCACAATCTCTAAATCAGCTACGACCCATTGCCATCACCCCAATACCCAGCTTGATCTGTGAAAGTTTTATGTTTGACTGGGTATGATGATAATGCAGGCGCCGTAGATCCTCAGCAATTTGGTAATATGAAAATTCCCTCCACCACTCACTGTCTTGTCAGCTTTCTCGACTACATATACCGCCATCTGGAGAAGCGAAAAACGTCTGTAGCTGTCGTCGCCTTCATTGACTTCACCAAGGCATTCGACCTAGTCGACCACAATTTAATCATCAACAAAGCTATCGACCCGGGTTTCGAAGAAGTCTCATACTATGGCTTACAGACTTCTATAACCGACGCCAAGCTGTACGCTTCCAAGGGGCTGTTCTCCACCTTTCAATCACTCACCTGTGGCGTCCCCCAAGGCACCAAGATGCACCACTATGCTTCCTTATGCCCTGAAGAGAAACCCCTGCTCGCTGGAAATTTGTCGACGACTGCACCCATTGGGATCAGTGTCAACAATTCTGCTCCCGACTATACCGCCCTTCAGGATTTATTAAACAGTCTCCAAAACTGGGCCACACAACACGTCACATCAACCATACCAACACCATGGTTATGCACACATCAACCTCTCCTCCGACATTGTCCCACCCCTTCCATTACTTTAGGTCCCAACACTCCTCCTAAGCTCCTCGGCGTCACCATAGACAAATAAATTGGAAACCACACATCAGTGAAGTTGTCAATCCTCCAGTTCTGTCTCCACCTCTTCCGCTGACTCAAGTCCCCGGAGTTCCTGCCCCTGAGCTCCTCAGTGTTTACACGACATTCATACTTCCTAAGCTCACCTATGCCTCCCTACCTGGTCTTCCTCCCTGAATGCCACACAACGTAAACACACCAGAAAAGAGCAAAAAGGCATGCAAGATTATTCTCTCCCTGCTCCACATATCAAGAAGCTCACACACTGACTTCATCTGCAAATTTGGTGAGAAGATTCTGCACCATCCTCGACACCGGCTCCTACTACCACCCGAGATCCCTGTCCGAGAATTGCTGTTGGATACCACAACCGCATCCAGCCCATACGAGCATGAACTGATCGCGATAGAAGAACAGCCCAGTCCCAACCATTGTAAAATTTCAATAACATGTAATCAACCAGTCTATCTTTCCCTGTCAATCTTACCTTTTTGCACTGTCACTAGTTGAAATGCCCTGTAGTTTGAGCTTCTCCCCACCTAGTTATTATATATCATATTTGTATCACTTATGTTACTTGTATATTATTTGTAAATCAAGTGACCCATTCCCCAGTTATGTAACTGTATATTTTCAGCCTTCCTGCTGCTATGCTCTTTCAATAAACCGTTAATTATTATTATTATACTATACATATATACATACTATACTTACATACATACTATACTGTACATATATACATACTATACTTAATATACACAATATAAGTATGATTTTACGTCACCTTCACCTGTTTCCCGAGCAACAAGTGTCCGCAGTAACAGTTAACTACCACTCATTTGCCAACAACTGGCACGTGACCCTAATTGACTTTTTGACCTTTTTTATTATTTATTGGGCACCCCCTACATCCTTGTGTGGTGAAGCGCAAGAAAGTTTACAGCGCCCAACAGGGAAGCATGCTAAGTTCATGCTTGCCTTTATGTCTCATGAGTTAAGGGCGTAGAAGCCTGAAGAGTCAATGGTTTATGTCATCAAGTTATTGGAAGCTCCAACAACTTTCCCTGAATACGAATTCCCAACTTATGATTTGACCTGAACTGGCAATCTAGTGACACGTGACCTCCCTATGACCTGACCTGTGCTAGATCATTGTTACACCGGAAGAGCTGAAGCCAGTACAAAGTCATGTCAGCACTAGAAGGTCAGCTCCACAACCTCTTGAGGAGTCTTTCCCTCCACACCTTCCTCCCACCCCTCCATCCTCCCCATGTCTCGTGTCTCACCCTATCTCTCTCAGACCTAAAGAGCTCTCTCACCCGGCCAAAGAGACTCATGGAGAGACGAAACAGTGAGTAAATTAGGAAACGGATGAATAGTCTCGTCTCATGTGTAAGAGATATTGTTCTCAGTAGGTTGCTATGAGATAATTTTTTTTCTACTCTGTCTCTCCTTGTTTAGAGACAGGTTTTCCTTCTCTCTTCTCTTTTTCTCTCTCAGATTCTACTGGAAAAGAGTGACAGAGAGTCTCCCTGTCGCGTCTTTGCCCTCCCCCCATCTCTCCCTAGACAAGAGAGCACAGTGGTCACCGTAACACGAGACAGGGGAGGAAGAGACAGGTGTCGACGTGAGGGGGACTAGACGGGTAATTTGAGACAGGGTGACGGAGTAGTGGTTGGCAACAGTGGACAGAGAGAGAGAGAGAGAGAGAGAGAGACAGAGAGAGACACAGAATAAGAGACAGACAGACAGACAGAAACAGGTTGTATAGGGAAGACAAGAGACGATTAATTGATTAATTTGAAGGGGAGATGGAGGGAGGGGAGGTGGGGAGGTGTGGGGAGGGTGGGGAGGGGTGAGGGAGAGGAGGGGTGGGAGGGAGGGGTGGGGGGGGGAGGTGGGGGGGAGGAGGTGTAGGGAGGGGTGAGGGAGGAGGTGTAGGGGGAGGGGGGTGGGGAGGGGTGGGGAGGAGGGTAGGGTGAGGGGTGGGGGAGGAGGTGGGGAGGTGGGGAGGAGGGGAGGGTGAGGGGGGGGTGGGAGGAGGGGGAGGAGGGGGGGGGGGTGGGAGGAGTGGGGAGGGTGTGGGGAGGTGGGGGGGGAGGTAGGTGAGGGGTGGAGGGTAGTGGGAGAGGGAAGGGGAGGTGTAGGGAGGTGTAGGAGGGGGGGGAGGGGGGAGGGGAGGGGGGAGGAGAGGGGAGGCAGAGGGGTGGGGAGGCATGTAGGGGAGGTGGGAGGGGGTGGGGAGGAGGTGGGGGGGGAGGTAGGAGGGGGAGAGGTGTAGAGGGGTGGGGAGGAGGTGAGGAGGTGTATCAGGGTGTAGGGATGTAAGGGGGAGGAGGATGTATGAGGGTGAGGGGGAGGTGTAGGAGGCTTGGGGGGTGTATGAGGTGAGGGAGGTGTGGGGAGGGGTGGGGAGGAGGTGTTGGAGGGGTGTTGGAGGTGTAGGAGTAGCAAAGGGGTGAAGGGAGAGGGGGGGTTGGAGATAGTCGCAAATTGCGTGTACTTACGTGACTTATATCACCATCTGAGGGAGGTGGGGGAGGTGGGGGAAGGGCAGGGGAGGAGGGGGGGAACCGGTGCCGGATATAAATCGCTAGGGCATCCTGGTGCCCATGTTGTTACGTAAGGCAAGTGCTGGAAATCCCCCATCCTCCTCCCCTCCTCCTCTCCTTACTTCCGGGTCACGTGAACTATAAGGGGGAAGGGAGAGGAGGAAGGTAGAGACTAGGAAGGAGAGGAAGTTAGAGGCAGGAGGGAAGGAGAGAAAGAACGAAGGAAAGAGGGAAGGAGGAATGAACTGTTGATATATAATGGAAATAAATACAAAATTAATAAGGAATAAATAGGTAAATAATTAACATAATTAATAAAAGGTAAAAATAAACACAAACAAAATAAACAAAGATTCGAATAAAATAAAGTGGACCAATCAGAGAGCGAGTTACGTGACGTGTGAGTAACAGGTTATAACATGTTGTCTCCTCTTCTTCCTCCTCCTCCTTCACCTTCCACCCTTTCCCTTCACCAAACCTCACCCTTCACCCTACTACTACCTTCCCCTCACCCTTCACCAAACCTCACCCCTCACCCTACTACTACCTTCCCCTCACCCTTCACACCTTCCCCTAACCCCTCACCCTACTACTACCTTCCCCTCACCCTTCACACCTTCCCCTAACCCCTCACCCTACTACTACCTTCCCCTCACCCCTCACCCTACTACTACCTTCCCCTCACCCTTCACCCCTCACACCTTCCCCTCACATGATCCTTCGCATATTGCAACATATTGAGATAATATTGTTCAGTGGTTGTGACACCTTGAAACGTTTCTGATGCAGCTCTTAAGGTGATTACCCACCTCTCTCCTCCCTAAATTCATTCACACTCTCTCAGCTCCTCCACCTCCATCTCCTCCCTCTCTTTCTTCTCCCTCTCTTTCTCCTCCCTCTCTTTCTCCTCCGCTTCCCTCTCTTCCTCCCCTCTCTCTCATTCACTCACTCTCTTTCTTCCCCGTCTTTCTCTCTTTCTCCCCTCACTCTCTCTCTTGACCCCAATGCACCAAGCAGCTAAAGAGAGGGACGCTAGCACACTCCCCAAAAGCGTGTGAGAGAGAGAGAGAGAGAGAGAGAGAGAGAGAGAGAGAGAGAGAGAGAGAGAGCAAGTAAGAAAGGCACACACACACAGATAGATAGAATAAAACGAAAATATGAAAAGGAGAGAGAGAGAGAGAGAGAGAGAGAGGGGGGGGGTGACAAGAACAAAGAGACGCGCTTGACCTATTTATACCACAAGCATGAGTAAAGGAACATAAAACATTAAGTCAGTAAATATATTATTTTTTGTCTAACTTGTATCAGTAATTGGATTTATTTATCTAAGTAGGCCTAAAAGTAACTAATTTGTCTTCTCTAAGTTTAAATGTTTTGTATAGGCCTAAAGAGCTGTAAATAATTTGCATATTTTTCTATTAATAAATTTAAGACAGTTACTACCTTTATCGCTTCTAAATTTAAAATGTGTTCTTCTAAAATATATTCATCGATTTTACCTTCTTCTAAATCTATTTCTAATTAAATATCAAATACAGTAACTCGTATATTTTTTGTCTCTAAATTCAAAAGTTTTCTAAATTCCTCTAAAAAAAAAGGTAATGAATGAAAGTGTTAATTTTAGGTACAAAAGGCGATGTTAAGTCCATCCTTGTCTTCATTTACGATAAATTTTCATCGTAAGAATTTTTTTGGGGGGGAGAATCTGATCGTCTGAATTCTGAAAATATCGTATATTAATCTTTTTATCGTTAATATATGAGAAATTAATCCGGTTGGTACACTGAATTTAATGTCGTGTAGGAGACTGGAAATGTGACTACAAAATGTGTTTATTTACATGAGAAACGGCGGGAATATTTTGGCAGGAAAGATTTTGGAAGGATTGATTTAATTGCAATAGAAGATGGCGGGATATTTTATTTATTTTTTTGCTCAATAATTAATTTGCATAAAAATATAGCCGGAAATATAATAGAATTAATTCAGTCAGGGATTTTTGGGGGGCGGAAAATTTGGGAACAGGAATGGTTTGTTTACATTAGAAACTGGCGGGAAAGATTTTGGCGGGAAATGCCTAGGTGGTAAGTTTGAGCAGGTCAATACTAGTGCCGCACTGTTGTTGTCAAGGCAGCTGGGGCTCACTGCCAGCGTTACTAGAGCGTTGTTTGTACGTTTAACCCCCCCATCCCCCAACCCCTTCCCCACCCTCCCTTCCTATCCATCCCTACCCTTCCCTCCCCTCCCCACTTCCTCAACCCTCCCTTCCCCGCTTCTCCCCTAAACTAGTCTATACCGCTTTAACGCTTCCCTAGAAAATAAAACTACGACCGGTTACATAATTTATACCGATATTAACTTACCCAGCAGTACCTCTTCACACTATGAGCACTACTCAAATATTAAAACTACGAAGCCCTGAGTTTCGTCACAGGTGTAAGATACCCCTTCACCAGAACCACAGCCGAGATACATAGAGACCTGAGAATAAAACTTATCAACCAGCAGCTACACACCCTGGCGAAAAAATAGAACGATCAAAGCAAGAACTTCTAGAAAGACTCCCACCAGACAACGACAACAACCATACTTAGTACCCAAAACGTTACCAAACCTCGAGAAGTCTATTACCACCCCCGATCTATACGACCAGGCAATAGATAACCTCCCTAGACCAGCATCCGCCAGTAGGGTCGGCGGAATATGAAATGTGACCCTCAAAACACCCGTAAATGGGATAAAGTGAGCTGTCTAGTGCCATCAAAAGCGGACAGCCAACCAGTAAATCAGCTTTGAAACAATATTAGCTTAACTAGCCAGCAACAGGGGGATCATCAGCCCATCTCCTAAATTTCTTCAACTCCCGAACTATTTATTCCCTTCCTCCCTCCTCTAATCTTCTTTCACCCTTTCTTTCTCTACATAAAAAGTCCCCCCCAACACCCTTCCCCTTGTAACTGATGACCTAAGGACCTATCTTAACTGGCTCCCTTTGGTTACAGCACAAAGGTGGTTTCTGAAACGTTCGTAAACTTCAAAGATTACATCTAACTTTTGGTATGATAATACTGTATATCTTTACTACATCCCCCGCCCCCCACACCTCCGCCTATTTAAGTTACAGTAAGATAAATTCTCAAAAGATCGTAAGTTAAATTATCTACAAAAATAGATATAAAAACACATTTAAATTCTCTCCTTAAACCACGACCACAAATATGGATTCTCAAAAGTTCCTACGATAAATTTTCCTTCGAACTAAAAAAAAAAAAATAGACCATCAACTAATTCACTTAAGCTATGACAAAAAATATGATGGAGAAAATGGCGTCAGAATCATACCTTGACTCAACCTTAACTAACTACTGTCTATATCGGTAAGAGGAAGCTGGATAATAATAATAATAATTTTTTTTTAAGAATCTATTACACATAAACGTATTATTTAAGATAATTATCATAAACATTTAAAACAGCAACAATAATTATCATCCCTATCTTATCTAGACAGGTAGTCTATATTTAATTAGGCAAACAGGAAAACTATATATAAACAGACACAGGCAGACTAAATATAGACAGACAGAGAGACAGACCGGCAGATTCCACAGACGGGACATAAAGTTTACAGGGACACACACACACACACACACACACACACACACACACACACACACACACCTTAACAGTTTTACAAAGACAAGATTTTGATTAAATTACGACTGAATAACACTTTCAAAGACTTATGTAACACACACACACACACACACACGAACCTTGATAGAGACTGGGAGAGGCGCTGCTGCTGACGAGAGATCCTTCAGCCTTCCTCCAAGCCTCTGGTGTGTTGAGAGAGATTCTTGTGGAGGGGAAGACGCAAAGACGCCGCCGTGGCTTTGTTCAAAGGGAGGTTGAAGATTCTTGGAGCAGTCTTACAAGTCCTCGTGTTAGTAGGATACTTTTGGAGGCTTTTCACTGTGAGGGGGAAGTCCTTTGTTTACTGATGAATGAATCCTGTATCACCCCTGTTATAAAAGTTCTTCGTAGGATCCTTAAGATGTTGTCATAAGGATATCTTCACGGGAGTCTCTCCGTCACTGACACAAGTTCCTGTAGATATTCTCGAGGCACAAGTCGTCTTCCTGTAGGTGGTCTTGTCGTCGAGGAAGTTGGGAGGAGAAGACCCTTACACCGCGGTCGTGTGTCTCTCAGTCAGGTCTACGAGGGATAAACTCTCACCGCTCCACGACAACCTCTCTCCCTCCCCGTGTTACCTCACACACACACACGCGCGCACACACACAGACGTAACGAACCACCCAACGACTGCACTTGTCTCTGTTACGTAACTTGTGTGCCCGCAATATCCTCACCGCCCATCCGTTTAGTCATTCACAGGATATGACTCTTGTGAGAGGCGACTAAATACGTTCTTCGTCAAGGACTCCGCTTAAGTGTAGAGGGGCGCTGGCGAGGAGGTGGGCTGGTCCGTCTACTGCTGGTGGACTCAACGAACAGTGTCCAACAGGGAATGTAACTTTTACCCGTAGCCCGAGCGAGGGAGCTGGAGGGAGAGTTGAGAGAGAGGGAGGGGTAAGGAGGGGGGGGGGGACGCGCGCCGGTGACGTCACAGATGGAGGGAGGGGTAAGAGAGGGAGAGTGGGAGAGTGTGTGTATGAGGGAGGGAGAGGCTCTTGAGCCTACGAGAGCAGGGTGATTGAGGGAAAGAGAGAGCGAGAGCCAATTATAAATTTAGAGAAGCTAGAGAAGGTAGGGAGAGAGGGAGAAGAAGTAGGAAGGAGGGAGGGAGGGGAATTAGGAAGAAAAGAGAGAAGGTAGTAGAAGGTGAGGTAGGGGGGGTTAAAGTTCGACGGGGAGATACTGAGGTATTGTTACTATGCCGACTAGTCCAGGGCTACAACATAGACTAGGGGATATCTTAGGACTACCCACTAGGACTACCACATCTTCCTCCTCTTCTAACGATACAGCGATACAGTTTCATGTTACAAATTTCACATCACTTTCAGTTTACAGGTACAGCAAGGAACACAATTTAGGAATACAGTTTCATTTCGACAGCAAGATACTGTTAAGACAAGGCAGTAGAAAAAGTTTAATTGGCTCACTGTTTGTCATTGTTTATATATCTGTACCGTCTACTGTATATACAGTGTGTATATACCTGCCCTATGTATATTATTTGTAATGTATATCTATACTCTTTATATACGTATACATGCCTAACCAATGTGAATTTGTATAAGAATTTTACTAAATAAATATCTATCTATATATATATATATATTTAATTACAGTATGTATGTATGTATGTATGTACAGTATGTATGTATGTATGTATGTATGTGTATCCTACCAAGAATAAGCACGCACACGACCAGGTTAACTGTTTACACCTCCAGGTAATCTCTGTACACCTCCAGGTAATCTGTGTACACCTTCAGGTAATCTCTGTACACCCACCTATAAAGTACAGTCATCAACAAAGTCATTACTGTACCTGTCCACTGTATCTTCCACCTGTACTATCTTACTGGGATGTCAAATTACCGTGTCACATTACTGTCAGATTACAATGTCAGAATTTCAGTGTCAGACTTAAAGTATCAGATTTACAGTGTCAGATTTACAGTGTCAGATTTACAGTGTCAGATTTACAGTGTCAGATTTACAGTGATTTACAGTGTCAGATTTACAGTGTCAGATTACAGTGTCAGATTTACAGTGTCAGTATTAGTGTCATATTTACAGTGTTCTACAGAGGACGATAGTGACACGAATCTGACAAAGGTGTAGAGATGTAATCCAATATAATATGATAAGTTACCTGGCTGTGTTTTTACGGTAGTCTATATTATGTTAAAAGCTAAAACATTGATATATTTAGCTGTTTATATGTCTATGTTATGTTAAAAGCTAATACATTGATATATTTAGCTGTTTATATGTCTATGTTATGTTAAAAGCTAAAACATTGATATATTTAGCTGTTTATATGTCTATGTCATGTTAAAAGCTAAAACATTGATATATTTAGCTGTTTATATGTCTATGTTATGTTAAAAGCTAAAATAGTGAGACTACCAACACCACCACCACCACTACGACTACCACCACCACCACCATTACAACTACACGACCACCTCTTTCACTACCACCATTACCACCACTACTACAACCACTACCAGCCACTGTGGATCAATTAGCTCGCGTCCTTTAAACCCACCCACCTTCTCTCTCTCTTTTCTCTCTCTCTCTTTAATTGAGAGAGAGAGAGAGACAGTAGGAGTGGTAATAGTGGTAGTGGTGGTGGTGTTAGTAATAGTGGTGGTAGTGGTGCTGGAAGAAGGGTGGTGGTGGTGGTGGCTCTTTATAAGGAGAAGACGGATAAAGAAGAGAGGAGAGAGGGGGGGGAGGAGGAGGAAGAGGAGAGGTGAGGAGGGGGTGGGAGGTTGGAGGGGGAGAAGTATAGGGAGGGAGGGAGAGACTCGCTCCTTCAACCATAACCACCACCACCACTACTACTACTGCCGCCGCCCTCCCTACCCCTCCCCCTCCCTCACCCATAGGGTCTGGGTACGTTCGCCAGGCGTGGGGAAGGACGGCTGGGTTGGGATGGTGGCTGTCTGGCGTATGAGAGAGAGAGAGAGAGAGAGATTCTTCACCATTAGAAGTTTTTTATAATAATAATAATAATAATAATATTAATAATAATAATAATAATAATAATAATAATAATAATTTTCCTTAATATATTACGACGAATTATTATTACACATCCTCATCATGAATAGAATCTGTCTGTCTTGTCTGTCTGTCTTTCTGTCTATCTGTCTGTATGTAGAGGACATAAGGTACCTCACATATACACCAACCGGCAACCCCTACTCATCCCCCCTCACCTCCCTTCATCCCCCCTCACCTCCTTCATCCCCCCTCACCTCCCTTCACCATCCCCCCTCACCTCCTTCTCCATCCCCCCCTCACCTCCATCCCCATCCCCCCCTCCACCTCCCCCTCATCCCCCTCTCACCTCCCCTCATCCCCCCACCTCACTCCCCCTTATTGTTTAAAGGTCCGTCCAATGAGTTCACCAGAAAGGAGTGAGTGAGAGAGAGAAAAAGAGAGAAAAAGAGAGTTGTACGTATATGCCAGACGTATGAGAGAGAGAGAGAGAGTTATGGAGTACATCTCACGTGTTCTCTCTCACTAAGAATACCACCAAAAATATCGTAAGGTAAATATTTTCTCGTAACTAAAAAAAAAGGTAAATATTTTCAACCTAAGTAAAAAAAAATAGTTAAATTTTTTCCTCATGCTAAAAATATAAATAATAAAAAACTCGTAAAATTAAATAAGTTTCGTAACTAGTGATGTGAGAAGGTAATTGACTGACTGACTTGACTGACTGACTTATGTGACACCAAAAATATGGATTCTCATAGATTCATTATGTTAAATTTACATCTGAACTAGTAATGTTAATTTGACTGTGTACTTGTCAATAGTTAAAACTAGTTGAGTGTCATAGTGATTGCTAGTTGTGATAGTTGAGAGTTGTTATAGACCATAGTAGATATTAGTTGCTAGTTTTGTCTTTTTCTAGCTACTATTATTACTATTTACAGCCACTTATCACTAGCACCTAAAGACACGTGAGGTTAATTGCTAGCTTTTCTTTCTAGTTAAGGACTTTCTCAAATTCTTACGCTTAGTTATACTAGTTTGTAATTACTAGAATTTACATAGCGTACTGTATTGATACCTATGCTATAAAATTCCTAGTAACGCCTAGTATTTGAGCTAGTAGTGAGAAGTCGAGGATAACATTCTAGCAAGGTGGCGTTGGTAGCAAGTTGGCTAGGGATGAGACAAACAATTATTACCAAATCATACCACCACCACACCACCACCACCACCACCACCACCACCACCACCACCACCACCACCACAACATCACAAAACCACCACCACCACCACCACCATCATCACCATCACAACACCACCACCACCACCACCACCAACACCACCACACCATCCATCACTACCACCACCACCACCACCATACTCACCACCACCCCACAACCACCACCACCACCCACACCACCACAACCACCACCACAACCACCACACACCACCACCACCACCACCACCACAGCCACCACACACCCACCACCCACCACCACCCACCACAACCACCACCACCACCCACCACCACCCACCACCACACCCCACCATCCACTACCACCATCCACCACCACCACCACCACCCACCACCACCACCACCACCACCACCCACCCACCCACCACCACCACTACCACCACCACCACCACCACCACCCACCACCCACCCACCCACCACCACCACCCACCACTAACACAACTACCACCACCACTACTACAGGAAAGATCCGGGGAGAATAAGGGAGGCAATGAGGATGGGAAGGAACAGGTGCGGAAGAGAGAGGGATGAGAGGGGGGGTGAGAGGGGTGACATAAGCCGAGGTGGGGTGACAAGGTCCATCGAGGAGGGGGTGGGGGAGTGGTGTAGAGATCGAGGAGGAGGAGGAGGTGGGCGGAAGAGGAGGGGAAGGAGGATAAGAGGGGAAGAGGGAGAGGAAAGAGAGGTGGGAGAGAGAGAAGGGGCTTTGAAAGGAGGAAGGAAGAGGAGAGGGAGGAGAGAGGTGTGAATGCGAGGCAGGAGGGAGGAATGGGGGCAGGAAGGAGGAAGGGAGGTTACGTCAGTGTGTGGGCGTGGTGGTGGCGGTGGTGGTGGTGGTGGTGATTCTTCACACAAAACAACTGCTCTGCGATGCTTTACACAAGGGCTTCCAGCTATGCTTCCTGACCTTTCCCACGAGAAA
>NW_024744241.1:102500-130000 GCF_018991925.1 Homarus americanus | reverse complement strand
TCTCTCCCCTCTCTCTCTCTCTCCCCTCTCTCCCTCCTCTCTCCCCTCCTCTCTCTCCCTCCTCTCTCCCCCCTCTCTCCCCCTCTCTCCCCTCCCTCTCTCCCCCTCTCTCCCTTCCCTCCTCTCCCCTCCTCTCCCCTCCTTTCTCCCTCCTCCACGTGGTCTCAATTTCAGACCCACGTGATAGAGAAGCAGCAGGTCCTCTTCTACCCCCCCCCCTCATCCCCTAACCGCCCCCCTTCCTCATGTGTATGGGAGTGGGGAAGGGAGGGAGGGGGTGGGGGAGTGGATAAGTGGAAGATAAATGGTTATACAGAAGTAGGAGGGGCGGTGGGGGTGAGGGGTAGGGGGGGTTAATAGTATTGGTGAAGGGAGTTGGTGATGGTGGTAGTGGTAGTAGTAGTGGTAGTGATGATAGTAGTAGTATTAATAGTTAGGTTATACAAACACACACACACACACACACACACACACACACACACACACACACAAGAGGTCACACGGTCTCTATATTACAATAAGAGATTTACGTAAGCTGTATCTCTCACTTATCTCTCACTTATCTCTCGGTGTCAGTAACACTTAGTATGATGATGTGAGTTTCGAGTTTTTATTTATGATGATTTTCTGTGTATTAAGAGTCTGTCTGTCTGTCTGTCTGTCTGTCTGTGTAAGTGTGTGTGTGTGTGTGTGTGTGTGTGTGTGTGTCTTCCTCTGTATAAGCATATCTATATAAAAGAAAAATGCGATTAATTTAAAAAAGTAGAAATACAAATACAAATAATAATAATAATAATAATAATAATGGCCTTATTCCCACGAACAAATTACAGTACACGTCATTGGTCCATAAGTTACATAATTATCTAATACAAACTACAGGAGGAACTAAGATTACACAAATTACAAGAAAACAGGTAAGACGAGTGAGAAATATCAAGGTGAATATTGGTACGATTACCTGTACAAAGAATTTAGGTCACCTGTACAGTGGTTCAATTACCTGTACATTATATTACGGTTTTCCTTCTTACGTGAGATACGATAACGTATCTGACTCACTTAAGTTGAAGACATAAGCTCGTATTCTCTAAGGTTCGTTACGTTAATTTTTATTTAATTTTTATCGTAAGTAAAGATAAGGAAACGGAATTAGTATATTTAGGTTACGATGCAAAAATGGATTCTCAAAGTTTCTACGAGTAATTTAATCATTGGCATTAGACTAGTGTATTACCGACCCTTGCTACAAGCTCAAAGATCCCTTGGTATTGAAGTACAGTAATACCATTAAACACCTGAGCTTAACAAAGAACAACTATCATAATACTGTACATAACTATCTCACAGGAGTACGTGACTAAAACAATGTACTGCACAGGACTCTCTTATCTCTCTTTCTCTTTCTCTCTATCTTTTTTTTTTGTCTATTACTAGTCTCTTTATCTTTCTAATCGGTGGCTTTTATCTCTCGTGGAATGTCCTGATTAGAAATTATTATGCAAGAAGGGTATTGTAATTATAAGTTTTTTGCGTTTTATGTGAGTATATTTTTTTTCGATAATTATTCAAATGTTTCGTGATGTTATGACTATATTTACTATAGGCTATAGAAATGTTAAAACAATTATGTGTTTATATGTTAATTTCTCTCTATCTCACAAAGGAGTTAAAATGTTGTTAACTTTCTTCTTCTGAGAGTAAATTTTCCCCTTTAAACCATCTATCTTATTCCTGTCTTCAAAATCAACTAAATAACTATCAAACAATTTCTAATCATATTAATTTTTCAAAAGTTCATTCCCATCAATTTGTGCGATATTATTATTTTCTGAATATATGTATATGTCAACTATATATAAATAGCTTAATATACAGTACATCTTCCTGTATCATTTATTACATAGAATTTATATATTTTTTGTAACTTAATCATTTGTCGTGGTAACTCGATATTATTAATTACTAATCTACAATAAACTCCTAAAGGCCTTAATTGTTGAAGCGTAAGAACACAATATAACATCAACAATCTTTCTATGTCTAAATCTAACTTTCAAACCACCTAATGTAACTGTATATGCCTATTTCTATGTTCTATTTAGATTGGTTCTATCTAAAAACCTCGCTTTTTAGGCCATTTCTACTTCTAAACCATCAATATCTACCAATAATCTATTTTCTACGTCAAAATTCGACCTTTCAGACTACCCGTGTTATGTCTGTTTTCTATACTCTCAAAGTAACTCTCTCTACCTCTTTCTATGTCATTAGTCTATCTCCTGTGATCATTAATTATCCCTCCCTGGCCCCAAACACACACAGCCATCGTATTCCTGCTATCTATCATTTGAGTCTCCCCTTAAAACGTAAACACACAGGGATTAAGACATCAACACTAGGCACTATGAACTTAAATGAATAAATGTGTAATGTGACTTTAGATAACAGGAGATGTTACTGAGAGAGAGAGAGGGGAGGGAGGGGAGGTGGTAAGAAATGAAAGAAATACTAAAACCTGATAGAGAGAGAGAGAATAATAGTTAAGGCAAGCATTTGGGTACAAGACGAACATATGCGCTTTGAGTGTTTGTAATTAGGGTACGGGGCAAAGGAGAGAGAGAGAGAGAGAGAGAGAGAGAGAGAGAGAGAGAGAGAGAGAGAGAGAGAGAGTTCACTATCAGAAGAGAAATCTCAAACACAGAACCACAATTTAAAAACTTCGACTATCAACATTATAATATTTCAGAGATTCAAAATTGCCCAGGGATGAGAAGCATGTTTTCCACCTAAAATTTCTCTCTCTGATAATTCAACTACAATTTAAAAATTCCATTGTTATATTTATATTTAAAGCTGAGACGCAAAACATGACCTGTATAGCTAAAAACAGACAGTGAAATGTGGTTAAAAATTAATCTAGACATACCTTATGTTTTAACTCATATTTTCGATTTTATTAGTTAAAAGGTACTTGGAATAACAGAATAGAGGAGGTATTTATAACTGGGATATGAGTAGATTAATAGTGAGTAAAACTAACTCTGTGAAAATGATAAAAAGTAGTATTACACGAATGGCTGCGAAAACTAGTTGGTGTCGCGTAGGTAGCTGAGCAGCCAAGGCGGTACTGTGGTTGGCGGCGCGGAGGACTACTTGAGGTGTTGGTGTCCCGACAGCTCAAAAATAAACCCCTAAAACACCTCGTTACTAAGGGCTTTGACTCTCTTTTAAGGGCGTCGAACCCCGAGTTTAACGGGTAGAAGCCGAGTCGTGTTATCGCCGATGGGGTCTCTATTAATTTCATACCAAGTGAAAAGATTTACATATGTTTTCTTCTTAAATGTTTTTCCCTTGGAATTTTTTCATGTGACGAGAACTGTTTTTCTCGTCTCCTTTTTTAGAAATATGAGGTCCGTGGATGAAGACTAATTCTTTTCCCTTACACGATTAAAATTCCCACATCATCATAATAATAAACGTTGAATTATATTACCAAAATAATATCTCTGAAGTATATATCTGAACATAATGAAAACAAAGACACAAATTAACGTAAAATAATACTAAAAGATTCATTAGGTTTTCCTCAACAACAAACTTAAGTCTTAATTCTCAACTATTTCTTCGTTCATGTTTTCTCTTCTCCTTTTAACTGGGTATTTAAGAACGGGTCTAATTTTGGTAAGAGTCTCGGCGCATTTGAACGTGAGTATATTGACCGCATTGTTTGCGTCTTAGTGCAGTAAGCGGGTCAGTTAAATACGTTCTTACATCTCTATATACATGAGTAAACTTAACAAATATCCACTGTAGGGAATCTTTGAGAATCTTAGCCCTAAATATGTTGAATATAATGAGTTATTGAATATATACCTAAGGAAGAATTATGTCATTTCTCAACACAATTCCAGCTTTTTCTCTCACTGTAGAATAGTAAGAACAGATTGTGATGTAAGTTGAATTTGGTCCCCACCCAACAATGACGTCAGATAAAAGCCATGTTACGAGTATGTCTAGATAAAGTTGAGTTATATAGTTTAAGTTATATATAATAGTGTTAAATTAAGTTATGATAGATATACGTAAGGTTAAATTATGCAAGTGTGTGTGTGTGTGTGTGTGTGTGTGTGTGTGTGTGTGTGACATAACAGAAAGGAACTTATATAATGTAATAGTTGGCTACCTGTGCCCTCCAAGTACCCACACATCAATACGTGTCTGCTAAATCGTTATGACACAGAAGGGTAAAGGAGGTAACAAAGAATGATGTTGATAAATAATGATAATGGCAGAAGATGATGATGATGATGATAACTAAGAAGATAATGAAGAGGAGGAAGAAAATGATGATAATTACGAAATAAGTCAAAGTTCATTAAAGAAATTCAACCCCTCCCCCCCCCCACACACACACTCTAGTAGACAACATACATACATACATACATACATGTGTGTGTGTGTGTGTGTGTGTGTGTGTGTGTGTGTGTGTGTGTGTGTGGTTTAAGGTCACATTGGTATGTTAAAGATGGTGGAGGTGTTAAAAATTATGTCTAGTTATTTGTATATGTCTGTCTGTCTGTCTTTTTTCCCGTCTATTCTTTTAGCTTTGTGTTTTTCTTTATATCTTATACTTTTCTCTCTCTCTCATTTTGTCCTGTTACTTATCTCTCTCTCTCTCTCTCTCTCTCTCTCTCTCTCTCTCTCTCTCTCACGGGATGGAGAAGGGTATTAGGTGAGGAGTGAGAACGTTGGAGTTCATGGAGTCCGTATGAATGTCTGTCCGAAAACACACACACACACACACACACACACTCTTGTACTTGGGGAGAGGAATGGGAGTAAGGGGGGAGGTGTGTGGAAAAGAGTGAGGGGGGGCGGGGTGGGGAGGGGAGATGGGGAGGGATGATGCGGTGGAATAGTAGGGTGGTATGAGGTAGTGGTAGAATGGTAGGGGTGATGGTGGTAGTAGTGGTGGTGGTAGTGAGGGTGGTAGTGGTGATGGTGGTAGTGGTGAGGGTGGTGGTGATGGTGGTGGCGGTGATGATGAAGATGAATATGATGGTAGTAATAATAATGATGATAATGATGGTGATGATGATATGATGGTGATGATGATGGCTGGCAGCAGAAGGCAAGAAGGACTGACAGTGATAAATTTGGATGTTTAGGTCCGGACGCCACGATAACTCACTGAGAGAGAGAGAAAGAGAGAGAGGGAGAGAGAGGGGGGGGGGGGCAACAAAGTACTTGGGTTCATACAAAGGAGTGTTAGCTACAAGACTAGTGAGGTCATCCTAAAACTATATCTTGCGCTTGTCAGACCTCTCTTGGATTACACAGTTCAGTTCTGGTCACCGTACTACAGAATGGATATAGAATCCCTAGAAAGAATTCAGAGGAGAATGACAAGACTGATCCCGGGCATTAGGAACCTTGAGTACAGAGACAGGTTAAAGCATCTTAATTTGCACTCCCTCGAGAGACGTAGAGCGAGGGGCGACCTGATAGAGTTGTATAAATGGAAGTCAGGGCTAAACAAAGGTGATATAACAAAGGTACTCAAACTATCCAACCAGGAGCGAACTCGTAACAATGGTTCTAAATTAGACAAATTTAGATTTAGGCGCAAAATAGGTAAACATTGGTTTGGAAATTGAGTAGTGGATGAGTGGAACAAGTTACCAAACATCATCATTAACTCGAATACGCTGAATAGCTTCAAACATAGGTTGGATGGATATATGAGCGATAGGTGTTGGGTGTAAATGGGACTGCCCAGTATGGGCCAATAGGTCCGCTGCAGTTTTTTCCATTCTTATGTTCTTATGAGAGAGAGAGATGGGGGTCCGCATGCTAAATAAATAGTAACAAGATTCATACATCATACCTTTAACACACACACTAATACACAATGGCAGCTACCAAACAGGGAGGTACTACCGCCTGGGAAGATATTGGAAGCATAATGTGTTGTCTAATGGTAGACCCTGCTGCCATATGGCATCACGAAAATTGTGACCAAGTCCCAGGTTGTTGATCTGACTTTCTGCCTCATTTACACACAATTGCAGGGTCTCAATTGTTTCTCTTGCGACTGACAACACAACATACATATATTGTTTCTCACTCTTGATTTTTTTATTTTCGTATTTATTTACGGCTCTTCGTTATTATTAATACTGTATTGTGTATATGTGTGTGTAATGTACAGTATATATGTATGTAGTATAACAGTATACGTATACATAAATCAATACATATAAATTGTATAAAAAAAATTACATGTGAATTTCTCCTCGTGTAACGTGACCTAAACTCATCCTGTTACAAAACTCAGTCACCTCACTGCTGAAGAGGCACGTACGGTAATGAAACCCGGCCGACCAATCATGTGGCAGATCGAGGCAACGTCATGGCCAGTCACGTAGCAGATCGAGGCGATATTCGGCCATTCACGTGGTAAGACACTCACTCCATGGTAGAACAAATCACGTGGCAGGTCCTCTCCCTCAACATTCCCCGAGGAACCAATCACGTGGCGGATAGATATTGCCTCACTGTTTTCGGTGGTAGTCACGTTCAGATGGTGGTCAAGTAGGGGGGGGGGGAGGGGAGGTCTGAAACCTGATTGGCTGCACAGGACGATGACTTGCTTTTATATTATATTACGACAAACGAACTTACCCTTCAAGGAAAGATGTTAGGTAAGTGTGCGTGTAAGTGTGTGTGTGTGTGTGGTAATAATAACACACACACACTAATACACCTTTACTGTACTTACGAGCCATAACACCTGTTCATCATCTCACCTGAAGGAAGAAACACAAATACAAATAATTTTCAGATACATAATAAATCTTCCTAAATACTTGAACATATTTACCGACATACATAGTTAAAAGAGAGAAAATAGATAGAGAGATAGAGATAGCACACACACACACACACACACACACACACACACAGGGGTGACTAAGAGAAACTCACCTTAAGAAAATTTATCGCGCCATCTTCAACTACCATCTTAAGCTGAGAATTTCTTAAGAATGATTTATTGATTTTTAATACGAGAAGGCAAGATGTGAGCACGGGGAATAAGATGATGCATACATAACGTGGCCCAGATACAGTGCCTGGGTTCTGGGTACATATTTGATATACATACGGTTATACGTGTTTATACAGTATACATAAATAGTTAACGTGTACTTGATATACACATGCACACACACAAAACACACACGTATATACGAAACATGTATACATACAAACTAACATACATACATACATACATACATACATACATACATACATATATACATACTGTACATACATACATACATACATATATACATACTGTACATACATACATACATACATACATACATACAGACATGACCTAATCTATAACACCGTAATTTTTTGCCTTTAGACTAAACTTAACTTAATTTAAAAAATAAAAATACACATAAGAACAAGAAGAAAACGAATAATAATAATAATAATAATAATAATAATAATAATAATAATAATAATAATAATAATGTCAATAATAATAATAATCATCAGACAGGAACCTCCACGTTACAACCTTGTTATATCATCATCAATATTTCCCTGTTGCGTATTAGTGAGGCGAGGTATCACCCCCTAGGCGGTGGGGAATTACTGTGTTTTTATTGACGGTGGGGAACTGTGACGTAACTTACCTGTTCTAGTCTGGGGGTTGCTTGCTTGCAAGGTGATTGTGTATTATGTGTTTGGATGTTCCTTTATTTTGTTATTTTATGTTTATCTTTTATTTTATTTTTTTATCTTTTGTTTTCTTTAGTATCTGTTGTTATTGTTATTGTTATTGATGTTATTGTTGTTGTTGTTGTTGTATATTTTTCCTGAACTAAATCATCTCGATTGCCAAGGTAGTCTGGAGGGCCTTAGGGCTGACATCTCTTCAGACAAGACCCACCAAGTGATAGACCTATGGAACAGTCAACCAGAGGAGGTGTTGGTAGACCTATGGAACAGTCAACCAGAGGAGGTGGTGGTGGTAGACCTATGGAACAGTCAGACCAGAGAAGAGGTGGTGGTGGTAGACCTATGGAACAGTCAACAGACCTATGGAACAACCAGGAGTAGACCTATGGAACAGTCAACCAGAGGAGGTGTTGGTAGACCTATGGAACAGTCAACCAGAGGAGGTGGTGGTGGTAGACCTATGGAACAGTCTAACAGCTGAAGTATTAGTAGACCTATGGAACAATCTAACAACTGAACACTGGAACAAGACTCAGGAACAATGGAGTGAATTTTACGCAGGCCATCAACCTCTTTCCTCTGTCTTGTTCCACCTGTAATTATGGTGGTTGACAGGTAACACAGGTAATATGGCGAGGCTTAATAGAGGTATGTGTGTTTTCGTCTCTGAGATTTAATAAGAAATGCATGACATATACGTGAATCATACACGATAGACATGAATCATACACGAGAGATACATGAATCATACACGATAGACATGAATCATACACAATACATACATGAATCATACACGATAGACAGAATCATACACGAGAGATACATGAATCATACACGATAGACATGAATCATACACAATACATACATGAATCATACACGATAGACAGAATCATACACGAGAGATACATGAATCATACACGATAGACATGAATCATACACAATACATACATGAATCATACACAATACATACATGAATCATACACAAGACACACTCATCATACACCTAATAATTCTCAATATACATTAGTTTTTATTTATTTTATTATCTATGCATGATCAAGTTATATCAATTCACTAAAATAATAATTAACTATACTTTATTCATCTCTTATCATTTACTTCACTCATCTGTAACTTACTGAGGACTTCATTTATGCCACTTTACATCACATCAGCTGTAACCTTCGAGGGATAACTTAAAAACAATATTGTCTCATGAAAAAAAAATCATCGGGGAAGACGCGGGATATTTGCCTTGGAGAGCAACAACACAACGAAGGAGTTCCCGCCCCTTGCATCCTGTTGCCGGCCAGACTTAACAGATTCACTACCACCCCCCTCCTACTCCTCCAGGCTTCCCGGAACGTTGCAAGCACTGGATTTTACCACCACGAATCTAAATCAACGGCAGGTAAATAACCCAAGCTTGAGGGAGGGAAAATTGAGGGAAGAGTCCCACGCTGACTGGTTACGGACTCTTGTGACGTCAGTACATGCGTCATTCCTTGGGAGGTTGGTGTGCGGGTTGCCGGGGAGGAAGTTTAAAGAGTTGATTTATCTTAACAAGTGAGTTGAACTATGTATATATTTTTGTTTTATATAGATACTATATGATGTTATGTGTCTGTGTTTATTAATGTTCTAGTGAGTCTTAAATGGTTGCTGTCTTTTAAAAACATTAACTCAAAGGATGTGTCCGTCTGTCTTCAAGAATCCTTTATGTCAGGATGACGCCACTAACCCATGGACCAATTAGAGCCAAAACATTTCGCCCTGAGATGACGTCATGCACAAACTGAAACCAATAGCAAAGAAGGATATGAGTATATCCTGTCGTGCGCCCACCAATCACCATTTTTGCTTGCAACACGTCACCACTACGTCACCACTAAAGAATGCACCAATGGATGCACACGGATCTTGCTCTCCCAACCGGAAGTATTACAAGAAAACCCAAAAAAATCGTCATTATTAATTCTCTAGAGCTCGGAAGGAGAGAAAGAGATTGCAACACGGGTTCAAATACCTGTGAGTAAAGAAAAATCCCAGAAAAGACGGCGTGAATCAGGCGGGAGTCATGACACAAGAGGTAACATGGCAACTCTATACCCAGCAACTGTGTTTGTGTCTTGACTACATAATGTTATAACGAGGAAAATCATTAATGGTGTAGTGGGCGCCTCTAGATGACGCCATGCTTTTGTTTAATGTACCGTTGCATATTATTATTATTATTATTATTATTATTATTGTTATTATTATTATTATTTTATTATTATTATTATTATTGTTATTATTATTATTATTATTATTATTATTATTATTATTATTTTATTATTATTATTATTATTATTATTATTATTATTATTATTATTATTATTATTATTATTATTATTATTATTATTATTATTATTATTATTATTATTATTATTATTATTTCATTCTTATTAGAATTATTGAAAACTCACTAAATTACTTAGATAAATAAGGTCAACGTATTACAAATTTAAATAAGAAAGAAAACTTCAATAATATGACATAAATATAATACAGAAAATATAAGATTACAGAAGAAATTAAAACAAATTACAAAGAATACAAAAAATTCAAAACAATACCTTGACTTTTGTTCTTGAGATGTTACAGAAAATACATAGATTTAACATTCTAATTAGTCATAATCGTGAATTACAAAATACTGTACTACTGAAATTACAAAAAAAGACTTTGTTAGATATCGTCTGTGGGATTACAAAACATTACAGAAACACAATACAAAAAACTAAACCCAATAACACATTTTAATCCTCACAGTAAATTACAAAAAAAATATATATTACAGAACCATCACAAAACTTCGACCCAACTTCGTGAATTACAAAAGTTATAGAAATACATAAAAAAAAATCCAACGATACAGCATCCATATTACAGTCACCCAATACAAAATACAAAACCATCCAATAGGCAGATCTTATTTATCATCATCATCATCATGGATTACAAAATGGTAAAAAATTAAAAAAACTAAATTCTCGACTCATTTCCTAGACTCGGTGAGGCAGGTGTGAATGTTACATCACTGTTACAACAATGATCGGAAATATTTTGTCTGTTGTAAATGAAGGAATCATATGAAGGTTCCTGGAACTTCTGACTGACCGTGGTGAGGAGGGGGGAGGGGTGAGGGGGTGACGGGAGAGGGAGATGGGGTGTGGAAAGGTGAAAAAGAAGAGGGAGGGGAAACGGGGAGAGGGGAGGGAGGGAGGGTAAAATATCATGCGGGTGAGAGAAAAAAAACGGATGGCATAACATGATGTCAGGGAGAGAGCGAGGGGGGGGAAGGGGTGGAAGGGTGGAAGGCGATCGAGGAAGATGGAGAAACAGGAGGAGGAGGAGGAAGGATAGGTTGTTTGTAGTGGTAGGGAAGGAGGAGGAGAAGGAGTGGAAGAAGAAGGAGGAGGAGGAGGAAAGCGAACAAGAAGAGGACTACGCTCTTGGTTCAGGTAGAAGAGTAGGAAGAGGAGGTGGAGAAAGGAGGAAGAGTAGAAGAAGGAAGAGGAGGAAGTGGAGAAAGGAGGAAGAGTAGAAGAATGAAGAGGAGGAAGTGGAGAAAGGAGGAAGGACAAGCTACTGGTAAAGACGAAGAAGGGAAGGAGGAGTTAGAAGTAGTAGAAGGAGGAGGAAGGAGAGGAGGAGGAGGAGGAGGAAGGAGAGAGGAGGAGGAGGAGGAAGGAGAGGAGGAGGAGGAGGAGGAAGGAGAGGAGGAGGAGGAGGAGGAAGGAGAGGAGGAGGAGGAGGAGGAGGAGGAAGGAGAGGATATTTCACTATGGAAATATTCCAAGAGTTACACCATTATAACCAAACAGAGAGAGAGAGAGAGAGAGAGAGAGAGGGAAGGAAAATTTTAACAAAAGAATTTGTACAACTAGGAAATAAATAACAGCCATAAAATAATTCTTAAGTATAATAACCAATATAAAATAAAATATATCGAGTATTATTAAAAAAGAAACATAAAAAATTACTCATAAATGTGTTTAGAATTATTTATAAACAAAATAAAGTCTACTAAAAATAATCAAATGTAATTATAGGTGAAATATATAACTAAAATTATCAAAATGACATAATTTATTCAGAAAAAATACAGGTATTGATTAAAGGTACGAAAGTCGACAGGTAAAGACGAAGGAGGAGGAGAGGAAGGAGGAAGAAGAGGAGGAGGAGGAGGAGGAGAACTAGAAGAAGGAGGAAAAAAAGAACAACAAAGCGAAGAACGTTTCAGAGCCGCAAGGAAATAACGTATTACAATATGTTTACACAACAACGTACGGCAGTTGCGTCATTGTACACGACTACAATGCGATTTCGAGTGACATCAAGTGGGAAGAACAAAGTCACACGCAGACAAAGACAATGGCGTATAGCGTAAGCGTAGATAATGATGATGATGATAATAATGATGATGATGATGATGATGATGATGATGATAATAATAATACGTTTAACATATCCGAAAGAAAATTTAAAAAAAAATCGAAATTGAGAAGACGGCAGAGAGGAAAAAGAGGAAGATAAAAGCAAGGAGAGGAGGAAAAGAGGAAAGGCTGATGGGTACAGGAGAAGAGAGGGATGAGAGGTGTAGACATTGAAGGGGGTATGTTGAGAGAGTGGGGTGGGTAGGGGAGGTGTAGAGGAGGGGGAAGGGGAGAGAGGACAACACCACCCCCCCCCAACAACTCCCCCCACCCCCACCACCTTACTTCCCCTGGACTGACCTACTTTTGGGTACAGACACAGACACACACACACAGACACGCACAGACACAGACACAGACACACACACACACACACAGACACACAGACACACAGACACGATATACCATAGGACCCATCACAATCTTCATCTCTCTCCTTGGGAAAATAGGTCATCCCCCCTCACCTGCCCCCTCGTGAGAAACTAGGTTACCTCCCCTCCCTCCTTCCTCCCACACAACTATCCTTCTCTCTCTAGAATTAAACTACCCATTTTCCACCTTCTCTTCCACCTTACTTATCCCCCTCCTTCCCTATTTGTGACTACTTAACTACCCCCTCTTTCACTCCCTATTTTCACAAAGACGCCACCCCTTACTAACTCCTTCCCCATTTGTCTCTTTCTTGTCCCCTATTTTTGGAATCTAAGCGACCATTCCCTTTCCCTCTATCGTATACTAACCCCATCTTCTAACTTTTTTTTTCTAAACCACACGTCCTCCTGTTAATAAAATGCTATAGTCATCTCCTCAACTTATCTATCTACCGTCCATTTATTTATTTATCTAATGTATATCTTCCCCAAACTGATAATTATTTCAAAAAATCGTAAAATTCACAAAATAACTCAACACTTTTCAGACAAAAAGATGGCGGAGTGTTTGTTTACATTACCCACCTCGAGACGGATTCAAGTCTCATCACTACACGAACGACCTCGATGTAAACGAACCTCCCCTTGAATATAAATAATTTTTATGCTATAAATTCATAACACTGTAATTTCCTCCACCTGTTAAATTATAAATCATATACGTCATTCAGGTAAAGGAATTTGTAAATTAGAGGTTAATTAAAAATGTATCCAGGAAGAGAGTTGGCGGGGGATGCTTTTCCGCCTCCCTCGGATTGTGTCGTCATACTTATATTAAACGAACGGATGTACACTAATTACAATAAGAATAGTTGTAATAATAATAATAATAATTAACATACAGACACAGAGACACACACAAAGGGAAATAAATCCGCTTTAAGGAAATACTCTTAAAGAAAATGTGGCAACGTTGAAAGGAAAGAGAGAGAGAGAGAGAGAGAGAGAGAGAGAGAGAGAGAGAGAGAGGATTATGTAGCTAGGCAGGGCAGCAGTACAGTACAAGACGTGAACCCAGACCTGGGTACGAACCTTCAGTCTGGTTAGGTACGTTTTGGGGACGAAATGTTTACTCTATTTGAGGTCCAGGCGTGGTGTGTTGGGGAGAGGGGGGGGGGGGGGAAGGATGAGAGGGGTAGAAAAGAGGAGATAAAGAGAGGGGGTAATAAAGATAGAGAGAGAGAGTAAAGAGAAATAGAAATAGAGAACAACAACAAAAATCACAAAATCACACAAACAAAGACACATTAAAACAGAATGAAAGAGGAGGCAACAACAACAACAACAACAACAACAACAACAACAACAACAACAACAAAAATACAACAACGACAATAGCTAAAGATATATATAATTACATGAATAGATAACCATAATACGTCATAAGAAAACAAAAATAAGTTTTGGAGTTCCTCAACTTGTGAACAGCTTTAAAGGAGAGTCCAAAACTGGGTCCATTTTGGAATGAGGTCAACACGTGAGAGAGAGAGAGAGAGAGAGAGAGAGTTCGAAAAATTTAGGAATTGTTATGTGAGTACTGAAAAAATTGTGGCTACATACATACATACATACATACATACATACATACATAAAGGGACTCGTTTATCAATACATTACATTACATGAGCACACACACACACACACACACACACACGGACACAAAGAATGTCATATACACACAAACACACATACCCTCATACGCATATGCAAAATAAACATACACACATGGGTTGCTTATACAATACATACACAATGGTAAAACACATATACATACATATACTCAAATACACACAGACACACACAGCCCACCTGCTCTCTCTCTCTCTCTCTCTCTCTCTCTCTCTCTCTCTCTCTCTCTCCTCATCATTTCTATTCGTCTGCCCTTATATCTCGTTTACTTTGTCTTCCTGTTCTTTTTTCCTCTCACCTTTTTCCTCTCCATTTATTTTCTTCCTTCCTTCCTTTGTTCTTTTTCATATTTTCTTTTTCTTCCATTCATTTTCATTCCTCTTTTCCTCCTTCCCCTTTTTCCTCCTCCGTCTTTCCTCTCTCTCCTTCCTCCCCTCATATTTCCCCTTCCTCCTCTATGTACCCTCTTCCCTCCCCCCCTCCTCGCTCCTTTTCTCACCACCACCACCACCACCACCACCATCACCACCACCATCACCACCACTCCACGAACACAACAGCTGATGATATAAAAACATTACGTCATGGCCTTCATCAGCTGATCGAACCAAAACAAATAACATTTTCGCGCCCTTTTTAAACTAAGTCGCTTAGAGTCCAAATCTGTAAAAACGTTCACGAGGCGATTTTCATCCTTTTAAGTGGGTCATACGTGGATTTATAATCAGTTATGGTAGAGTCTCATCGTAATCTTGGCGCCATTTAGAGTGCTATCTATAATTCAGTGGTATAAAGTGGGTTAGGTGCGTTCTCAGATCACCAGATAAGAGTAAAATTTAACGTAGGAACCTTTGTGAATCCATTTTTTTGTGTCGTAGCTTAAGTGAGTTAGTCAAATGCCATTTTTCATCGCCAGTTGAAGGCATACAAAAAAACACGCAGAAAAATCTCACTCGATGTTAGACCAAAGCTGAGAGATTAATTTTCCTTCTTCCTGCAGGTAAAGAATGTCCTCTTAATTGGACGAGGACAATTTTTCTCTTAAAGAAGGAAAATTGTTGTCGTATTTACTCAAATTTTACCTCAGATGATGTTCATTATTTCGAGATTTTTTTTTCGTTGTTTTGGGAGGGGGGGAAGGGGGGGAGGGGGAGAAATAAATTGTTTGGAAAAGCTTTACATTTTAATATTTGTTTTTTATGTTGTTTACAAGAATTTGAGTTTATTATATATCAATTATATTTACATCTCTCTCTCTCTCATCACTGCAATTCTTGACCATTAACTCTCCCACACACACATCTAGGCCAGAAGGGTGATGCTAGAGGGAGGAGTGCGTTTTATCATGGCTTCGACTTCTTTCACTCTCTCTCTCTTTCTTTTCTCATTATTCATTCTTTCTTTTTTCTTTCCATTCGTTCTTTATTTTATTTTCCATTTCATCTATGTTTTATCCTCTCTCTACACAAGACAACACATACCCCCCCTGTCTTCCCTTTTCTCACCTCCTCTCTTCCCTCCCTCTCTTCCTTCTTCCTTCCTTCCTCTCTCACCTACGCCGCCCTATCGTAAGCACACAACCCAAGGTCAAATGGTACAACCCACTGACACGTGGGTGTATCTTTTTGCGAGTATATATACAGGTCCTCCTCTCCCCCCCTCCCTCCCCCCACCCCATCCACCCCCCTCCCACCACACCCCCCTCCCCCTCCCCCTCCTCCCACCACCCCCACCCCATCCACCCTCCCCCTTCCCCTCCTCCATGTCCACGTAACCCACACGTCTTCCAATTGTTTACACACACACACACACACACACACACACACACACACACACACACACATACAAACACACACACACACACACACACACACACACACACACACACACCCACACACACACTTTGTATCCTAAATGAATTGCGATGTTTGTACTCTGCTTACATAGTTTATAAGTACAGTAGGTTACAGTTGTCTTTCAGTGGGTACATAACGAATGGATGACTTACAAAGGTCTTAACAAGTGGCGTTAATTTTGTAATATATTTAAAGACTTTATTATTAAGTGAGTTTTAAGTATTTTGTAACCTACTTGAGGAAAAATGTTAAGTAGTTAAGTATATTATATATTGTACTTATGACCTGGTTAAGGAAGTCATATCATATATATTTAACTTACAGTTGCATTCTCCTTCCTTCCTTCCTTTCTTTCTTTCTCTATTTCTCTTATTTATCAATTTTTTTCCATTTCTCTTTTTCTTTAGTTATCCATCGATGTCTCTATCTATCTATCTATCTATCTATCTATCTAACGCCCATATGTGTGTCTGTATGTATATATCTGTGTATATGTGTGTATGTGAATATCTAATGTATATGAGTGTATGTGTGTATATGTGTGTATTTTGTTTGTGTCCACCTGGGTACAGTCACCCGGTTGGTCACTGTGTGTGTGTACCCTTAGTGAGTGATTACTGCCAAGTCATACCTCTCTACTTCAAGGTCGAGCTATACCCCTTGTCCTTGAAGCAGTGTTGAGTATAAAGGTTGATTATTATTCATACATTTAACATCAATATACGAAATATGGCTTCTGTTGATGTTTTTATGATGATTTTGTTTTATTCTTTGTTTTTCTGGTTGTTTTATTTGGATTTTTTTTTTCGTTTTTCCTCGTTTTTTTTTGTATTTTTGAGTTACTTATTTTGTGTTTGTTGTGGTTTTTTTTTTAGTTTGTTTGTATTTTAAGTGTTTTATTAGTGTTTGATTGTTTGGTTGTGATTGGTTATATTGTGTTTGTTTTTATTAATTTGTTTGGTTGTATCTTCTGTTGTTGTTGTCGTTGTTTTGTTGTTGTTGTTGTTGTTGTTATTGTTTTTGTCTCTCCCTTGAGTATGATGACTTAAACCCTTTTACCCGATGATTTAACCCCTTGAGTATGATGACTTAACCCCTTAATACGATGCTTTAATCCCTTGAGTATGATGACTTAACCCCTTAATACGATGATTTAATCCCTTGAGTATGATGACTTAACCCCTTTATACCATGATTTAACCCCTTGAGTATGATGACTTAACCCCTTTAATACGATGATTTAACCCCTTAAGTATGATGAAGTCTTACCTAATAACCATTATGGTAACTGTATTGTCATGTACTGTATAATGTATCGCTGGTTGCAGGTGTGTGTGTGTGTGTGTGTGTGTGTGTGTTGTGTGTGTGTGTGTGTGTGTGTGTGTGTGTGTGTGTTCCCAAGGCGTTTCTATTACGCTGTTTACATCTAAAACACTGTTGCCAATTACGAGTATATATCCGCACTGAAAATGGCCAATTAGGAATGTTTATACCGGTTGAGTTGTTGCCAACTAGGGCTATTTGAGAACACACACACACACACACACACACACACACACACACACACACCGCCCTGTTGACAGTCTTTGAAGCCTCTGGTACATGACGATGCGGGCGCGCGGCGTGCCAAGGCATGCAATCTTCGTTATTGCTTATATGTGTATATATTTGCCTGATGTGTGTACATATGTGTGTGTGTGTGTGTGTGGCTAGCTTGCATGTGTCAGTCGACGAGGGACTTAGCGTTTATCGTACATCTTCCTATGTGTGTGTGTGTGTGTGTGTGTGTGTGTGTGTGTGTGTGTGTGTGTGTATATATATATATATGTGTGTGTGTGTGTGTGTGTGTGTGTGTGTGTGTGTGTGTGTGTTGCCACGTGACTCTTGTACGTCGTGTGCTGCCACTCTGAGTCGAATTCTCTAAGACCCCTTGAGTGTATCACCTGGTGGAGTGGAGGAGGAGGTGGAGGAAGAGTGGAGGGAGGAGTGGGAGGAGGAGTGTGGAGGGGGGGAGGAGTGTGTGGAGGGAGGAGGAGGGTGGTGGGAGGAGGTGGTGGAGGTGGAGCGTGGAGGAGCGGGAGGAGGAGTGTGGAGGTGGAGGTGTGAGGGTGGGTGGTGGGAGGGGTGGAGGAGTGGTGGAGGAGTGTGGTGGAGGAGTGTGGTGGAGGGAGTGGGTGGAGGAGTGTGGTGGAGGAGGTGGAGGAGGTGTGGTGAGTATGGAGGAGGAGGTGGTGGAGGAGTGTGGTGGAGTGTGAAGGAGTGGAGGAGCGTGGAGGAGGAGGTGGAGGTGGAGGAGGTGGTGGAGGAGGTGTGGTGGAGGAGTGTGGAGGAGGTGTGGAGGGAGGAGGAGTGTGGAGGTGTGGAGGAGGAGGAGTGTGGAGGAGGAGTGTGGAGGAGGAGTGTGGAGGAGGAGTGTGGAGGAGGAGTGTGGAGGAGGAGTGTGGAGAAAGAGTGTGTGGTGTGAGTATCAAACAGTCATGTATGGATATATGTGTGTACAGTATACTCTCTATCGCGTCCACGTGTTGGGTACGAATTCACAAAACGTACTCGAGCTAACTTTACCCTTGACTAACATTGACTGAACGTATGTAGTTAATTAAGGTCGAATCTCAGTGTTATTCAGATCCACAGTGTATATGATCTTGACCCCTTGGATACTTAAAAGGGGTTAAAGGGTTAAATTTGGGGTCCGTTTAGCTTGGGGGGCCCCATTAGGACTGAGGTACATGCCATATGACAGCTCCCCTCCCCCCCTCTTTTGTGTGGCGCCTAGTGACAGCGACCACCGCTTGAGCGCAGTGTGAGGATTATGCAAGGTGTAGGATGATGCCAAGTAGTGATTATACATTTGTTTATTAATTATTGCTTGATCATGTGTGTGTGTGTGTGTGTGTGTGTGTGTGTCTGTCTGTCTGTCTGTCTGTCTGTTTGTCTGTGTGTGCATGACAGTTACCTTAATCCGTTATAATGTATGTATGTATGTATGTATGTATTGAAGTTATTTAAAACTATTTAATGAGAACAATATATATTTTAAAGGGTAAGAGGAAGGTTTGGCTACGTTGCAGTGAGGGATGACGAGGTTTGGCACCACTGTAAAGTTTTGAGACTTTCCCTGACGTACAGTAGAGAGAGAGAGAGAGAGAGAGAGAGAGAGAGAGAGAGAGAGAGAGAGAGATGGATAGATACACTAACAGACAGACAGACAAACCAGACAGGAAATGACAGACAGACAGGAGGACACTCAAATTTAGGCACTAAAATGATGTTGTTTTTACCCCAACAATACTGAAGATGTCAACCCAAGGCCACACACACACACACACACACACACACACACACACACACACACACACACACACACACACACACACACACACACCTCACACACACACACACACACACACACACACACACACACACACACACACACCCCCTCTCTGCCCTCTCTCTCTCTCTCTCTCTCTCTCTTTCTCTCATAAGCCATACACAATATTCCACCACCTGTATTTTGCATAATCTCAATTAGTGCAACAAAGACGTGGCCATATTGTAAGTGTTCATGTGGCCAGCCTTGGTGTTCATGTGGCCAGCCTGTGTGTTCATGTGGCCAGCCTTGGTGTTCATGTGGCCAGCCTGTGTGTTCATGTGGCCAGCCTGTGTGTTCATGTACTGGGCGAACACAACCAGTCAGGTGAACAGGTAGTAATACATGTGTGTGTGTGTGTGTGTGTGTGTGTGTCAACAACAGGTTAGGATTGTTCCTCCAACACTCATCTCTTCTCTTCTCTCTCTCCCTCTTCTTCCCCTTCCTTCCTTGTCTTCTTCTATCCTTCCTATTCTCCCTATACCTCGTCTTCATCTTTCTAATCTTCCTTTCTCTCCCTCTTGTTTCTTCTCTTCCCTCTCCTATATCTTCTCTTTCTCCTTCCTCTTACCCCTCCTATTCCCCTTCTTCCTTCCCCTTCCTTCCTCTCCTAAACGCAAGGTTAAGTGTAGGTTAACTCAGGCAGGTAGGTTAAGGCAGGCAGGTTGGTTAACTCAGGCAGGTAGGTTAAGTCAGGCAGGTAGGTCAATTATCAACAGGTTGTAATATTGCAAAAATGGGTGAAATATTATAGAATCAAGTTTGGTGTCAGTGTTTGTGTGTTTGACGTCACTGTTTGTTTATCGATGTGTTTGTTTGTGATGTTTTTCTGGTGTGTTTTTTCTCGTGTTTATGTGTTTGTTTCGTGGGTTGGATTCTTGTGTTTTCATGAGGTTCCCTACTGTATCCACACACATACACACACACACACACACACACACACACAATATAGAGAGAGAGAGAGAGAGAGAGAGAGAGAGAGAGAGAGAGAGAGAGAGAGCCATGAACCACTAGGCATTTAACAATATTAGGTCACGGCTCAGCTGTTGCCTCCTGTGACGTAAGGATTGGGGAGGTCAACCTTGGAGTCGGGGGGTGAGGAAGAGAGAGAGAGATAGAGAGAGATATATCGTTGCAATGTATGTTACGACCCACAACCACTACCTACTACAACTATCACTACTCACCACAATTACCTCATTTATTACCATCTGCTACAGTAACGACTACCACTTTCCACCACCACCTACCATAACTACCACCATCTACAACCACCTACAACAACTACCAGCACAAGGTCTACAACATTGTCATATAAAAACTTGTATTTGTTATTTTTCGATGAGTCATCTTTGTCATATTAATAGACATATTTGTATTTGTTTTATTGTTTTATTGTTTGGGATCTAATTAACTGTCTGTTTGTTTGTCTGTGTTTCTGTTTATATGTTTTTATGTTTGGGATGACTTTTTTTTCTTGTTTGTCTGTCCGTTTGTATGTTTGGGTCTGTTTGTGTATTTAGTGTGTTTGTTTTCGTAAATGTTTTTTTCTGTCTGTCTGTCTGTTTCTCCTTATATCTGTAGTCTCTCTCTCTCTCTCTCTCTCTCTCTCTTCACGACCAGAAAATAGCAGAGTAGAAAGTGGGGTAGTGGTGGAGGAGGTGGTGGCAGGGAGGGGGTGGCTGGGAGGGGGTAGTAGCAGGAGGGGGTGGCGGGAGAAGGGGGTGGCTGAGGGGATAGTGGTAGGGAGGGGGTAGGGCAGGGAGGGGTAGTGGCGGAGAAGGGGTGGCTGAAGGGAGTGGCAGGAGGGGGTAGTAGCAGGGAGGGGGTAGTGGCAGGAGGGGGTAGTGGCATGGGGGTAGTGGCAGGAGGGGTGGCTGGAGGGGATAGTGGTAGGGAGGAGTGGCAGGGAGGGTCGTGGCACGGAGGGGGTAGCAGGGAGGGGTAGCAGGAGGGAGGTGCTGGGGTAGGCATGGAGGGGTAGAGGAGGTAGTGGCAGGGGGGGTAGTAGCAGGAGGGTGTGGCAGGAGGGGTAGCAGGGAGGGGGTAGTGCAGGAGGGGTAGTGGCAGGAGGAGTGGCAGGAGGAGGTAGTAGCAGGGAGGGGTAGTGGCATGGAGGGGTAGTAGCAGGAGGGGGTAGTGGCAGGAGGAGGATAGTGGGAGGGGTAGTGCAGGAGGGGGTAGTGGCAGGGAGGGGTAGGCAGGGAGGAGGATAGTGCAGGGAGGGGTAGTATGGAGGGGTAGTAGCAGGGAGGGGTAGTGGCAGGAGGTAGTGGCAGGGAGGGAGTGGCAGGAGAGGATAGGCAGGGAGGGGTAGTGGCATGGAGGGGTAGTAGCAGGAGGGAGTGGCGAGGAGGATAGTAACAGGAGGAGGCAGGAGGGGTAGTAGCAGGAGGGGGTAGTGGCAGGGAGGGGTAGTAGCAGGAGGGGTAGTGGCAGGGAGGAGGTAGTGGTAGGAGGGAGGGCAGGGAGGAGGTAGTGGGTAGTCAGTAAAGGTCAATTGCTTGATTAGTTTAGTCTCGGTCTGATTCATTGTTTACGGCAGAGTCAAGGTCCTTTACGTGACACAGACAGACAGACAGAGAGACAGACAGACAGACAGAGAAACAGACGAATATATAGAGAGAAAGAGCGAGAGAGAGAGAGAGAGAATACGTCAAAAAAAAACTTACATTTCCTCCTTAAAAAGAAAACGAAATATTGCTTTATCTAATCTAACTTAACCTAACATTTACCGAATTTAACCTAACGTGAAAAAAAATGTAACCTAACTTAACTCGAAACCACATCTGAACTAAACCCTAACCTTACCCTAACCTAACCTAACCTAACCTAACCCTACCCTAAACTAACCTAATCCAAAATCTCTACCCACCCAACCTTACTTAACCAAACACTAACACTAACCTAATTTCATAAACTTTATACAACACCCAAGCAACGTGACCTTACCTGACCTAGTTTACCCACCTGGTCGTCTCGGAAAGGGCTAGTTTTTACTTAGAAGGCCTTGTTGTTGTGTAGGGAGGGGAAGAGGGAGGGGGAGAGGGGAGGGAGGGAAGGGGGAGGAGGGAAGGGGATTATCATTCATGTGTTAGTATTAGCCAATTGAGTTGTTGTAAGAAATTTATTCGAAACAATTGTTAGCTCATTCCTTTGCTCTCATTATTTTACTTGATTTGCTTTAATCACTTTGTTCTATTTCAATCTATATTCTATCTGTCTCTTTTTGTCTATTTCTCTCTGTCTGCTTCTGGGTTTTTCGTTTATCTGTTTGTCTGTATGTCTGTCTGTCTGTCTGTTTGTCTGTATGTCTTCGTCTGTCTGTTTGTCTGTATGTTTGTTTGTCTGTCTGTCTGTTTGTCTGTTTGTCTGTTTGTCTGTCTGTCTGTCTGTCTGTCTGTTTGTCTGTCTGTCTGTCTGTCTGTCTGTCTGTCTGTCTGTATGTCTGTCTGTCTGTCTGTCTGTCTGTCTGTCTGTCTGTCTGTCTTTTTTTTCTGTCTTTATCTGTCTTTCTCTCTCTCTTTCTCTTTCTCTCCGTATTATTTCCTAATCTTTCATCTTTTATCTTTTCTCTTCTACTCTCCTTCCTCTTCTTTCTATCTTTCTCTCTCACTATTGTACTTTAACTATCTACCTCTTCCTTTCCTACTCTATGCCTGTTCCTTTTACTTCCTCATCTCCTATTCCTCTCTTTTCCTTCTCCACTACATAGGAGGAAAAAAAAAAGGCCTATATCTCCTATAATTTAAATGTAAAAGACCTAATTTTTTAACTAAATAAAGATCTTATTGGTTTATATATACAAACTAAATTTCATTAAAATCCATTAATATTTCTTTAAGTTATCGCATTTATAAATACCAGACGTTTCACCCCACAAGAAGCCGACATACTAGACCATTCAATAATATCGGTCATAAGTGCCTAAAACAAGGAGATAGAATGCTCATTAATATACACATTCAAGAGACTCACATTACACAACGTTCTGACCAACAATGCAACAAACACACAAACACCAAACATACACAAACATTGAACAAAGATTTTACAAACACAGAGACAAATATATTTAACAAATGCTGAACAGAGAGCAGGGCCAGGTCCGTACGCTCTCATGTACCTTAAAGAACCTGCATAGTTTTATTTTGTAATATACATTTGGCAATCCTCCAGACGCGCACATAAAAACACACACACACACACGCACACACACACACACACAGAGTACCTCGAATGCTCTTGCTCTACCTGGGTCCGTTCCTAGTCCGTTCTTCTCAATCGTTCGTAAGTTAAAATATTTCCTGTTACCACTGAGAGGTTTATAAGCCAACACTACATTCTGATAAGTACTTACTTTTCCTACTGCGCTGTTGATGTAAATACGGACCGATCCACCCACAGCTGTATAGTTACGACACGTTTCTAAGTTACACAATTTTCCTTCTATCGTATGTGAGAACGTATCTAACTGACTGACGTAAGTTACAAAACATATCTTTGCCTCAACTAAGTGACAATATAAAGATTCTAACAAAAATAGCGTCTAATTTACTCCCGGACTCTACTATTTACCTCAATATGATAATATAACCACTCATTCACGTTCATCCTATAAGAAATAATTGAAATGGTTATCTTTTTTCTTTTTTTTTTGGAGGTGATTCAAAGACATGATATTAGTCTTACTCGTCCATCCTAGGGGAAAAAAAGTCTTACTCGTAATAATATACTTTTGGCGAAATTTTTTTTGTTCTTTAAATAAAAAACAAAACAAATAAACTGTACGTGTTTTTTGTTCGTGATGTGATTATTAGTTTGTTTTTGTTTTTGAGTGGATGTGATTTTTGGAACAAATGAACAGTGAACAACTAAAATGAACTATTAGTTTTGTTTTGAAGCCTTTGAACTAATTTCTAGTTTTTTTTTTTGCGTTCAAAGATTGTGAAAAATTGCTTGAACGTATTTATTTGTTGGTCTTTTTTTTGAACAAGTAATAATTTCTCCTTTTGAACACAAGTAGACATTAAACTGTGATGAACAATGAAACTAAGTGAACGTTGAACAGCGGTGAACATTAAACTGTGGTGAAAAATAATCAAGTGAACACTGAACTGTGAACATTGATTAGCAGCGAACATTGAACAGGGATGAACAATGAACAAATATAACCAATCCAGGCGATAAAACTTCAAATAGCTTCTGGTATATTTTTAATCTGAGTTGAACTTTGAACTTTCAACTCGCGTTCGATATTATACCCAGAGTTCTCCCGAGACGCACAAGTTATATCGCCTAAGAGAAAAGCGAATAGAAATCTGAACTTTTTTCCCCACGAAGACGAAAATATAAACTTTCTACGTTCAGAATTAATCAATAAATAAAACTTACTGAAACGAATTGAACTTTGAACACGGGATAAATTTCACCCCGTAAAAAAAAAAATATATATATATATATACATAGAGAGAGACCTTGAGAATTTGGGTTATTTTTGAGTATAATTGAACTTCAAGATAAAGTTCAAAAGAGATGAATGATAATTACCCCCCCTTCCCCCTCACCCCCTCCCTCCCCACCCCCAATTTAAATGAAAATAATAGTCAAGCTTCTTTATAGGTGCCGAGTGAGAAGGAGGAGGAGGGGTAGAAGGAGGAGGAGGAGGAGGAGAGAGGAGGAGGAGGAGGAGGAGGAGAAGAAGCATTTAGGAACTTTTTCTAAAATTTCTCCCGCACAATATATGACGATCCGGAGTGAAAGTCTCTGAGAGAGAGAGAGAGAGAGAGAGGGCAGAGAGAGAGAGAGAGAGATATTGAAAAAAGAGAGTAGGTTTTAGCATTTAATAACTATATCAACACACACACACACACACACACACACACACACACACACATGATTCTGATCTTACACCTGACAGTCAGTCGCCAGTAATACCTCACCCTTATTAAGTGAACACCTGGAATTCATTAGTACATGCACCTCGCTTACCTGAACGGCTATACGTACCGGTAAATACCCTCCTGTACACACGGATATCATTAGCATATGTATTTTCGTGTCTCTTGTATACATAATGAATACAAAGTTTCAATGCCATGGGAGTACTGGACATCTTGGAGGCCTATTGGGGACCTACTGGGGACCTATTGGGGACCTACTGGGGACCTACTGGAGACCTATTGGGGACCTACTGGGGACCTACTGGAGACCTATTGGGGACCTACTTGGTGACCTACTGGGGACCTATTGGGAACCTACTGGGGACCTACTGGAGACCTATTGGGGACCTACTGGGGACCTACTGGAGACCCACTGGTGACCTACTGGGGACCTATTGGGAACCTACTGGGGACCTACTATGACTGGGGACCACTCAACAGTCTTCCTAGTACCTCACCTGGCCATACAACAGCTCACTCTCCCCTGTACCTCACCTGGCCATACAACAGCTCACTCTCCCCTGTACCTCACCTGGCCATACAACAGCTCCTCTCCTTGCACCTCACCTGGCCACACAACAGCTCACTCTCCCTGTAACCTCACCTGGCCACACAACAGCTCATCCCCTGCACCTCACCTGGCCATACAACAGCTCACTCTCCCGTAACCCCACCTGGCCACAACAGCTCACTCTCCCCTGCACCTGGCCGCGGCAACAGCTCACCTCCCTGTGTACCCTCACCTGGCCATACAACAGCTCACTCTCCCCTGTACCTCACCTGGCCATACAACAGCTCATTCTCCCCTGCACCTCACCCACATACAACAGCTCACTCCCCTGTACCTCACCTGGCCACAACAGCTCACTCTCCCCCGTAACCTCACCTGGCCATACAACAGCTCACTTCCCTGCACCCTCACCTGGCCATACAACAGCCCACCTCCCCTGTACCCCACCCACATACAACAGCTCACCTCCCCCACCACCCACACACAGCCTCACCTCCCCCTGTAACCTCACCTGGCCATACAACAGCTCACCTCCCCAGGACCCTCACCTGGCTTACAACAGCTCACTCTCCCCCTGTACCCCACCTGGGCCAAGTACAAACAGCCTACCTCCCCTGTACCTCACCTGGCCATACAACAGCTCACTCTCCCCTGTACCTCACCTGGCCATACAACAGCTAACTCTTCCTGTATAAAAAACAACCAGGAATAACCCAGAGTCAAACCTAGAATAACTTAGCCTCATAATAACCCAGAAGTTCTTGCGTGGTGAACCAAACAACACTGTGTCCATGAGACTCTTAACTAGTCATGCAACCCTAATGAGATGTGTCAAGTAAAACGTGTATAATACTCGTACATCACAAATATTAAGATCAGAAGACCACGAGATTGTATCACTATTAGATTAAGGTTAATTGTATTTAAGTTTGACCTTAGTGGGGTAATATAATGCTAGCTAGGATTGAGAGTTAATAGAAATGGTGGTGTTTACTAGTATTGGGGCCTATTGACACTGGGGGCCGATACTTAGACTGGGGGCCGATACTTAGACAGGGGTTCCCATGTGATCAGACGTCCAGAGAGATATTATCATGTCCATTCCCGTAGACAATTATCAATAGAAACCAGAGAAGACATATGGTTTAACTTATAGGATGTTGTCCATTACCAGAACCACACACACACACACACACACACACACACACACACACATACACACACACACACACACACACACACACACACACACACGAGAGCAAGGACACCATGTACGTATGTCTTCACAGTCGGTCTCAAAGGGTTACATCATCGTCCTCAAAGGGTTAAACCATCGTCCTCAAAGGGTTACATCATCGTCCTCAAAGGGTTAAACCATCGTCCTCAAAGGGTTAAACCATCGTCCTCAAAGGGTTACATCATCGTCCTCAAAGGGTTACATCGTCCCTCAAAGGGTTACATCGTTCTTAAAGGGTTAAACCATCGTCCTCAAAGGGTTAAACCATCGTCCTCAAAGGGTTAC
>NW_024744241.1:80000-97500 GCF_018991925.1 Homarus americanus | reverse complement strand
GTATCAAATGAGCCTCAAGGTATTCTGCCAAACACATGGACTCATGGAAACTTAGTGCCAATCCCTAAAGATAATTCTCCAAACTTCAGGTCCATTTCACTTATCATCTTCTAAGTTTCAAGTCAAAGACAAACTGGCCCTTAATCTGTACGGATTCATGCCTGGGCGTAGTACACAGACATGCTTTGGAGAATATCTTGTTTACTCTAAGAATAAGACACAAACAGCCTTCATAGACCTTAAATCAGCCTTTGATGTAACTAATAGAGACAATATACTTGAGCAACTTGCTAATTTTGGCAGTTAAACTGGTGTTCTGTTTAGCGGAGTCAAAAGAAACAGAATGAAAGCACAATCTTATTGCTGACATTCCAGTTCAACATGCTGAAGCTGTAATATGTTATGCTGATGACATATGCATTATGGCAAAGACCCAAACCCAAGCTCCAAGCAACACTTTATGTATTGGCTCGGAAGACTGTGAAATGTGGTCTCGTAATTTCTGTTGCCAAAACGAGGGTCCTCAATCGTTGCCCATCTCAACCTGTGTCTCGTAACTTTCACATTAACAGCATGCCTTTGGAACTATGTAGCTCTTATAAATATTTTGGAATTAATGTGAATGATGCCAACTTCATCGGCAGCGGTCGTGCCAAACTATTGCAGCGCACTGAACCTCTCGGAACCCTTGTTGGGAAGTGCTATGGAATTAACATCACCTATGCCCGTACCTTCTCTTTCCACTTCATTCGATCTACAGTTGATTATCATGGTATGTCTCTTGTTACTCTTCATTTCACATAACTAGACAGCCTAAAGCCCTAGAGGTAGTACAAAATGAAGTCATAAGCATCATCTTAGGATGGCCCAAATTTCCCAGAATTGTAATCACGAGGAAAGAGCTTGGGTTGACCTTTATGCGACGGGATATCACTACTTAATATTATGTTCTGAGTCAAAATTTTCAAGGAAAATAATGATTCCCTCCACCACAGCTCTACTTCAATTGAGTTTCTATCTTAGCTACGTTGACCATCTGTCTCTCCTACTACAAAAATCTCTTCGCTGATCGTGGCTTCGTGGAAGTAATTCTGATCTCTTGAAGCTGAAAATAAATCACTTATTCAAATAAAGTCTTTAATCCTATTTTTCCTTTGTTAGATATACCACTCCTTATACATTACAAATACACTAAACACATTAATTTGTTGAAATGTTTAACACTAGAGACTATAAACAGTCTTCAGAATATTAAATTACGTGAATGTTTTCCTTTTACTGATGGTTCTGTGCAGACAAACACAGGTAGATCAGGTTGTGCATGTGTAATATCTAAAGAGAATGAGGCGATAGTGTTAACCATTATAAAGACTGAACAACTGGGCCAGCACAACACAAACTAATGGAAATCTACCAAGCCACAGACTACCTTAAAGAAAATGAACGTGTGGGATGATATTCTCTGACTCTTAAAGTGCTTTACAATCGATGAAATATCATTCTCAATATCTAAAGTTGTCTGTAATATTAAAAGAGAAACGTGATAACTGATACAGAGAATAACCTTTGTATTGAATTTGTGTAGATGTTGTCTCGTGTTGGAATTAGGAAACATAATTGTGTAGACCGACTGGGCAATGAGGCAGACCGATTGGGCAATGAGGCAGACTGATTGGGCAATGAAGCAGCAACAAAGAAAATATTTGACCTTGACCTTGACCTTGGCCTATCTAATGTAATATTTTAAACCATACAAGTTAAAATCGTGAATGCTGACCTAAAAGATATGATAGTTGTAGTATTAGTAAATTTGACAAAGTTTGTGACAAGAGGTTACCGGTATGGCCAGCACAAGAACAGAAACACATAATGAGATGTAGTCATAGCTAGAATTAGACTATGATACAGACACATTGAATTGGGAGTTCTTGCAGATATGCTGATGGTGTATCCTAAATTTCCTTGTCCACACTTATTTTTTTTTAATATATATAACACTAATTGAATATCATTTATTGTATTATATTCTCTTGTATATGAACCTCTGTCCTATGTGGCAGTGAACAGCGATAAGCACCCTTAGTGTCAAGACCTGACTAAACTATCTGCATTAGGCAAAACTGTACTTCAATCTCGATAATAAAGTTATTAGACTAAAACAGAAACAGATGGAAAAAAGAAACAAGAAAACTTTACAGCATAACACGCACTCTCTCTCTCTCTCTCTCTCTCTCTCTCTCTCTCTCTCTCTCTCTCAAACAGCATTGCATAACTAGCGGGGCGCCTCGGGTACCCAGATGTTGGGTAACGGAGTTGATCAATTGCGCAAGCTGAGGTGGTAACACTGGTGCAATCCCACCTTGACAAGTCGACCCTGATCTGGTAACACCCTTTCAGAAGGAGGGAGGAAGGGGGGGGGGGGTGTTTTCTATGGCTATACTTGGGGGTTGACATTCTATGATAGTACGGTACATTGATGTGGTAATAGTTTTTTAAGGGTTTTGACCTTTATTTGGTAATACTTATTTGAGGTAGTGGCCTTGATTTGGTAACTTTTTTTTTGGGGGGGTAAGGGGGTAAGGGAGTATTTTTTTATATGGCTACGGTGTTTGGGTTGATATTATAAGGTGGATACGTTGATGTGGTAATAGTTTATAGAGGTATTGGCCTTGATCTGATAACACTTTCTTAGAATGAAGGAGAGAGGGTAAAGTTTTTGTTTAGCTATAATGTTTGGGTAGATATAATAATGGTGATGAACGTTGATTTAGTAACAATTTCTATGAGGTACTGACCCTAACCTGGTAACGCTATTTGTAGAGGTAGAAATGCTGATCTGGCAACACTACTTGTTGATATTTTCTCTAATTCTGGCTACGATATTTTTAAACGTTAAAATTGTTGCTTTGGTAACATTTTTTTTTAGTTTGTTAATGGTAAATTTATTCCTACGCGCGCGCGCGCGCGCGCGCGCGTGTGTGTGTGTGTGTGTGTGTGTGTGTGTGTGTGTGTCACGAGAAATAAAACACACACACACACACACACACGTATACATATATCAACAAACATAAACATAGAAGGATGCACAATTAACTAGCCACTCTACAGCCCCAAATAAACACGAGTGATAATAATAATCACGTCTCCTCTGATGACAACACTCCTCTGACCTATTTACTCAATGGGTGTGGACTTGGCAACACTTCTTGTTAGTGCTAAAAGTTAAATCATCTCTAAGTATAGTTCTGGTAACACTGTTTACTTGTGTCCGTTCCTCTGTTTTTTTTTTTTTTACATGAATTATTATTATTATTATTATTATTATTATTATTATTATTATTATTATTATTATTATTATTATTATTATTATTATTATTATTATTATTATTAGTAGTAGTAGTAGTAGTAGTAGTAGTAGTAGTAGTAGCAAACCCCCCAAAAGCATCACAAAACAAGAATGAAATACTCCAGTAGGTTACACATAGGCACGAACGTTATGCAAGTGTCCTTGTTAATAAGTACGCAAACACGTACTCCTCCTAGCCACCGCAACAAGCACAAGGACCCCCCAGACGCGACCTCGGGAAAGGACCTTGCCTGAATCACCCGTACACACACACACTCTCTCTCTCTCTCTCCGTCAGGCACTAGAGGTGGCGCCTCCTCCCTGAGTGAAGGTCTCAGTAACGTTGTTGTTATTGTAAGACACTGGTGAAAGGTCTCCCTAACAAGCCGGGTTTTATAGTGAAGATGTCTGTCTGTCTGTCTGTCTGTCTGTCTGTCTGTCTGTCTGTCTGTCTGTCTGTATGTCTTTCTTTGTCTGTCTCACATGGGTATTAATAACCCTTAGATCCCTTTTAAACCCTTAGACCCCTTTAAAAACCCTTAGATCCCTTTAAAAACCCTCAGATCCCTTTAAAAACCCTCAGATCCCTTTAAAAACCATTAGATCCCTTTAATAACCCTTAGACCCCTTTAATAACCCTTAGATCCCTTTAAAAAACCCCAGATCCCTTTAAAAACCCTCAGATCCCTTTAAAAACCATTAGATCCCTTTAATAACCCTTAGACCCCTTTAATAACCCTTAGATCCCTTTAATAACCCTTAGATCCCTTTAATAACCCTTAGATCCCTTTAATAACCCTCAGATCCCTTTAAAAACCATTAGATCCCTTTAAAAATCCTTAGATCCCTTTATAAACCATTAGATCCCTTTAATAAATATCCCATACCTTATAACGAGCCAATCTTCCTACCCAGATACAACTGATTACCCTAAAGAGGAGTCAACAAGGTAGTTAGGGTGTTGTATGGTAGTTAAGTAGTAGTTACTGCAATTAGTGGGTGCATTAATTAATAGGTAATAAACAAATAGAGAAGAAAATAAAGAAAATTAGTAAACAAAAGGCATTAGTGTGTGTGTTTGTGTGCGTATGTGTGTGTGTATGTGTGTGTGTGTGTCTATGTGTGTGTGTGTGTGTGTGTGTGTGTGTGTGTGTGTGTGTGTGTGTGTGTGTGTGTGTGTGTGTGTGTGTGTGTGTGTGTGTGTGTGTGTGTGTGTGTGTGTGTGTGTGTGTGTGTGTGTATGTGTGTGTTTGTGTGTGTGTGTGTGTCATTTTAATTGAATTTTGCCACGAATAGCAGCTAGTTTATTGTGCACCCCATACTCATCCTGTGAGCGGAAACGCAAAAAGGATAACAGAGTAGAAGTCACAAAGGATGCCTATCAGACGCCAGTAGTCAGGATATTGTGGCGTAGAATGTTACACCACAGAATTTCCAGTACAATGTTTGTTTATTTCTGTAAATATCTGCTGAGTTACTTATTAAATCTGGATACAGTCATATCCTCTAACTTGCCAACACACACACACACACACACACACACACATGTCTGGTCACATCTGCTTGAGGGACACACTGCCAGAGATGTGGTGACAACATCTAGTGATCTTGCTACTTGCTTCAAATACACGTTTTACTTGACACATCTCTCATCGTGATAAACAATGGATTGGCTAGTGTGTGTGTGTGTGTGTGTGTGTGTGTGTGTGCAGGTGAACAACCACGAGATGCTACCTGCATTAATAGAGAGAGAGAGAGAGAGAGAGAGAGAGAGAGAGAGAGAGAGAGAGAGATTATAAGATTTCATTTATTAACTTATTTATCTCATAATTACTACCGTAGGCTAAATAAGAGATAAACAAACAGACACATACATACATACATACATACATACATACATACATACATACATACATACATACATACTGTACCCCAAATGCATACACAAACAATCAAAAGTAAATAAAACACAAAAACCATCGCAAAAAAGAACCATCGTCTCAGTTACGCAATATGGCGGTGGGGTAGAGGAGACAAAAGATGTCTTCTCGCCATATTATGTTCCTATATTGTAATCTCCTCTCGTGTATGACCCTCGTGGCTTAAACACGGGATTAGGGACGTGGGGGGGAGGGGAATAGGGGATAGGAAGGGGGTTAGAATGGGCTAGAAAGGGAGGGTGAAGGGGGAGAGTGACCGCCCCCCTTCAGCACAGATAGCCAGGGATTCATTTGGGCATACAGTGATGCCAAGTCTACGTATGCTGTGTGTAGTACAGTTATGCCAAGTCTACGTATGCTGTGTGTAGTACAGTTATGCCAAATCTCCTGGGTGGTTTAGGCAGTTTGATGATTCGATAAGTTTAGAATATATATATTTTTTTAGAAGTTTGTGCACATATGTATACTTTCCTACACCTTAGTTAACCTGCAATCACATCTATACACATTTATACATATCGGTAACCACACAAATATGTATACAGTATGACCTATTATGCAAAGACTCCACGACCTTTAATCCGGACACAACAATATGGGTCAACAGCCAGACTAGCTTATTACATCATAACCCTCTTAACAGCCCCCCCCCCAATTACCTCAAGTTGGGGGGGGGGGGTTGTTTCAGCTCCACCCACACACGGTAGGACAAGGAACATGGCACGTAGCTACACACACACATACATATACTCGTACAAACATACGCACACACACTTGGACAATGGCCCCCGAAACGTGAGCTGATAATGGTTACGTAAGGCTGGCTGCTGGGGAGGTGTGTATGTGTGTGTGTGTGTGTGTGTGTGTGTGTGTGTGTGTGTGTGTGTGTGTGTGTGTGTGTGTGTGTGTGTTTAAATTCAATATGTATAGAAACACACACACACACACAACTCCTTTACAATAATCAACAACACCTTACCTAACCTAACCTAACCTAACCTTACCTAACCTAACCTAACCTAACCTAACCTAACCTAACCTAACCTAACCTAACCTAACCAAACCTAACCTAACCTAACCTAACCTAGCCTAACCAAACCTAACCTAACCTAAACCTCAAATTTCCGTATTAAAACCAATAACTATTAAGCCGATATCAACACACAACTAAACTGCACTCGAGCGGGTTTCCAACTCACTCTGGGGGGGGGGCAATATTTTTCAACATTCTGACCTTACCCTTTTACCTTCAGACCCCATATTCATTAGGTCACTATTGGGGTTCCTACTGAATATATCTCCCAAGTATGAATGGTTTAACTCTATCCGTTCTAGAGTTATCGTGTGGACAATAACGGAAGAGAGAGATTCAGGTGATTGGCTGCCCTACATATGCAATCACCTGATGGTAATTATTAATATACCCATAATTAAGGCATTAAAACTCTTCATATCTGTCTATAGGTGAATCACACATTTTAATACCAGCAGGTGACACAGGTAGGTGAAGCACACGTGTTAATACCAGCAGGTGACACAGGTAGGTGAAGCACACGTGTTAATACCAGCAGGTGACACATGTGGGTGAAGCACACGTGTTAATACCAGCAGGTGACACAGGTAGATGAAGCACACGTGTTAATACCAGCAGGTGACACATGTGGGTGAAGCACACGTGTTAATACCAGCAGGTGACACAGGTAGGTGAAGCACACGTGTTAATATGGATCTGTTACTCACCTGAATGCCAAAGTCAAGAATTTAGGTTGATCAAATGTCAAAGATGTGAGAAGAGGGGCAAGGGTGTGAGGAAGAAGGGCAAGACAGGGCAAGGGTGTGAGAAGAAGGACAAGACAGGGCAAGGGTGTGAGGAAGAAGGGCAAGGGAGGACAAGGATGTGAGAAGAGGGGCAAGACAGGGCAAGGGTGTGAGAGGAAACAAAGGAGGTCTAGTCAGATTACTTTAATGGGTACTGGATCAAATAGGCCCTAAATCCTAATAAACCCCGAAAGTCGAAAGAGTCCCAATTCTAATGGGTATCAGTCGTTATCGGGCCCTTTAGCTTTAATAGGCCCTAAGTTTAATGGCTCCCTTGTATTAGAGAGACGATAATAGTGGAAGCCAGTTGTAATAGGATCTTGATTTAATAGGTATCTGTGCTAGTAGGACCTATTTAAATGGTGCCTATTGCTAATGAGGGAAATAGTGTTAATAGGTATTCCTTTCTCCTTCCCTCCTTCCTTCTCCTCTACTTCTCTTTCCTCCTTCCTCTTCCTTACCTCCCTCCTTCCATCCCTCTCCCCCCCCTCCACCTCCTTATCTCGTCTCTACTTTTTCCTCATTCCCTTTCCTCTCCTCCCCTTCCTTCCTTCCCCTTTCCATCTCTCCTCCTCTCCCTCCCTTCCTTCATCTTGCTTCTACATTTCCCCCTCCTTCCCTTTCCTCTTCCAATCCTTCTCTCCCTCCCTCCCTCCCTTCTCCTTACCCCCTTCCCTTAGGTAATCTGGTATTGCATCATCACCCTTTACCTCCCTTCCTTCTCCCTCCCTCTCTTTCCCCCCTCCCTCCCTCTCTCCTCCCTCGCTGTCCTAAATTTCTCACCCCCACTGAATAGCTATGTCGCACACACACCCTCTCTCCCTTCAAAACACCTGCACACACACACACACACACCCACACACACACACACACACACACACACACACACACACACACACACACACACACACACACACACACACACACATACACACACACACACACACACACACACACACACACACACACACACACACACACACACACACACACACACACACACACACACACACACACACACACACACACACACACACACACACACACACACACACCCACACACACACACACACACACCACACACACACACACACACACACACACACACACACACACACACACACACACACACACACACACACACACACACACACACACACACACACACACACACACACACACACACACACACACACACACACACACACACACACACACACACACACACACACACACACACACACACACACACACACACACACACACACACACACACACACACACACACATACACACACACACACACACACACACACACACACACACACACACACACACACACACACACACACACACACACACACACACTAGGTACCCTTGTCAACATATAAAATACAATAACAATAATATCCCCTCTAATATAACTCAACGATAATAATACTAATAATAATAATAATAATAATAATAATAATAATAATAATAATAATACGAAAAATCCCTAGTGGCAACTTAAGCGATGACATAATCTTTTAAAAGTTTCCAATTCATGTTTTTTTTTGTATTTTATTTACATACATTAACCCACAACATTCTCATCTAACTAAGTAACCTTCTTATAAATTTTATACAACATACACAAATATACATATTTTTGTATTTTTTTAAAGTTATAATATACAATAACTATAAAAAGAAGGATTATATTGAGTTTTAATAATGAGAAGTAAGTTGCCAGTTAGAATAATAAATACTACTAAGTTCTTAAGTAATCACTATGTCTTTTGGTGTCTGAGTTATGGCTGATGTTACTAGATAAACGGTAAAGACATTAGACATTGTTTAAGTTTTTATGTCTTATAATTTAAATGATATTAGTTTGTTGTTGATTAGAGATACAGTTAAGTGAAATGAATTATTGTACAGTTATTGGATCCCTGTTGATGAGGAGAAGAAGAAGGAGGAGAAGAGGAAGAGGAAGAAGAGGAAGAAGAAGAAGAAGAAGAAGAAGGAGAAGAAGAGGAAGAAGAAGAAGAAGAAGAAGAAGAAAAGGAAGAAGAAGAAAAGGAAGAAGAAGAAGAAGAAGAAGAAGAAGAAGAAGAAGAAGAAGTAGAAGAAGAAGAAGAAGAAAAATGACATTAATGACATGGATATTACTAAAAAAATACTATTACTACTACTATGAGAGGGAGAGAGAGAGAGAGAGAGAGAGAGAGAGATCCAGCTGCTTGTATAGTCCGGAAGGAGAGGAATGCAAGGTTAGGGTGCATGGGTGGGAGGTGGTGGGGAGGTGGTGGGGAGAGAGGTGGGGAGGTGGTGGGGAGGAGGAGGAGGAGGAGGAGGCAGGTGGGGGAGGAGAATGAGGTGGGGAGGAGGAGGCAGGTGGGGGAGCTAGAAAAGTGGGGAGGAGAGGAGGAGGAGGCAGGTGGGGGAGCTAGAAAAGTGGGGAGGAGAGGAGGAGGAGGAGATATTGAGAGAATACCTGTAGAGAGAGACATACAGGTAACAGTAAAGGTAAGTAATTAGTACGTATGACCGGAAATGACGTCATCCCATTGACCTCGGCTACTCTGTGACGTCATACACATTATAACGGCCTAGAGTATCATAACGGTATGCTATATATAACGTAATGCATGTACTCTGACTACACATTAGTATAGACAGACATTCAGACAGACACAGACAGGGGAAACACATACATACATACATACATACATACATACATACATACATACATACACCCACAGGAAAGACTATGTAACTCAGGGTAGTTAGGTTCGTTGTGTCCTATTGGCCGCAGTTAGATGGCAATGAGTCGTTATGGAGGTCACGTGTCGTAATAATGGGGTGGAGAGTGAGAGGGGAGTGAGAGGGGGGAGAGGGGTGGTATTGTCCTTGGTGGGGATTGGTTACACTGCGTTTGTTTATGTAGGTCATCGAGTGCATTGGTAACACTTGCTATATTGGTTTGGTAATGTGTGTGTGTGTGTGTGTGTGTGTGTGTGTGTGTGTGTGTGTGTGTGTGTGTGTGTGTGTGTGTGGGTGGGTGTTCATCAGTATAGGCTTGCATGTACACATCTACAGTATATCTATATTTATGTAAATATATAATCTCTCTCTCTCTCTCTCTCTCTCTTCCGGGCCGACACACATCCCGAGACACGTGACCTCGGATTCTGCTTCATCATGTTACTCTTATCCCTCTCTGTCTCTCTCCCTACTCTCATTATCTCTTCCTCTCTACTCTCCCTCTTCTCCTCTCCATCTCTCTCGCCAGCTTATCGACCCTTGCCGATTACCGCAGAGAGAGAGAGAGAGAGAGAGAGAGAGAGAGAGAGAGAGAGAGAGAGGATGGTGGGGGGGTGAGATGAGAGGGATGTGTACGTTTGTAATATATGTTTGTGTGTATGTGTCTGCTTGTGTGTATGTGTTTTCCCCGCTGAAGAATGTCGTATCACAGCTTTTATACGTTTCGTCTAATCAAAGGAGGGGTTATTACGTCACTAATCCAGTTCACCCAATGAGATGGCCAGGAGTATTTGTGACGTCACGTACTCAGTTGTTTACCCGGTTACACCTTAACTCCAAAAATAGACACAGATTGAGGCGGGTCAGGTGTGAAGGGCGCCACAACAGATAGTGAATCGAAAATAACAACACAACTAAATCACACGGTATGTCATAACTCATAATAATAATCATACGTCACCAGTCAGTCAATCACGCTCGGGGTCGACACTGATTTGTAAATAGTGAGGATTGGGTTTAATAGGGATTGGTTTAATTGGTTACCAGTTTTAATAGGTAGTAATGGGGGCCTATTAGGACGGGAGCCAATTAGGTTAGGTTATATTGGGACCTATTCAGACTAGGGGCCCATTTGATTTCCATCCTTCTTTACAATTACCTGGTACAGTAAAGCTAATAAGGTCAAGTGACTCACCTAGTATCTTGCCATTGTTGACCTCGGGTAAGCCGCTGGCCGGGTCCTCCTCCAGTTCTCTTTTCAACCCCTTCGTCGTCCCTTTTTCATTCTTCTTTCGTCCTCTGTCTCTTGGTCCTTGTTGATTCTCTCCCACCTCTCTCTCACGCAGCTCCACCCGCTCCATCACACCTTGCACCACACCCTGTCCCCTGGATCTGAGATTGAGCTGGAGTTCCACAGGGTAATTATCGGGAGTTAAGGTCCTCTGGTGTTTGGACAGATCCTGAGGAACCTCGTCATGAGAGTCCCCACTGCTTCTGGTCGTCATCTTATCGGGGCTGTGGAAACCGTGGGCTCTTGGGGGCTCCAGGGAAACATACTTGATGGGAGAGAGACTACCAGGATTAAGGCCGTGGACTACCTGATGGGTCGGGGAGGGTCGAGTGAACTCCGGGAAGTACAGGACTGAATCTGAAGAGGTGGACGAGTTGGATTTGCACCGTCGGCGTGGCTCCAACCAGGGAGCCTCGCTGAGACTCCGCTTGATGGTTGGAAAGAAAGTCGAACGGACACCTGGAAGAGGGGAGAGGGTCTCCTCCCCAGCCTCACTATAACTCCTCCTCAGGTCTCTGGATGCTGCTGTAGAGTCACACGTGGACGTCATCTGGCAGTCCAGGTACCCCGCCTGGGCAGCCGCGTCACCCGTCAGGTCTGGGCTCATATCACCTGTGATGGCGATCTCACCCATGCTGCGGATCACGACAGTCGCCACTTTGATGCCTTGGCCAGATTCGTTAGTTTTGGGACGTTTCACTATGACGCCTTTGCGAGATTCGTTTGGCTTGGAAGGCTTCGTTTCGACACTCTTACCAGCTTCTTTTGATTTGGAACGTGTCACTATTGCGTCTTCATGAGCTTCTTGTGGTTCGGAACGCTTCACTTCGACCTCTTGCCCAGCTTTGTTTGACTCAACACCTTCCACTATGACGCCTTTACGAGCTTCTTTTGGCTCGGAACGATTCTCTTCAATATCTTGACAAACTCTGTCCGATTCGGAATTCTCGATGTCTTCGCTTTCCACAGCTTCGTTTGTTGCTTCGGAACGCTCCACTTTGACACCTTTACGAAACTTCTTTTTCATCCGTAATCTTCACCTCGGTGAGTCTCGCCACCTTTGACTCACTCACACTGAATCACCTCACCTCTCAACATTAAATCACAATTCGACAACTTTCAACACTTTAGTTCCTGTTCTGTCTTAACTCAGTCACTGCGTCACCTCTGTCTGTATATTATCACCGCTAATTTCCCCGTCACACGTCACTTGCGTTACAGTAATTCCCAATAACCACACCTACAACAACACTTAATTAAGGCGCCATATCTTCTGTAGACGAATAGGAGTCAGTATTGAAGACGTGTATGTAAGTCATTAACCCCGTAGTGTAGTTCACCTCCTTAAAAGCCTTCACAGTTACGTCTTAATAACAAAAATCAAGACCCCAGAGGCTTCAAGATCTTAAAAACACTACTCGATTACCATCAGATTATCTTAAAGGATTCAACTCTGTGTTTCTGTAACCTTGTGAGTGTGGAAGATACACGTGAGACTGTCACTTGTTTCCCAGATGACGTCACACAATAACACTGGTCTTGGCCTCAGACGGGTATGTTGTATGTCTCTTGAAAATCGAAGTATTGGAATTCCTCCTCTCGGTTTAAGATCTGTGAAAGATAAGAAAAATAAAAAATAAGCATGATTTAATTTATACGATTAGTTTTATATGTAATGAATAATAAGTATTGGTTTAGCTATAAAACTAGATATTCATAAGAGTCAATTGAATTTAGCCATTATATAATTTAGCCATATATATATTACTCATAGCTTAATTAGTTATATGAAATTTATATAGTAATTAAATATATTAATAAACCTCCAATAAAAAATTTCAACCTAACACATCCGGATATTATCACCGACGACTCTCAATTAACCGGACACACACAGACACACACACCTCTACATGACTTGACATACGGGGAACGACATCTTGAATATCCGGACACCGGTTATGGACAGACTGACCTCACAATATTTTCCCGGATTTTTATTATGAACTCATTTCCGGATACTGTAAGAGGAAGTGTTCTTCTTATTGGTCATACATAACTGAAGGCTCTCCTCTGTTTGGTGGGATTTTTATTTGTCATATCTGTGATTGGTGGAGATTTTCCCTGTTATGTCTGTGATTGGTGGAGATTTTCCCTGTTATGTCTGTGATTGGTGGAGCTACGAGTGTTATATTCTCTATCTATCTATTTATCTAATCTATCTATCTATCTAGTGCGAATTACTGTACCTTTCCCTGTAACCGTGTCTGTAATTGCACCATATCTTACCTGTACCTCAACTGTACCTGTAACCTATAATTTTCTCACTATTAGTTCGATGATAGATAGATAGTTAGATAGATAAAGAGAGAGATCACAAACAAACAAACACACCGAAGAAATAGAGAGAGAGAGAGAGAGAATGTGTTACTAGGAACTAAGTGGAGGAAGTCTCAGCGTGTCAAAGTGAATAGTCATCAACCAAGATTCTCTCTCTCTCTCTCTCTCTCTCTCTCTCTCTCTCTCTTTATCTATCTATCTATCTATCTATCTATCTATCTATCTATCTATCTATATCTCTTCTGTGTGTGTGTGTGTGTGTGTGTGATCTCTCGCTATCTACATACATACATACATACATACATACATACATACATACATACATGTACGCTACACGGGCACAATCAAACAGGCACAGATGGACAGAACTAATCGTATGAGCTTCCGTGTTTACATGACGTCAGAACTGTGTACGCAACAGGACACGAGCACACTACTGGAGCAACAGAGATTCTCAGAGCCAGACAGACGTAAATTTATTTTTCCTCATAAGTAATGACGTAATAATGACGACAGTATCTCAATGACTCACTCATTTTAGCCATGACACAAAGTTTAAATTTCCAAATAAGTTGAATTTCTCATATGAATCACTTAAGCTATTTTCTACCACAAATACTCAGAATTCACGTAAAATTACCCCAATATTTACCGGAAATCACCCTCCTACCCCCCCCCCCACTCCCCACCCAGTCAATATTTCACTACTGCATCCTCTTCCCCTCCCTATCATCTGTCCTCTACCCACCTCCCCAAAAAAATCCCCATAAAATTCCCCACACCCCAAAAAATCAGGTTTATAGAGTCAATGACAAAATTTCGACAATATTTAATTTTCGTTTAAGTTCCCGGATATTTCCCCAAAGTTTGTGTTCAGGAGTTGCGAAAGGTGAACACCAGAAAGAATGTAGCATAACTTTCCTAGTTTTATCTCGCTGATAAAGGTGTACATGTGCATTTATGAATACATACATACATACATACATACATACATACATACATAAGGTAAGGTACCAGTTCACTTACCATAATACACAAAAAACGCGCGAAATGAAACAGCTGACTAGCCATAAAAAAACGCGCGAAAAAGATCAGCTGATTTACCACAGCAACAACAACACCAAAAGCGCGCGAAACAGATCAGCTGACTTACCAGGAGATATGACGTCACCCATCCACAACACGTTGCAGGGAGTTCTGTGCTTCACTCAACGTCTGCTCAGTGTGAATGAGAGTTACTTCGGTGCTCACTCTACAGCAACAATTAACAAACACCACTAATTTGTTCTTCCAAGTCTTGTTCCAAAATGTTCTAGCACTTTTATGAACATTTGTAGGTGTTCAATGTCACGGATCAACGCTACAGGGTGGACTAATCCTCTCTGACCGTATCTCGTGTTTTGTCAAGTCCGAATTCCCAGGCAGGCTTGAGATGGTTATACACAAGGACTTGTCATTTACCAATCAAATGTAAAAGTGGATTTTCAACACTTGTGCTTATCACTTCACAGGCACCAAAGTTCTAAAGGGCTTGTATCTTCAGGTCACTAGGATGAACTACTTGTATCAGTGAACCTGAGCTCAACAAGTCTGACGTGTAAGAGCTCTTTTTAAGTCATATATATATATATAAATGCAGACGATACCTCAACACAAGTATCACGATCACGTACTGTACTTTCCCAGATCACTTTAAGTAAACGACTGAGTAATCTCGGTCACCAGAACACACAATACACTCACACAGACACTTCACCGTCTCACCATTAGGCTGGACTAGGACACACTGGCTCTCCAAACCACACAGGACCATAAGAATCCTACGTATCCCCGGTGTGAAATTTCCGGGAGAAGAGTCGAGCTTGTAGCGGTGGCGTGGAGGGGAATTACTCACAGAGGGACACTTCCGCTGAATCACACAGTATTCCACGTACTCGCTCTAGCTGACTCGCCCCGTGCTTAGATCCGTGCGTAGGAGGTAGGTGATAATCCTGGTTCCTATCTCCTTATACTCATCGTTTCTTCTTCCTCTTCCTGTTCTTGCTTTTTCTTTCTTTCTCTCTTTCTCAATCTTCCATTCCTGTCTCAGATGTGTTTTGTTTATACTCTCTCTCTCTCTCTCTCTCTCTCTCTCCGTGTCCTTGACTTCATACTCCTCCTCCTCCTCTGTCTCCTCCCTCTACGCCTTTACTCCTCACTTCTTGTTTCTTCCTCACTCTTCTTCCTCTTCCTACCTATTCCCTCCCTAGTCATAGGTTTTTTTTCCCTACGTTTCCCCATCTCCTTTTTTTTCCCCCTCTCCTCCCCTTCCTACCTCCTTTACTCATTCACACTTTACCCTCTTACCTACCCCTCCCCTCTTTTCCTCCCTCCCTCCCTCCCTCCCTCACTCCCTCCCGCACACCTTCCTACCCACCTCTCCACCTTCAGTCACTCACCCCCTCCCTCCTCCCCCTCCACCCCTCCCTTCTCCCCTTCCTCCTCCACATCTCAAACTCCTCCTCTATCTCCACCCCTCCCCCCTCCTCCTTCCCTACCCCCTACCAATTCATTCTCTCCCGTTCCTTAGTCCAGTTAAAACCACAGGTAGGAAAATCGTGGGGAAATTTCTGGGGAATTTTTATCGTGTCTGGTGCTAAGGAATTATTTTTTCAAGAATAAACGAGTTGTTGTTGTTGTTTTAGTTGTAGTTGTTTTAGTTGTTGTTGTTGTTGTTTTAGTTGTTGTTGTTGTTTTAGTTGTTGTTGTTGTTGTTGTTTTAGTTGTAGTTGTTGTTGTAGTTGGTGTTACGTTGTTTATTTGTTTCTGTCGTTATTCTTTTTTGTTTTATTTATTTTTGTTTGTTTGTTTTATTTATGTTTGTTTGTTTCTGGTGGTTTAATATTATTTTCGGGTCAGACGAAAATTAGAAACCAAAGCTTATTTCACCTGTATATAAAACACCCTAACCAAATCTAACGTAACCTAACCTTCCTAAAAAAAATCTTCCTTTTAATAGCATCAATACATTCTTCCCTTTAAAAAAAAAATATATATATATACTGTATATATACGTTATGTGTATACTGCATATGTATACGTATATAACGTCATATAACACACACACACACACACACACACACACACAGGCGTCCGGAAGGTTGCCAAGTGGTAACTCTCGTACTCTGGTGTTTCCAAAATTAAACCTCGAATATGTCGGTTTTTCTGTGTGTATGTATGTATGTATGTATGTATGTATGTATGTATGTATGTATGTATGTATGTATGTATATAAAATCATAATTACTTAACTAATCAACTCACTATAACAACACCATCCAAAATGGCGTCAAAAATACCCTCTGACTATACACAATCCCGTTAACGTTAAAGGTCAAGTCTCAGTGTAATCCTGACGCCATTTTGGATTTCATTAATGTGTATCAGTCTTATTTATTTCCAGGTTTGTTCTTACTAGGAATACTTGACAAACGTTTAGCTCAACCCGGATTTTAGCTGGGAAAAACCTGTTGATTTACGAACGCGATCAGTTTACCTGTGGGGGGGAGAGAGATTTGAACACCTGTAACATGTTCACGAGAATTGGGATTGAACATTTTGTATATGATCTGCTGTGATAATGAACAAATTGAACTTGTTTTATTTTTGTTTGGTGAAGTAATGAACAAAATGAACGTGTTATGTGCTTATATTTGGTGAACTAATGAACATAATGAACGTCTCTTATAAATATTTTTTTGTGAACTAATGAAGGAAATGAACGTCACTTTTTAACAAGTTTCGGGGAACTTATGAACAAAAATTAAGTCCAGTTAAAAGAACATAGATGATACGTTGAACAAATTGAAACTCATCTTTAATAAAAAAAAACACATAAAACACAAAAAAAACATGTGGTGAATTCCTGAACATGTTGACCTTCTCTCCCTACACTTGTTGAACTTTTGAACACCTGTATTGAACACTCATTGTATAACAAAACTTAGGGGAACTTTTTGATCATGTTCAATACCTTTT